>NW_028225180.1:75307804-75592219 GCF_052327205.1 Somniosus microcephalus
GGAACTTTACTCCGTATCTAACCCGTGCTGTACCTGCCCCAGGAGTGTTTGATGGGACAGTGTAGAGGGAGCTTTACTCTGTATCTAACCCGTGCTGTACCTGCCCTGGGAGTGTTTGATGGGACAGTGCAGAGGGAGCTTTACTCTATATCTAACCCGTGCTGTAACTGCCCCTGGGAGTGTTTGATGGGACAGTGTAGCGGGAGCTTTACTCTGTACCTAACCCGTGCTGTCCCTGCCCTGGGAGTGTTTGATGGGACAGTGTAGAGGGAGCTTTACTCTGTATCTAACCCGTGCTGTACCTGCCCCGGGAGTGTTTCATGGGACAGTGCAGAGGGAGCTTTACTCTGTATCTAACCCGTACTGTACCTGCCCTGGGAGTGTTTGGTGGGACAGTGTAGAGGGAGCTTTACTCTGTATCTAACCCGTGCTGTCCGTGCCCTGGGAGTGTTTGATGGGACAGTGTAGAGGGAGCTTTACTCTGTATCTAACCCGTGCTGTCCGTGCCCTTGGAGTGTTTGATGGGACAGTGTAGAGGGAGCTTTACTCTGTACCCAACTCGTGCTGTACCTGCCCTGAGGGTGTTTGATGGGACAGTGTAGAGGGAGCTTTACTCTGTATCTAACCCCGTGCTGTGTCTGCCCTGGGAGTGTTTGATGGGACAGTGTTGAGGGAGCTTTACTCTGTATCTAACCCGTGCTGTACCTGCCCTGGGAGTGGTTGATGGGACAGTGTAGAGGGAGCTTTACTTTGTATCTAACCCGTGCTGTACCTGCCCTGGGAGTGTTTGATGGGACAGTGTAGAGGGAGCTTTACTCTGCATCTAACCCGTGCTGTACCTGCCCTGGGAGTGTTTGATGAGACAGTGTAGAGGGAGCTTTACTCTGTATCTAACCCGTGCTGTACCTGCCCTGGGAGTGTTTGATGGGACAGTGCAGAGGGAGCTTTACTCTGTATCTAACCCGCGCTGTACCTGCCCTGGGAGTGTTTGATGGGACGGTGTAGAGGGAGCTTTACTCTGTATCTAACCCGCGCTGTACCTGCCCTGGGAGTGTTTGATGGGACAGTGTTGAGGGAGCTTTACTCTGTATCTAACCCGTGCTGTACCTGCCCTGGGAGTGTTTGATGGGACAGTGTAGAGGGAGCTTTACTCTGTATCTAACCCGTGCTGTACCTGCCCTGGGAGTGTTTGATGGCGACAGTGTAGAGGGAGCTTTACTCTGTATCTAACCCATGCTGTACCTGCCCTGTGAGTGTTGGATGGCGACAGTGTAGAGGGAGCTTTACTCTGTATCTAACCCATGCTGTACCTGCCCTGGGAGTGTTTGATGGGACAGTGTAGAGGGAGCTTTACTCTGTATCTAAGCCGTGCTGTACCTGCCCCGGGAGTGTTTCATGGGTCAGTGCAGAGGGAGTTTTACTCTGTATCTAACCTGTGCTGTACCTGCCCTGGGAGTGTTTGATGGGACAGTGTAGAGGGAGCTTTACTCTGTATCTAACCCCGTGCTGTACCTGCCCTGGGAGTGTTTGATGGGACAGTGTAGAGGGAGCTTTACTCTGTATCTAACCCGTGCTGTCCGTGCCCTGGGAGTGTTTGATGGGACAGTTTAGAGGGAGCTTTACTCTGTATCCAACCCGTGCTGTACCTGCCCTGGGGGTGTTTGATGGGACAGTGTAGAGGGAGCTTTACTCTGTATCTAACCCCGTGCTGTACCTGCCCTGGGAGTGTTTGATGGGACAGTGTAGAGGGAGCTTTACTCTGTATCTAACCCGTGCTGTCCCTGCCCTGGGAGTGTTTGATGGGACAGTGTTGAGGGAGCTTTACTCTTTATCTAACCCGTGCTGTCCCTGCCCTGCGGGTGTTTGATGGGACAGTGTGGAGGGAGCTTTACTCTGTATCTAACCCGTGCTGTACCTGCCCTGGGGGTGTTTGATGGGGACAGTGTAGAGGGAACTTTACTCTGTATCTAACCCGTGCTGTACCTGCCCCAGGAGTGTTTGATGGGACAGTGCAGAGGGAGCTTTACTCTATACCTAACCCGTGCTGTACCTGCCCTGGGAGTGTTTGATGGGACAGTGTAGAGGGAGCTTTACTCTGTATCTAACCCGTGCTGTCCCTGCCCTGGGAGTGTTTGATGGGACAGTGTAGAGGGAGCTTTACTCTGTATCTAACCCGTGCTGTACCTGCCCCGGGAGTGTTTCATGGGACAGTGCAGAGGGAGCTTTACTCTGTATCTAACCCGTGCTGTACCTGCCCTGGGAGTGTTTGATGGGACAGTGTAGAGGGAGCTTTACTCTGTATCTAACCCGTGCTGTCCGTGCCCTGGAGTGTTTGATGGGACAGTGTAGAGGGAGCTTTACTCTGTATCTAACCCGTGCTGTCCGTGCCCTGGGAGTGTTTGATGGGACAGTGGAGAGGGAGCTTTACTCTGTATCCAACCCGTGCTGTACCTGCCCTGGGGGTGTTTGATGGGACAGTGTAGAGGGAGCTTTACTCTGTATCTAACCCCGTGCTGTACCTGCACTGGGAGTGTTTGATGGGACAGTGTAGAGGGAGCTTTACTCTGTATCTAACCCGTGCTGTACCTGCCTTGGGAGTGTTTGATGGGACAGTGTAGAGGGAGCTTTACTCTGTATCTAACCCGTGCTGTATCTGCCCTGGGAGTGTTTAATGGGACAGTGTTGAGGGAGCTTTACTCTGTATCTAACCCGTGCTGTACCTGCCCTGTGAATGTTTGATGGCGACAGTGTCGAGGGAGCTTTACTCTGTATCTAACCCATGCTGTACCTGCCCTGGGAGTGTTTGATGGGAGAGTGTAGAGGGAGCTTTACTCTGTATCTAACCCATGCTGTACCTGCCCTGGGAGTGTTTGATGGGACAGTGTAGAGGGAGCTTTACTCTGTATCTGACCCGTGCTGTACCTGCCCTGGGAGTGTTTGATGGGACAGTGTAGAGGGAGCTTTACTGTGTATCTAACCTGTGCTGTACCTGCCCTGGGAGTGTTTGATGGGACAGTGTAGAGGGAGCTTTACTCTGTATCTAACCCCGTGCTGTACCTGCCCTGGGAGTGTTTGATGGGGCAGTGCAGAGGGAGCTTTACTCTGTATCTAACCCGTGCTGTACCTGCCCTGGGAGTGTTTGATGGGACTGTGTAGAGGGAGCTTTACTCTGTATCTAACCCGTGCTGTACCTGCCCTGGGAGTGTTTGATGGGAAAGTGTAGAGGGAGCTTTACTCTGTATCTAACCCGTGCTGTACCTGCCCTGGGAGTGTTTGATGGGACAGTGTAGAGGGAGCTTTACTCTGTATCTAGCCCGTGCTGTACCTGCCCTGGGAGTGTTTGATGGGACAGTGTAGAGGGAGCGTTACTCTGTATCTAACCCGTGCTATACCTGCCCTGGGAGTGTTTGATGGGACACTGTAGAGGGAGCTTTACTCTGTATCTAACCCTGTGCTGTACCTGCCGTGGGAGTGTTTGATGGGACAGTGTAGAGGGAGCTTTACTCTGTATCTAACCGTGTGCTGTACCTGCCCTGGGAGTGTTTGATGGGACAGTGTAGACGGAGCTTTACTCTGTATCTAACCCGTGCTGTCCCTGCCCTGGGAGTGTTTGATGGGACAGTGTAGAAGGAGCTTTACTCTGTATCTAACCCATGCTGTACCTGCCCCGGGAGTGTTTCATGGGACAGTGCAGAGGGAGTTTTACTCTGTATCTAACCCGTGCTGTACCTGCCCTGGGAGTGTTTGATGGGACAGTGTAGAGGGAGCTTTACTCTGTATCTAACCCGTGCTGTCCGTGCCCTGGGAGTGTTTGATGGGACAGTGTAGAGGGAGCTTTACTCTGTATCTAACCCGTGCTGTCCGTGCCCTGGGAGTGTTTGATGGGACAGTTTAGAGGGAGCTTTACTCTGTATCCAACCCGTGCTGTACCTGCCCTGGGGGTGTTTGATGGGACAGTGTAGAGGGAGCTTTACTCTGTATGTAACCCCATGCTGTACCTGCCCCGGGAGTGTTTCATGGGACAGTGCAGAGGGAGTTTTACTCTGTCTCTAACCCGTGCTGTACCTGCCCTGGGAGTGTTTGATGGGACAGTGTAGAGGGAGCTTTACTCTGTATCTAACCCATGCTGTCCGTGCCCTGGGAGTGTTTGATGGGACAGTGTAGAGGGAGCTTTACTCTGTATCTAACCCGTGCTGTCCGTGCCCTGGGAGTGTTTGATGGGACAGTTTAGAGGGAGCTTTACTCTGTATCTAACCCCGTGCTGTACCTGCCCTGGGAGTGTTTGATGGGACAGTGTAGAGGGAGCTTTACTCTGTATCTAACCCGTGCTGTACCTGCCTTGGGAGTGTTTGATGGGACAGTGTAGAGGGAGCTTTACTCTGTATCTAACCCGTGCTGTATCTGCCCTGGGAGTGTTTAATGGGACAGTGTTGAGGGAGCTTTACTCTGTATCTAACCCGTGCTGTACCTGCCCTGGGAGTGTTTGATGGGACAGTGTAGAGGGAGCTTTACTCTGTATCTAACCCGTGCTGTACCTGCCCTGGGAGTGTTTGATGGGACAGTGTAGAGGGAGCTTTACTGTGTATCTAACCTGTGCTGTACCTGCCCTGGGAGTGTTTGATGGGACAGTGTAGAGGGAGCTTTACTCTGTATCTAACCCCGTGCTGTACCTGCCCTGGGAGTGTTTGATGGGGCAGTGCAGAGGGAGCTTTACTCTGTATCTAACCCGTGCTGTACCTGCCCTGGGAGTGTTTGATGGGACAGTGTAGAGGGAGCTTTACTCTGTATCTAACCCGTGCTGTACCTGCCCTGGGAGTGTTTGATGGGACAGTGTAGAGGGAGCTTTACTCTGTATCTAACCCGTGCTGTACCTGCCCTGGGAGTGTTTGATGGGACAGTGTAGAGGGAGCTTTACTCTGTATCTAGCCCGTGCTGTACCTGCCCTGGGAGTGTTTGATGGGACACTGTAGAGGGAGCGTTACTCTGTATCTAACCCGTGCTATACCTGCCCTGGGAGTGTTTGATGGGACACTGTAGAGGGAGCTTTACTCTGTATCTAACCCTGTGCTGTACCTGCCGTGGGAGTGTTTGATGGGACAGTGTAGAGGGAGCTTTACTCTGTATCTAACCCTGTGCTGTACCTGCCCTGGGAGTGTTTGATGGGACAGTGTAGACGGAGCTTTACTCTGTATCTAACCCGTGCTGTCCCTGCCCTGGGAGTGTTTGATGGGACAGTGTAGAAGGAGCTTTACTCTGTATCTAACCCATGCTGTACCTGCCCCGGGAGTGTTTCATGGGACAGTGCAGAGGGAGTTTTACTCTGTATCTAACCCGTGCTGTACCTGCCCTGGGAGTGTTTGATGGGACAGTGTAGAGGGAGCTTTACTCTGTATCTAACCCGTGCTGTCCGTGCCCTGGGAGTGTTTGATGGGACAGTGTAGAGGGAGCTTTACTCTGTATCTAACCCGTGCTGTCCGTGCCCTGGGAGTGTTTGATGGGACAGTTTAGAGGGAGCTTTACTCTGTATCCAACCCGTGCTGTACCTGCCCTGGGGGTGTTTGATGGGACAGTGTAGAGGGAGCTTTACTCTGTATGTAACCCCATGCTGTACCTGCCCCGGGAGTGTTTCATGGGACAGTGCAGAGGGAGTTTTACTCTGTATCTAACCCGTGCTGTACCTGCCCTGGGAGTGTTTGATGGGACAGTGTAGAGGGAGCTTTACTCTGTATCTAACCCGTGCTGTCCCTGCCCTGGGAGTGTTTGATGGGACAGTGTAGAGGGAGCTTTACTCTGTATCTAACCCGTGCTGTACCTGCCCCGGGAGTGTTTCATGGGACAGTGCAGAGGGAGCTTTACTCTGTATCTAACCCGTGCTGTCCCTGCCCTGGGAGTGTTTGATGGGACAGTGTAGAGGGAGCTTTACTCTGTATCTAACCCGTGCTGTCCGTGCCCTGGGAGTGTTTGATGGGACAGTGTAGAGGGAGCTTTACTCTGTATCTAACCCGTGCTGTCCGTGCCCTGGGAGTGTTTGATGGGACAGTGTAGAGAGAGCTTTACTCTGTATCCAACCCGTGCTGTACCTGCCCTGGGGGTGTTTGATGGGACAGTGTAGAGGGAGCTTTACTCTGTATCTAACCCCGTGCTGTACCTGCCCTGGGAGTGTTTGATGGGACAGTGTAGACGGAGCTTTACTCTGTATCTAACCCGTGCTGTACCTGCCTTGGGAGTGTTTGATGGGACAGTGTAGAGGGAGCTTTACTCTGTATCTAACCCGTGCTGTATCTGCCCTGGGAGTGTTTAATGGGACAGTGTTGAGGGAGCTTTACTCTGTATCTAACCCGTGCTGTACCTGCCCTGTGAGTGTTTGATGGCGACAGTGTAGAGGGAGCTTTACTCTGTATCTAACCCATGCTGTACCTGCCCTGGGAGTGTTTGATGGGAGAGTGTAGAGGGAGCTTTACTCTGTATCTAACCCATGCTGTACCTGCCCTGGGAGTGTTTGATGGGACAGTGTAGAGGGAGCTTTCCTCTGTATCTAACCCGTGCTGTACCTGCCCTGGGAGTGTTTGATGGGACAGTGTAGAGGGAGCTTTACTGTGTATCTAACCTGTGCTGTACCTGCCCTGGGAGTGTTTGATGGGACAGTGTAGAGGGAGCTTTACTCTGTATCTAACCCCGTGCTGTACCTGCCCTGGGAGTGTTTGATGGGGCAGTGCAGAGGGAGCTTTACTCTGTATCTAACCCGTGCTGTACCTGCCCTGGGAGTGTTTGATGGGACAGTGTAGAGGGAGCTTTACTCTGTATCTAACCCGTGCTGTACCTGCCCTGGGAGTGTTTGATGGGACAGTGTTGAGGGAGCTTTACTCTGTATCTAACCCGTGCTGTACCTGCCCTGGGAGTGTTTGATGGGACAGTGTAGAGGGAGCTTTACTCTGTATCTAGCCCGTGCTGTACCTGCCCTGGGAGTGTTTGATGGGACAGTGTAGAGGGAGCGTTACTCTGTATCTAACCCGTGCTATACCTGCCCTGGGAGTGTTTGATGGGACACTGTAGAGGGAGCTTTACTCTGTATCTAACCCTGTGCTGTACCTGCCGTGGGAGTGTTTGATGGGACAGTGCAGAGGGAGCTTTACTCTGTATCTAACCCTGTGCTGTACCTGCCCTGGGAGTGTTTGATGGGACAGTGTAGACGGAGCTTTACTCTGTATCTAACCCGTGCTGTCCCTGCCCTGGGAGTGTTTGATGGGACAGTGTAGAAGGAGCTTTACTCTGTATCTAACCCATGCTGTACCTGCCCTGGGGGTGTTTGATGGGACAGTGTAGAGGGAGCTTTACTCTGTATGTAACCCCATGCTGTACCTGCCCCGGGAGTGTTTCATGGGACAGTGCAGAGGGAGTTTTACTCTGTATCTAACCCGTGCTGTACCTGCCCTGGGAGTGTTTGATGGGACAGTGTAGAGGGAGCTTTACTCTGTATCTAACCCGTGCTGTCCGTGCCCTGGGAGTGTTTGATGGGACAGTGTAGAGGGAGCTTTACTCTGTATCTAACCCGTGCTGTCCGTGCCCTGGGAGTGTTTGATGGGACAGTTTAGAGGGAGCTTTACTCTGTATCTAACCCCGTGCTGTACCTGCCCTGGGAGTGTTTGATGGGACAGTGTAGAGGGAGCTTTACTCTGTATCTAACCCGTGCTGTACCTGCCTTGGGAGTGTTTGATGGGACAGTGTAGAGGGAGCTTTACTCTGTATCTAACCCGTGCTGTATCTGCCCTGGGAGTGTTTAATGGGACAGTGTTGAGGGAGCTTTACTCTGTATCTAACCCGTGCTGTACCTGCCCTGTGAGTGTTTGATGGCGACAGTGTAGAGGGAGCTTTACTCTGTATCTAACCCATGCTGTACCTGCCCTGGGAGTGTTTGATGGGAGAGTGTAGAGGGAGCTTTACTCTGTATCTAACCCATGCTGTACCTGCCCTGGGAGTGTTTGATGGGACAGTGTAGAGGGAGCTTTACTCTGTATCTAACCCGTGCTGTACCTGCCCTGGGAGTGTTTGATGGGACAGTGTAGAGGGAGCTTTACTGTGTATCTAACCTGTGCTGTACCTGCCCTGGGAGTGTTTGATGGGACAGTGCAGAGGGAGCTTTACTCTGTATCTAACCCGTGCTGTACCTGCCCTGGGAGTGTTTGATGGGACAGTGTAGAGGGAGCTTTACTCTGTATCTAACCCGTGCTGCACCTGCCCTGGGAGTGTTTGATGGGACAGTGTAGAGGGAGCGTTACTCTGTATCTAACCCGTGCTGTACCTGCCCTGGGAGTGTTTGATGGGACAGTGTAGAGGGAGCTTTACTCTGTATCTAGCCCGTGCTGTACCTGCCCTGGGAGTGTTTGATGGGACAGTGTAGAGGGAGCGTTACTCTGTATCTAACCCGTGCTATACCTGCCCTGGGAGTGTTTGATGGGACACTGTAGAGGGAGCTTTACTCTGTATCTAACCCTGTGCTGTACCTGCCGTGGGAGTGTTTGATGGGACAGTGTAGAGGGAGCTTTACTCTGTATCTAACCCTGTGCTGTACCTGCCCTGGGAGTGTTTGATGGGACAGTGTAGACGGAGCTTTACTCTGTATCTAACCCGTGCTGTCCGTGCCCTGGGAGTGTTTGATGGGACAGTGTAGAGGGAGCTTTACTCTGTATCTAACCCGTGCTGTCCGTGCCCTGGGAGTGTTTGATGGGACAGTTTAGAGGGAGCTTTACTCTGTATCCAACCCGTGCTGTACCTGCCCTGGGGGTGTTTGATGGGACAGTGTAGAGGAAGCTTTACTCTGTATGTAACCCCATGCTGTACCTGCCCCGGGAGTGTTTCATGGGACAGTGCAGAGGGAGTTTTACTCTGTATCTAACCCGTGCTGTACCTGCCCTGGGAGTGTTTGATGGGACAGTGTAGAGGGAGCTTTACTCTGTATCTAACCCGTGCTGTCCGTGCCCTGGGAGTGTTTGATGGGACAGTGTAGAGGGAGCTTTACTCTGTATCTAACCCGTGCTGTCCGTGCCCTGGGAGTGTTTGATGGGACAGTTTAGAGGGAGCTTTACTCTGTATCCAACCCGTGCTGTACCTGCCCTGGGGGTGTTTGATGGGACAGTGTAGAGGGAGCTTTACTCTGTATGTAACCCCATGCTGTACCTGCCCTGGGAGTGTTTGATGGGACAGTGTAGAGGGAGCTTTACTCTGTATCTAGCCCGTGCTGTACCTGCCCTGGGAGTGTTTGATGGGACAGTGTAGAGGGAGCGTTACTCTGTATCTAACCCGTGCTATACCTGCCCTGGGAGTGTTTGATGGGACAGTGTAGAGGGTGCTTTACTCTGTATCTAACCCTGTGCTGTACCTGCCCTGGGAGTGTTTGATGGGACAGTGTAGACGGAGCTTTACTCTGTATCTAACCCGTGCTGTCCCTGCCCTGGGAGTGTTTGATGGGACAGTGTAGAAGGAGCTTTACTCTGTATCTAACCCATGCTGTACCTGCCCCGGGAGTGTTTCATGGGACAGTGCAGAGGGAGTTTTACTCTGTATCTAACCCGTGCTGTACCTGCCCTGGGAGTGTTTGATGGGACAGTGTAGAGGGAGCTTTACTCTGTATCTAACCCATGCTGTACCTGCCCTGGGAGTGTTTGATGGGACAGTGTAGAGGGAGCTTTACTCTGTATCTAACCCGTGCTGTACCTGCCCTGGGAGTGTTTGATGGGACAGTGTAGAGGGAGCTTTACTGTGTATCTAACCTGTGCTGTACCTGCCCTGGGAGTGTTTGATGGGACAGTGTAGAGGGAGCTTTATTCTGTATCTAACCCCGTGCTGTACCTGCCCTGGGAGCGTTTGATGGGGCAGTGTAGAGGGAGCTTTACTCTGTATCTAACCCGTGCTGTACCTGCCCTGGGAGTGTTTGATGGGACAGTGTAGAGGGAGCTTTACTCTGTATCTAACCCGTGCTGTACCTGCCCTGGGAGTGTTTGATGGGACACTGTAGAGGGAGCTTTACTCTGTATCTAACCCTGTGCTGTACCTGCCCCGGGAGTGTTTGATGGGACAGTGTAGAGGGAGCTTTACTCTGTATCTAACCCGTGCTGTACCTGCCCTGGGAGTGTTTGATGGGACAGTGTAGAGGGAGCTTTACTCTGTATCTAACCCGTGCTGTACCTGCCCTGGGAGTGTTTGATGGGACAGTGTAGAGGGAGCTTTACTCTGTATCTAACCCGTGCTGTACCTGCCCTGGGAGTGTTTGATGGCGACAGTGTAGAGGGAGCTTTACTCTGTATCTAACCCGTGCTGTACCTGCCCTGTGAGTGTTGGATGGCGACAGTGTAGAGGGAGCTTTACTCTGTATCTAACCCATGCTGTAACTGCCCTGGGAGTGTTTGATGGGAGAGTGTAGAGGGAGCTTTACTCTGTATCTAACCCATGCTGTACCTGCCCTGGGAGTGTTTGATGGGACAGTGTAGAGGGAGCTTTACTCTGTATCTAAGCCGTGCTGCAACTGCCCCGGGAGTGTTTCATGGGACAGTGCAGAGGGAGTTTTACTCTGTATCTAACCCGTGGTGTCCGTGCCCTGGGAGTGTTTGATGGGACAGTTTAGAGGGAGCTTTACTCTGTATCCAACCCGTGCTGTACCTGCCCTGGGGGTGTTTGATGGGACAGTGTAGAGGGAGCTTTACTCTGTATCTAACCCCGTGCTGTACCTGCCCTGGGAGTGTTTGATGGGACAGTGTAGAGGGAGCTTTACTCTGTATCTAACCCGTGCTGTCCCTGCCCTGGGAGTGTTTGATGGGACAGTGTAGAGGGAGCTTTACTCTTTATCTAACCCGTGCTGTCCCTGCCCTGCGGGTCTTTGATGGGACAGTGTGGAGGGAGCTTTCCTCTTTATCTAACCCGTGCTGCACCTGCCCTGGGGGTGTTTGATGGGGACAGTGTAGAGGGAACTTTACTCTGTATCTAACCCGTGCTGTACCTGCCCCAGGAGTGTTTGATGGGACAGTGTAGAGGGAGCTTTACTCTGTATCTAGCCCCATGCTGTACCTGCCCTGGGAGTGTTTGATGGGACAGTGTAGAGGGAGCTTTACTCTGTATCTAACCCGTGCTGTACCTGCCCTGGGGTTGTTTGATGGGACAGTGTAGAGAGAGCTTTACTCTGTATCTAACCCGTGCTGTACCTGCCCTGGGAGTGTTTGATGGGACAGTGCAGAGGGAGCTTTACTCTATATCTAACCCATGCTGTACCTGCCCTGGGAGTGTTTGATGGGACAGTGTAGAGGGAGCTTTACTGTGTATCTAACCCGTGCTGTCCCTGCCCTGGGAGTGTTTGATGGGACAGTGTAGAGGGAGCTTTACTCTGTATCTAACCCGTGCTGTACCTGCCCCGGGAGTGTTTCATGGGACAGTGCAGAGGGAGCTTTACTCTGTATCTAACCCGTGCTGTACCTGCCCAGGCAGTGTTTGATGGGACAGTGCAGAGGGAGCTTTACTCTGTATCCAACCCGTCCTGTCCGTGCCCTGGGAGTGTTTGATGGGACAGTGTAGAGGGAGCTTTACTCTGTATCTAACCCGTGCTGTCCGTGCCCTGGGAGTGTTTGATGGGACAGTGTAGAGGGAGCTTTACTCTGTATCCAACCCGTGCTGTACCTGCCCTGGGGGTGTTTGATGGGACAGTGTAGAGGGAGCTTTACTCCGTATCTAACCCCGTGCTGTACCTGCCCTGGGAGTGTTTGATGGGACAGTGTAGAGGGAGCTTTACTCTGTATCTAACCCGTGCTGTACCTGCCTTGGGAGTGTTTGATGGGACAGTGTAGATGGAGCTTTACTCTGTATCTAACCCGTGCTGTACCTGCCCTGGGAATGTTTGATGGGACACTGTAGAGGGAGCTTTACTCTGTATCTAACCCTGTGCTGTACCTGCCCCGGGAGTGTTTGATGGGACAGTGTAGAGGGAGCTTTACTCTGTATCTAACCCGTGCTGTACCTGCCCTGGGAGTGTTTGATGGGACAGTGTAGAGGGAGCTTTACTCTGTATCTAACCCGTGCTGTACCTGCCCTGGGAGTGTTTGATGGGACAGTGTAGAAGGAGCTTTACTCTGTATCTAACCCATGCTGTACCTGCCCCGGGAGTGTTTCATGGGACAGTGCAGAGGGAGTTTTACTCTGTATCTAACCCGTGCTATACCTGCCCTGGGAGTGTTTGATGGGACAGTGCAGAGGGAGCTTTACTCTGTATCTAACCCGTGCTGTCCGTGCCCTGGGAGTGTTTGATGGGACAGTGTAGAGGGAGCTTTACTCTGTATCTAACCCGTGCTGTCCGTGACCTGGGAGTGTTTGATGGGACAGTTTAGAGGGAGCTTTACTCTGTACCCAACCCGTGCTGTACCTGCCCTGGGGGTGTTTGATGGGACAGTGTAGAGTGAGCTTTACTCTGTATCTAACCCCGTGCTGTACCTGCCCTGGGAGTGTTTGATGGGACAGTGTAGAGGGAGCATTACTCTGTATCTAACCCGTGCTGTCCCTGCCCTGGGAGTGTTTGATGGGACAGTGTAGAGGGAGCTTTACTCTGTATCTAACCCGTGCTGTCCCTGCCCTGGGGGTGTTTGATGGGACAGTGTGGAGGGAGCTTTACTCTGTATCAAACCCGTGCTGTACCTGCCCTGGGGGTATTTGATGGGGACAGTGTAGAGGGAACTTTACTCCGTATCTAACCCGTGCTGTACCTGCCCCAGGAGTGTTTGATGGGACAGTGTAGAGGGAGCTTTACTCTGTATCTAACCCGTGCTGTACCTGCCCTGGGAGTGTTTGATGGGACAGTGCAGAGGGAGCTTTACTCTATATCTAACCCGTGCTGTAACTGCCCTAGGAGTGTTTGATGGGACAGTGTAGCGGGAGCTTTACTCTGTACCTAACCCGTGCTGTCCCTGCCCTGGGAGTGTTTGATGGGACAGTGTAGAGGGAGCTTTACTCTGTATCTAACCCGTGCTGTACCTGCCCCGGGAGTGTTTCATGGGACAGTGCAGAGGGAGCTTTACTCTGTATCTAACCCGTACTGTACCTGCCCTGGGAGTGTTTGGTGGGACAGTGTAGAGGGAGCTTTACTCTGTATCTAACCCGTGCTGTCCGTGCCCTGGGAGTGTTTGATGGGACAGTGTAGAGGGAGCTTTACTCTGTATCTAACCCGTGCTGTCCGTGCCCTTGGAGTGTTTGATGGGACAGTGTAGAGGGAGCTTTACTCTGTACCCAACTCGTGCTGTACCTGCCCTGAGGGTGTTTGATGGGACAGTGTAGAGGGAGCTTTACTCTGTATCTAACCCCGTGCTGTGTCTGCCCTGGGAGTGTTTGATGGGACAGTGTTGAGGGAGCTTTACTCTGTATCTAACCCGTGCTGTACCTGCCCTGGGAGTGTTTGATGGGACAGTGTAGAGGGAGCTTTACTTTGTATCTAACCCGTGCTGTACCTGCCCTGGGAGTGTTTGATGGGACAGTGTAGAGGGAGCTTTACTCTGCATCTAACCCGTGCTGTACCTGCCCTGGGAGTGTTTGATGAGACAGTGTAGAGGGAGCTTTACTCTGTATCTAACCCGTGCTGTACCTGCCCTGGGAGTGTTTGATGGGACAGTGCAGAGGGAGCTTTACTCTGTATCTAACCCGCGCTGTACCTGCCCTGGGAGTGTTTGATGGGACGGTGTAGAGGGAGCTTTACTCTGTATCTAACCCGCGCTGTACCTGCCCTGGGAGTGTTTGATGGGACAGTGTTGAGGGAGCTTTACTCTGTATCTAACCCGTGCTGTACCTGCCCTGGGAGTGTTTGATGGGACAGTGTAGAGGGAGCTTTACTCTGTATCTAACCCGTGCTGTACCTGCCCTGGGAGTGTTTGATGGCGACAGTGTAGAGGGAGCTTTACTCTGTATCTAACCCATGCTGTACCTGCCCTGTGAGTGTTGGATGGCGACAGTGTAGAGGGAGCTTTACTCTGTATCTAACCCATGCTGTACCTGCCCTGGGAGTGTTTGATGGGACAGTGTAGAGGGAGCTTTACTCTGTATCTAAGCCGTGCTGTACCTGCCCCGGGAGTGTTTCATGGGTCAGTGCAGAGGGAGTTTTACTCTGTATCTAACCTGTGCTGTACCTGCCCTGGGAGTGTTTGATGGGACAGTGTAGAGGGAGCTTTACTCTGTATCTAACCCCGTGCTGTACCTGCCCTGGGAGTGTTTGATGGGACAGTGTAGAGGGAGCTTTACTCTGTATCTAACCCGTGCTGTCCGTGCCCTGGGAGTGTTTGATGGGACAGTTTAGAGGGAGCTTTACTCTGTATCCAACCCGTGCTGTACCTGCCCTGGGGGTGTTTGATGGGACAGTGTAGAGGGAGCTTTACTCTGTATCTAACCCCGTGCTGTACCTGCCCTGGGAGTGTTTGATGGGACAGTGTAGAGGGAGCTTTACTCTGTATCTAACCCGTGCTGTCCCTGCCCTGGGAGTGTTTGATGGGACAGTGTTGAGGGAGCTTTACTCTTTATCTAACCCGTGCTGTCCCTGCCCTGCGGGTGTTTGATGGGACAGTGTGGAGGGAGCTTTACTCTGTATCTAACCCGTGCTGTACCTGCCCTGGGGGTGTTTGATGGGGACAGTGTAGAGGGAACTTTACTCTGTATCTAACCCGTGCTGTACCTGCCCCAGGAGTGTTTGATGGGACAGTGTAGAGGGAGCTTTACTCTGTATCTAACCCGTGCTGTCCCTGCCCTGGGAGTGTTTGATGGGACAGTGTAGAGGGAGCTTTACTCTGTATCTAACCCGTGCTGTACCTGCCCCGGGAGTGTTTCATGGGACAGTGCAGAGGGAGCTTTACTCTGTATCTAACCCGTGCTGTACCTGCCCTGGGAGTGTTTGATGGGACAGTGTAGAGGGAGCTTTACTCTGTATCTAACCCGTGCTGTCCGTGCCCTGGGAGTGTTTGATGGGACAGTGTAGAGGGAGCTTTACTCTGTATCTAACCCGTGCTGTCCGTGCCCTGGGAGTGTTTGATGGGACAGTGGAGAGGGAGCTTTACTCTGTATCCAACCCGTGCTGTACCTGCCCTGGGGGTGTTTGATGGGACAGTGTAGAGGGAGCTTTACTCTGTATCTAACCCCGTGCTGTACCTGCACTGGGAGTGTTTGATGGGACAGTGTAGAGGGAGCTTTACTCTGTATCTAACCCGTGCTGTACCTGCCTTGGGAGTGTTTGATGGGACAGTGTAGAGGGAGCTTTACTCTGTATCTAACCCGTGCTGTATCTGCCCTGGGAGTGTTTAATGGGACAGTGTTGAGGGAGCTTTACTCTGTATCTAACCCGTGCTGTACCTGCCCTGTGAGTGTTTGATGGCGACAGTGTCGAGGGAGCTTTACTCTGTATCTAACCCATGCTGTACCTGCCCTGGGAGTGTTTGATGGGAGAGTGTAGAGGGAGCTTTACTCTGTATCTAACCCATGCTGTACCTGCCCTGGGAGTGTTTGATGGGACAGTGTAGAGGGAGCTTTACTCTGTATCTGACCCGTGCTGTACCTGCCCTGGGAGTGTTTGATGGGACAGTGTAGAGGGAGCTTTACTGTGTATCTAACCTGTGCTGTACCTGCCCTGGGAGTGTTTGATGGGACAGTGTAGAGGGAGCTTTACTCTGTATCTAACCCCGTGCTGTACCTGCCCTGGGAGTGTTTGATGGGGCAGTGCAGAGGGAGCTTTACTCTGTATCTAACCCGTGCTGTACCTGCCCTGGGAGTGTTTGATGGGACTGTGTAGAGGGAGCTTTACTCTGTATCTAACCCGTGCTGTACCTGCCCTGGGAGTGTTTGATGGGAAAGTGTAGAGGGAGCTTTACTCTGTATCTAACCCGTGCTGTACCTGCCCTGGGAGTGTTTGATGGGACAGTGTAGAGGGAGCTTTACTCTGTATCTAGCCCGTGCTGTACCTGCCCTGGGAGTGTTTGATGGGACAGTGTAGAGGGAGCGTTACTCTGTATCTAACCCGTGCTATACCTGCCCTGGGAGTGTTTGATGGGACACTGTAGAGGGAGCTTTACTCTGTATCTAACCCTGTGCTGTACCTGCCGTGGGAGTGTTTGATGGGACAGTGTAGAGGGAGCTTTACTCTGTATCTAACCGTGTGCTGTACCTGCCCTGGGAGTGTTTGATGGGACAGTGTAGACGGAGCTTTACTCTGTATCTAACCCGTGCTGTCCCTGCCCTGGGAGTGTTTGATGGGACAGTGTAGAAGGAGCTTTACTCTGTATCTAACCCATGCTGTACCTGCCCCGGGAGTGTTTCATGGGACAGTGCAGAGGGAGTTTTACTCTGTATCTAACCCGTGCTGTACCTGCCCTGGGAGTGTTTGATGGGACAGTGTAGAGGGAGCTTTACTCTGTATCTAACCCGTGCTGTCCGTGCCCTGGGAGTGTTTGATGGGACAGTGTAGAGGGAGCTTTACTCTGTATCTAACCCGTGCTGTCCGTGCCCTGGGAGTGTTTGATGGGACAGTTTAGAGGGAGCTTTACTCTGTATCCAACCCGTGCTGTACCTGCCCTGGGGGTGTTTGATGGGACAGTGTAGAGGGAGCTTTACTCTGTATGTAACCCCATGCTGTACCTGCCCCGGGAGTGTTTCATGGGACAGTGCAGAGGGAGTTTTACTCTGTCTCTAACCCGTGCTGTACCTGCCCTGGGAGTGTTTGATGGGACAGTGTAGAGGGAGCTTTACTCTGTATCTAACCCATGCTGTCCGTGCCCTGGGAGTGTTTGATGGGACAGTGTAGAGGGAGCTTTACTCTGTATCTAACCCGTGCTGTCCGTGCCCTGGGAGTGTTTGATGGGACAGTTTAGAGGGAGCTTTACTCTGTATCTAACCCCGTGCTGTACCTGCCCTGGGAGTGTTTGATGGGACAGTGTAGAGGGAGCTTTACTCTGTATCTAACCCGTGCTGTACCTGCCTTGGGAGTGTTTGATGGGACAGTGTAGAGGGAGCTTTACTCTGTATCTAACCCGTGCTGTATCTGCCCTGGGAGTGTTTAATGGGACAGTGTTGAGGGAGCTTTACTCTGTATCTAACCCGTGCTGTACCTGCCCTGGGAGTGTTTGATGGGACAGTGTAGAGGGAGCTTTACTCTGTATCTAACCCGTGCTGTACCTGCCCTGGGAGTGTTTGATGGGACAGTGTAGAGGGAGCTTTACTGTGTATCTAACCTGTGCTGTACCTGCCCTGGGAGTGTTTGATGGGACAGTGTAGAGGGAGCTTTACTCTGTATCTAACCCCGTGCTGTACCTGCCCTGGGAGTGTTTGATGGGGCAGTGCAGAGGGAGCTTTACTCTGTATCTAACCCGTGCTGTACCTGCCCTGGGAGTGTTTGATGGGACAGTGTAGAGGGAGCTTTACTCTGTATCTAACCCGTGCTGTACCTGCCCTGGGAGTGTTTGATGGGACAGTGTAGAGGGAGCTTTACTCTGTATCTAACCCGTGCTGTACCTGCCCTGGGAGTGTTTGATGGGACAGTGTAGAGGGAGCTTTACTCTGTATCTAGCCCGTGCTGTACCTGCCCTGGGAGTGTTTGATGGGACACTGTAGAGGGAGCGTTACACTGTATCTAACCCGTGCTATACCTGCCCTGGGAGTGTTTGATGGGACACTGTAGAGGGAGCTTTACTCTGTATCTAACCCTGTGCTGTACCTGCCGTGGGAGTGTTTGATGGGACAGTGTAGAGGGAGCTTTACTCTGTATCTAACCCTGTGCTGTCCCTGCCCTGGGAGTGTTTGATGGGACAGTGTAGACGGAGCTTTACTCTGTATCTAACCCGTGCTGTCCGTGCCCTGGGAGTGTTTGATGGGACAGTGTAGAGGGAGCTTTACTCTGTATCTAACCCGTGCTGTCCGTGACCTGGGAGTGTTTCATGGGACAGTTTAGAGGGAGCTTTACTCTGTATCCAACCCGTGCTGTACCTGCCCTGGGGGTGTTTGATGGGACAGTGTAGAGTGAGCTTTACTCTGTATCTAACCCCGTGCTGTACCTGCCCTGGGAGTGTTTGATGGGACAGTGTAGAGGGAGCATTACTCTGTATCTAACCCGTGCTGTCCCTGCCCTGGGAGTGTTTGATGGGACAGTGTAGAGGGAGCTTTACTCTGTATCTAACCCGTGCTGTCCCTGCCCTGGGGGTGTTTGATGGGACAGTGTGGAGGGAGCTTTACTCTGTATCAAACCCGTGCTGTACCTGCCCTGGGGGTATTTGATGGGGACAGTGTAGAGGGAGCTTTACTCTGCATCTAACCCGTGCTGTACCTGCCCTGGGAGTGTTTGATGAGACAGTGTAGAGGGAGCTTTACTCTGTATCTAACCCGTGCTGTACCTGCCCTGGGAGTGTTTGATGGGACAGTGCAGAGGGAGCTTTACTCTGTATCTAACCCGCGCTGTACCTGCCCTGGGAGTGTTTGATGGGACGGTGTAGAGGGAGCTTTACTCTGTATCTAACCCGCGCTGTACCTGCCCTGGGAGTGTTTGATGGGACAGTGTTGAGGGAGCTTTACTCTGTATCTAACCCGTGCTGTACCTGCCCTTGGAGTGTTTGATGGGACAGTGTAGAGGGAGCTTTACTCTGTATCTAACCCGTGCTGTACCTGCCCTGGGAGTGTTTGATGGCGACAGTGTAGAGGGAGCTTTACTCTGTATCTAACCCATGCTGTACCTGCCCTGTGAGTGTTGGATGGCGACAGTGTAGAGGGAGCTTTACTCTGTATCTAACCCATGCTGTACCTGCCCTGGGAGTGTTTGATGGGACAGTGTAGAGGGAGCTTTACTCTGTATCTAAGCCGTGCTGTACCTGCCCCGGGAGTGTTTCATGGGTCAGTGCAGAGGGAGTTTTACTCTGTATCTAACCTGTGCTGTACCTGCCCTGGGAGTGTTTGATGGGACAGTGTAGAGGGAGCTTTACTCTGTATCTAACCCCGTGCTGTACCTGCCCTGGGAGTGTTTGATGGGACAGTGTAGAGGGAGCTTTACTCTGTATCTAACCCGTGCTGTCCGTGCCCTGGGAGTGTTTGATGGGACAGTTTAGAGGGAGCTTTACTCTGTATCCAACCCGTGCTGTACCTGCCCTGGGGGTGTTTGATGGGACAGTGTAGAGGGAGCTTTACTCTGTATCTAACCCCGTGCTGTACCTGCCCTGGGAGTGTTTGATGGGACAGTGTAGAGGGAGCTTTACTCTGTATCTAACCCGTGCTGTCCCTGCCCTGGGAGTGTTTGATGGGACAGTGTTGAGGGAGCTTTACTCTTTATCTAACCCGTGCTGTCCCTGCCCTGCGGGTGTTTGATGGGACAGTGTGGAGGGAGCTTTACTCTGTATCTAACCCGTGCTGTACCTGCCCTGGGGGTTTTTGATGGGGACAGTGTAGAGGGAACTTTACTCTGTATCTAACCCGTGCTGTACCTGCCCCAGGAGTGTTTGATGGGACAGTGCAGAGGGAGCTTTACTCTATACCTAACCCGTGCTGTACCTGCCCTGGGAGTGTTTGATGGGACAGTGTAGAGGGAGCTTTACTCTGTATCTAACCCGTGCTGTCCCTGCCCTGGGAGTGTTTGATGGGACAGTGTAGAGGGAGCTTTACTCTGTATCTAACCCGTGCTGTACCTGCCCCGGGAGTGTTTCATGGGACAGTGCAGAGGGAGCTTTACTCTGTATCTAACCCGTGCTGTACCTGCCCTGGGAGTGTTTGATGGGACAGTGTAGAGGGAGCTTTACTCTGTATCTAACCCGTGCTGTCCGTGCCCTGGGAGTGTTTGATGGGACAGTGTAGAGGGAGCTTTACTCTGTATCTAACCCGTGCTGTCCGTGCCCTGGGAGTGTTTGATGGGACAGTGGAGAGGGAGCTTTACTCTGTATCCAACCCGTGCTGTACCTGCCCTGGGGGTGTTTGATGGGACAGTGTAGAGGGAGCTTTACTCTGTATCTAACCCCGTGCTGTACCTGCACTGGGAGTGTTTGATGGGACAGTGTAGAGGGAGCTTTACTCTGTATCTAACCCGTGCTGTACCTGCCTTGGGAGTGTTTGATGGGACAGTGTAGAGGGAGCTTTACTCTGTATCTAACCCGTGCTGTATCTGCCCTGGGAGTGTTTAATGGGACAGTGTTGAGGGAGCTTTACTCTGTATCTAACCCGTGCTGTACCTGCCCTGTGAGTGTTTGATGGCGACAGTGTCGAGGGAGCTTTACTCTGTATCTAACCCATGCTGTACCTGCCCTGGGAGTGTTTGATGGGAGAGTGTAGAGGGAGCTTTACTCTGTATCTAACCCATGCTGTACCTGCCCTGGGAGTGTTTGATGGGACAGTGTAGAGGGAGCTTTACTCTGTATCTGACCCGTGCTGTACCTGCCCTGGGAGTGTTTGATGGGACAGTGTAGAGGGAGCTTTACTGTGTATCTAACCTGTGCTGTACCTGCCCTGGGAGTGTTTGATGGGACAGTGTAGAGGGAGCTTTACTCTGTATCTAACCCCGTGCTGTACCTGCCCTGGGAGTGTTTGATGGGGCAGTGCAGAGGGAGCTTTACTCTGTATCTAACCCGTGCTGTACCTGCCCTGGGAGTGTTTGATGGGACTGTGTAGAGGGAGCTTTACTCTGTATCTAACCCGTGCTGTACCTGCCCTGGGAGTGTTTGATGGGAAAGTGTAGAGGGAGCTTTACTCTGTATCTAACCCGTGCTGTACCTGCCCTGGGAGTGTTTGATGGGACAGTGTAGAGGGAGCTTTACTCTGTATCTAGCCCGTGCTGTACCTGCCCTGGGAGTGTTTGATGGGACAGTGTAGAGGGAGCGTTACTCTGTATCTAACCCGTGCTATACCTGCCCTGGGAGTGTTTGATGGGACACTGTAGAGGGAGCTTTACTCTGTATCTAACCCTGTGCTGTACCTGCCGTGGGAGTGTTTGATGGGACAGTGTAGAGGGAGCTTTACTCTGTATCTAACCGTGTGCTGTACCTGCCCTGGGAGTGTTTGATGGGACAGTGTAGACGGAGCTTTACTCTGTATCTAACCCGTGCTGTCCCTGCCCTGGGAGTGTTTGATGGGACAGTGTAGAAGGAGCTTTACTCTGTATCTAACCCATGCTGTACCTGCCCCGGGAGTGTTTCATGGGACAGTGCAGAGGGAGTTTTACTCTGTATCTAACCCGTGCTGTACCTGCCCTGGGAGTGTTTGATGGGACAGTGTAGAGGGAGCTTTACTCTGTATCTAACCCGTGCTGTCCGTGCCCTGGGAGTGTTTGATGGGACAGTGTAGAGGGAGCTTTACTCTGTATCTAACCCGTGCTGTCCGTGCCCTGGGAGTGTTTGATGGGACAGTTTAGAGGGAGCTTTACTCTGTATCCAACCCGTGCTGTACCTGCCCTGGGGGTGTTTGATGGGACAGTGTAGAGGGAGCTTTACTCTGTATGTAACCCCATGCTGTACCTGCCCCGGGAGTGTTTCATGGGACAGTGCAGAGGGAGTTTTACTCTGTCTCTAACCCGTGCTGTACCTGCCCTGGGAGTGTTTGATGGGACAGTGTAGAGGGAGCTTTACTCTGTATCTAACCCATGCTGTCCGTGCCCTGGGAGTGTTTGATGGGACAGTGTAGAGGGAGCTTTACTCTGTATCTAACCCGTGCTGTCCGTGCCCTGGGAGTGTTTGATGGGACAGTTTAGAGGGAGCTTTACTCTGTATCTAACCCCGTGCTGTACCTGCCCTGGGAGTGTTTGATGGGACAGTGTAGAGGGAGCTTTACTCTGTATCTAACCCGTGCTGTACCTGCCTTGGGAGTGTTTGATGGGACAGTGTAGAGGGAGCTTTACTCTGTATCTAACCCGTGCTGTATCTGCCCTGGGAGTGTTTAATGGGACAGTGTTGAGGGAGCTTTACTCTGTATCTAACCCGTGCTGTACCTGCCCTGGGAGTGTTTGATGGGACAGTGTAGAGGGAGCTTTACTCTGTATCTAACCCGTGCTGTACCTGCCCTGGGAGTGTTTGATGGGACAGTGTAGAGGGAGCTTTACTGTGTATCTAACCTGTGCTGTACCTGCCCTGGGAGTGTTTGATGGGACAGTGTAGAGGGAGCTTTACTCTGTATCTAACCCCGTGCTGTACCTGCCCTGGGAGTGTTTGATGGGGCAGTGCAGAGGGAGCTTTACTCTGTATCTAACCCGTGCTGTACCTGCCCTGGGAGTGTTTGATGGGACAGTGTAGAGGGAGCTTTACTCTGTATCTAACCCGTGCTGTACCTGCCCTGGGAGTGTTTGATGGGACAGTGTAGAGGGAGCTTTACTCTGTATCTAACCCGTGCTGTACCTGCCCTGGGAGTGTTTGATGGGACAGTGTAGAGGGAGCTTTACTCTGTATCTAGCCCGTGCTGTACCTGCCCTGGGAGTGTTTGATGGGACACTGTAGAGGGAGCGTTACACTGTATCTAACCCGTGCTATACCTGCCCTGGGAGTGTTTGATGGGACACTGTAGAGGGAGCTTTACTCTGTATCTAACCCTGTGCTGTACCTGCCGTGGGAGTGTTTGATGGGACAGTGTAGAGGGAGCTTTACTCTGTATCTAACCCTGTGCTGTACCTGCCCTGGGAGTGTTTGATGGGACAGTGTAGACGGAGCTTTACTCTGTATCTAACCCGTGCTGTCCCTGCCCTGGGAGTGTTTGATGGGACAGTGTAGAAGGAGCTTTACTCTGTATCTAACCCATGCTGTACCTGCCCCGGGAGTGTTTCATGGGACAGTGCAGAGGGAGTTTTACTCTGTATCTAACCCGTGCTGTACCTGCCCTGGGAGTGTTTGATGGGACAGTGTAGAGGGAGCTTTACTCTGTATCTAACCCGTGCTGTCCGTGCCCTGGGAGTGTTTGATGGGACAGTGTAGAGGGAGCTTTACTCTGTATCTAACCCGTGCTGTCCGTGCCCTGGGAGTGTTTGATGGGACAGTTTAGAGGGAGCTTTACTCTGTATCCAACCCGTGCTGTACCTGCCCTGGGGGTGTTTGATGGGACAGTGTAGAGGGAGCTTTACTCTGTATGTAACCCCATGCTGTACCTGCCCCGGGAGTGTTTCATGGGACAGTGCAGAGGGAGTTTTACTCTGTATCTAACCCGTGCTGTACCTGCCCTGGGAGTGTTTGATGGGACAGTGTAGAGGGAGCTTTACTCTGTATCTAACCCGTGCTGTCCCTGCCCTGGGAGTGTTTGATGGGACAGTGTAGAGGGAGCTTTACTCTGTATCTAACCCGTGCTGTACCTGCCCCGGGAGTGTTTCATGGGACAGTGCAGAGGGAGCTTTACTCTGTATCTAACCCGTGCTGTCCCTGCCCTGGGAGTGTTTGATGGGACAGTGTAGAGGGAGCTTTACTCTGTATCTAACCCGTGCTGTCCGTGCCCTGGGAGTGTTTGATGGGACAGTGTAGAGGGAGCTTTACTCTGTATCTAACCCGTGCTGTCCGTGCCCTGGGAGTGTTTGATGGGACAGTGTAGAGAGAGCTTTACTCTGTATCCAACCCGTGCTGTACCTGCCCTGGGGGTGTTTGATGGGACAGTGTAGAGGGAGCTTTACTCTGTATCTAACCCCGTGCTGTACCTGCCCTGGGAGTGTTTGATGGGACAGTGTAGACGGAGCTTTACTCTGTATCTAACCCGTGCTGTACCTGCCTTGGGAGTGTTTGATGGGACAGTGTAGAGGGAGCTTTACTCTGTATCTAACCCGTGCTGTATCCTGCCCTGGGAGTGTTTAATGGGACAGTGTTGAGGGAGCTTTACTCTGTATCTAACCCTGTGCTGCTACCTGCCCTGTGAGTGTTTGATGGGACAGTGCTAGAGGGAGCTTTACTCTGTATCTAACCTGTGCTGTACGCCCTGGGAGTGTTTGATGGAGAGTGTAGAGGGAGCTTTACTCTGTATCTAACCCATGCTGTACCTGCCCTGGGAGTGTTTGATGGGACAGTGTAGAGGGAGCTTTCCTCTGTATCTAACCCGTGCTGTACCTGCCCTGGGAGGTGTTTGATGGGACAGTGTAGAGGGAGCTTTACTGTGTATCTAACCTGTGCTGTACCTGCCCTGGGAGTGTTTGATGGGACAGTGTAGAGGGAGCTTTACTCTGTATCTAACCCCGTGCTGTACCTGCCCTGGGAGTGTTTGATGGGGCAGTGCAGAGGGAGCTTTACTCTGTATCTAACCCGTGCTGTACCTGCCCTGGGAGTGTTTGATGGGACAGTGTAGAGGGAGCTTTACTCTGTATCTAACCCGTGCTGTACCTGCCCTGGGAGTGTTTGATGGGACAGTGTTGAGGGAGCTTTACTCTGTATCTAACCCGTGCTGTACCTGCCCTGGGAGTGTTTGATGGGACAGTGTAGAGGGAGCTTTACTCTGTATCTAGCCCGTGCTGTACCTGCCCTGGGAGTGTTTGATGGGACAGTGTAGAGGGAGCGTTACTCTGTATCTAACCCGTGCTATACCTGCCCTGGGAGTGTTTGATGGGACACTGTGAGGGGAGCTTTACTCTGTATCTAACCCTGTGCTGTACCTGCCGTGGGAGTGTTTGATGGGACAGTGCAGAGGGAGCTTTACTCTGTATCTAACCCTGTGCTGTACCTGCCCTGGGAGTGTTTGATGGGACAGTGTAGACGGAGCTTTACTCTGTATCTAACCCGTGCTGTCCCTGCCCTGGGAGTGTTTGATGGGACAGTGTAGAAGGAGCTTTACTCTGTATCTAACCCATGCTGTACCTGCCCCGGGAGTGTTTCATGGGACAGTGCAGAGGGAGTTTTACTCTGTATCTAACCCGTGCTGTACCTGCCCTGGGAGTGTTTGATGGGACAGTGTAGAGGGAGCTTTACTCTGTATCTAACCCGTGCTGTCCGTGCACTGGGAGTGTTTGATGGGACAGTGTAGAGGGAGCTTTACTCTGTATCTAACCCGTGCTGTCCGTGCCCTGGGAGTGTTTGATGGGACAGTTTAGAGGGAGCTTTACTCTGTATCCAACCCGTGCTGTACCTGCCCTGGGGGTGTTTGATGGGACAGTGTAGAGGGAGCTTTACTCTGTATGTAACCCATGCTGTACCTGCCCGGGAGTGTTTCATGGGACAGTGCAGAGGGAGTTTTACTCTGTATCTAACCCGTGCTGTACCTGCCCTGGGAGTGTTTGATGGGACAGTGTAGAGGGAGCTTTACTCTGTATCTAACCCGTGCTGTCCGTGCCCTGGGAGTGTTTGATGGGACAGTGTAGAGGGAGCTTTACTCTGTATCTAACCCGTGCTGTCCGTGCCCTGGGAGTGTTTGATGGGACAGTTTAGAGGGAGCTTTACTCTGTATCTAACCCCGTGCTGTACCTGCCCTGGGAGTGTTTGATGGGACAGTGTAGAGGGAGCTTTACTCTGTATCTAACCCGTGCTGTACCTGCCTTGGGAGTGTTTGATGGGACAGTGTAGAGGGAGCTTTACTCTGTATCTAACCCGTGCTGTATCTGCCCTGGGAGTGTTTAATGGGACAGTGTTGAGGGAGCTTTACTCTGTATCTAACCCGTGCTGTACCTGCCCTGTGAGTGTTTGATGGCGACAGTGTAGAGGGAGCTTTACTCTGTATCTAACCCATGCTGTACCTGCCCTGGGAGTGTTTGATGGGAGAGTGTAGAGGGAGCTTTACTCTGTATCTAACCCATGCTGTACCTGCCCTGGGAGTGTTTGATGGGACAGTGTAGAGGGAGCTTTACTCTGTATCTAACCCGTGCTGTACCTGCCCTGGGAGTGTTTGATGGGACAGTGTAGAGGGAGCTTTACTGTGTATCTAACCTGTGCTGTACCTGCCCTGGGAGTGTTTGATGGGACAGTGCAGAGGGAGCTTTACTCTGTATCTAACCCGTGCTGTACCTGCCCTGGGAGTGTTTGATGGGACAGTGTAGAGGGAGCTTTACTCTGTATCTAACCCGTGCTGCACCTGCCCTGGGAGTGTTTGATGGGACAGTGTAGAGAGGGAGCGTTACTCTGTATCTAACCCGTGCTGTACCTGCCCTGGGAGTGTTTGATGGGACAGTGTAGAGGGAGCTTTACTCTGTATCTAGCCCGTGCTGTACCTGCCCTGGGAGTGTTTGATGGGACAGTGTAGAGGGAGCGTTACTCTGTATCTAACCCGTGCTATACCTGCCCTGGGAGTGTTTGATGGGACACTGTAGAGGGAGCTTTACTCTGTATCTAACCCTGTGCTGTACCTGCCGTGGAGTGTTTGATGGGACAGTGTAGAGGGAGCTTTACTCTGTATCTAACCCTGTGCTGTACCTGCCCTGGGAGTGTTTGATGGGACAGTGTAGACGGAGCTTTACTCTGTATCTAACCCGTGCTGTCCGTGCCCTGGGAGTGTTTGATGGGACAGTGTAGAGGGAGCTTTACTCTGTATCTAACCCGTGCTGTCCGTGCCCTGGGAGTGTTTGATGGGACAGTTTAGAGGGAGCTTTACTCTGTATCCAACCCGTGCTGTACCTGCCCTGGGGGTGTTTGATGGACAGTGTAGAGGAAGCTTTACTCTGTATGTAACCCCATGCTGTACCTGCCCCGGGAGTGTTTCATGGGACAGTGCAGAGGGAGTTTTACTCTGTATCTAACCCGTGCTGTACCTGCCCTGGAGTGTTTGATGGGACAGTGTAGAGGGAGCTTTACTCTGTATCTAACCCGTGCTGTCCGTGCCCTGGGAGTGTTTGATGGGACAGTGTAGAGGGAGCTTTACTCTGTATCTAACCCGTGCTGTCCGTGCCCTGGGAGTGTTTGATGGGACAGTTTAGAGGGAGCTTTACTCTGTATCCAACCCGTGCTGTACCTGCCCTGGGGGTGTTTGATGGACAGTGTAGAGGGAGCTTTACTCTGTATGTAACCCCATGCTGTACCTGCCCTGGGAGTGTTTGATGGGACAGTGTAGAGGGAGCTTTACTCTGTATCTAACCCGTGCTGTACCTGCCCTGGGAGTGTTTGATGGGACAGTGTAGAGGGAGCTTTACTCTGTATCTAACCCGTGCTGTACCTGCCCTGGGAGTGTTTGATGGGACAGTGTAGAGGGAGCTTTACTCTGTATCTAACCCGTGCTGTACCTGCCCCGGGAGTGTTTGATGGGACAGTGTAGAGGGAGCTTTACTCTGTATCTAACCCGTGCTGTATCTGCCCTGGGAGTGTTTAATGGGACAGTGTTGAGGGAGCTTTACTCTGTATCTAACCCGTGCTGTACCTGCCCTGTGAGTGTTTGATGGCGACAGTGTAGAGGGAGCTTTACTCTGTATCTAACCCATGCTGTACCTGCCCTGGGAGTGTTTGATGGGAGAGTGTAGAGGGAGCTTTACTCTGTATCTAACCCATGCTGTACCTGCCCTGGGAGTGTTTGATGGGACAGTGTAGAGGGAGCTTTACTCTGTATCTAACCCGTGCTGTACCTGCCCTGGGAGTGTTTGATGGGACAGTGTAGAGGGAGCTTTACTGTGTATCTAACCTGTGCTGTACCTGCCCTGGGAGTGTTTGATGGGACAGTGCAGAGGGAGCTTTACTCTGTATCTAAACCGTGCTGTACCTGCCCTGGGAGTGTTTGATGGGACAGTGTAGAGGGAGCTTTACTCTGTATCTAACCCGTGCTGCACCTGCCCTGGGAGTGTTTGATGGGACAGTGTAGAGGGAGCTTTACTCTGTATCTAACCCGTGCTGTACCTGCCCTGGGAGTGTTTGATGGGACAGTGTAGAGGGAGCTTTACTCTGTATCTAGCCCGTTGCTGTACCTGCCCTGGGAGTGTTTGATGGGACAGTGTAGAGGGAGCGTTACTCTGTATCTAACCCGTGCTATACCTGCCCTGGGAGTGTTTGATGGGACACTGTAGAGGGAGCTTTACTCTGTATCTAACCCTGTGCTGTACCTGCCGTGGGAGTGTTTGATGGGACAGTGTAGAGGGAGCTTTACTCTGTATCTAACCCTGTGCTGTACCTGCCCTGGGAGTGTTTGATGGGACAGTGTAGACGGAGCTTTACTCTGTATCTAACCCGTGCTGTCCGTGCCCTGGGAGTGTTTGATGGGACAGTGTAGAGGGAGCTTTACTCTGTATCTAACCCGTGCTGTCCGTGCCCTGGGAGTGTTTGATGGGACAGTTTAGAGGGAGCTTTACTCTGTATCCAACCCATGCTGTACCTGCCCTGGGGGTGTTTGATGGGACAGTGTAGAGGAAGCTTTACTCTGTATGTAACCCCATGCTGTACCTGCCCCGGGAGTGTTTCATGGGACAGTGCAGAGGGAGTTTTACTCTGTATCTAACCCGTGCTGTACCTGCCCTGGGAGTGTTTGATGGGACAGTGTAGAGGGAGCTTTACTCTGTATCTAACCCGTGCTGTCCGTGCCCTGGGAGTGTTTGATGGGACAGTGTAGAGGGAGCTTTACTCTGTATCTAACCCGTGCTGTCCGTGCCCTGGGAGTGTTTGATGGGACAGTTTAGAGGGAGCTTTACTCTGTATCCAACGCGTGCTGTACCTGCCCTGGGGGTGTTTGATGGGACAGTGTAGAGGGAGCTTTACTCTGTATCTAACCCGTGCTGTACCTGCCCTGGGAGTGTTTGATGGGACAGTGTAGAGGGAGCTTTACTCTGTATCTAACCCGTGCTGTACCTGCCCTGGGAGTGTTTGATGGGACAGTGTAGAGGGAGCTTTACTCTGTATCTAACCCGTGCTGTACCTGCCCCGGGAGTGTTTGATGGGACAGTGTAGAGGGAGCTTTACTCTGTATCTAGCCCGTGCTGTACCTGCCCTGGGAGTGTTTGATGGGACAGTGTAGAGGGAGCGTTACTCTGTATCTAACCCGTGCTATACCTGCCCTGGGAGTGTTTGATGGGACACTGTAGAGGGAGCTTTACTCTGTATCTAACCCTGTGCTGTACCTGCCGTGGAGTGTTTGATGGGACAGTGTAGAGGGAGCTTTACTCTGTATCTAACCCTGTGCTGTACCTGCCCTGGGAGTGTTTGATGGGACAGTGTAGATGGAGCTTTACTCTGTATCTAACCCGTGCTGTCCGTGCCCTGGAGTGTTTGATGGGACAGTGTAGAGGGAGTTTTACTCTGTATCTAACCCGTGCTGTACCTGCCCTGGGAGTGTTTGATGGGACAGTGTAGAGGGAGCTTTACTCTGTATCTAACCCGTGCTGTCCGTGCCCTGGGAGTGTTTGATGGGACAGTGTAGAGGGAGCTTTACTCTGTATCTAACCCGTGCTGTCCGTGCCCTGGGAGTGTTTGATGGGACAGTTTAGAGGGAGCTTTACTCTGTATCCAACCCGTGCTGTACCTGCCCTGGGGGTGTTTGATGGGACAGTGTAGAGGGAGCTTTACTCTGTATGTAACCCCATGCTGTACCTGCCCTGGGAGTGTTTGATGGGACAGTGTAGAGGGAGCTTTACTCTGTATCTAACCCGTGCTGTCCCTGCCCTGGGAGTGTTTGATGGGACAGTGTAGAGGGAGCTTTACTCTGTATCTAACCCGTGCTGTACCTGCCCTGGGAGTGTTTGATGGGACAGTGTTGAGGGAGCTTTACTCTGTATCTAACCCGTGCTGTACCTGCCCTGGGAGTGTTTGATGGGACAGTGTAGAGGGAGCTTTACTCTGTATCTAGCCCGTGCTGTACCTGCCCTGGGAGTGTTTGATGGGACAGTGTAGAGGGAGCGTTACTCTGTATCTAACCCGTGCTATACCTGCCCTGGGAGTGTTTGATGGGACACTGTAGAGGGAGCTTTACTCTGTATCTAACCCTGTGCTGTACCTGCCGTGGGAGTGTTTGATGGGACAGTGCAGAGGGAGCTTTACTCTGTATCTAACCCTGTGCTGTACCTGCCCTGGGAGTGTTTGATGGGACAGTGTAGACGGAGCTGTACTCTGTATCTAACCCGTGCTGTCCCTGCCCTGGGAGTGTTTGATGGGACAGTGTAGAAGGAGCTTTACTCTGTATCTAACCCATGCTGTACCTGCCCCGGGAGTGTTTCATGGGACAGTGCAGAGGAGTTTTACTCTGTATCTAACCCGTGCTGTACCTGCCCTGGGAGTGTTTGATGGGACAGTGTAGAGGGAGCTTTACTCTGTATCTAACCCGTGCTGTCCGTGCCCTGGGAGTGTTTGATGGGACAGTGTAGAGGGAGCTTTACTCTGTATCTAACCCGTGCTGTCCGTGCCCTGGGAGTGTTTGATGGGACAGTTTAGAGGGAGCTTTACTCTGTATCCAACCCGTGCTGTACCTGCCCTGGGGGTGTTTGATGGGACAGTGTAGAGGGAGCTTTACTCTGTATGTAACCCCATGCTGTACCTGCCCCGGGAGTGTTTCATGGGACAGTGCAGAGGGAGTTTTACTCTGTATCTAACCCGTGCTGTACCTGCCCTGGGAGTGTTTGATGGGACAGTGTAGAGGGAGCTTTACTCTGTATCTAACCCGTGCTGTCCGTGCCCTGGGAGTGTTTGATGGGACAGTGTAGAGGGAGCTTTACTCTGTATCTAACCCGTGCTGTCCGTGCCTGGGAGTGTTTGATGGGACAGTTTAGAGGGAGCTTTACTCTGTATCTAACCCCGTGCTGTACCTGCCCTGGGAGTGTTTGATGGGACAGTGTAGAGGGAGCTTTACTCTGTATCTAACCCGTGCTGTACCTGCCTTGGGAGTGTTTGATGGGACAGTGTAGAGGGAGCTTTACTCTGTATCTAACCCGTGCTGTATCTGCCCTGGGAGTGTTTAATGGGACAGTGTTGAGGGAGCTTTACTCTGTATCTAACCCGTGCTGTACCTGCCCTGTGAGTGTTTGATGGCGACAGTGTAGAGGGAGCTTTACTCTGTATCTAACCCATGCTGTACCTGCCCTGGGAGTGTTTGATGGGAGAGTGTAGAGGGAGCTTTACTCTGTATCTAACCCATGCTGTACCTGCCCTGGGAGTGTTTGATGGGACAGTGTAGAGGGAGCTTTACTCTGTATCTAACCCGTGCTGTACCTGCCCTGGGAGTGTTTGATGGGACAGTGTAGAGGGAGCTTTACTGTGTATCTAACCTGTGCTGTACCTGCCCTGGGAGTGTTTGATGGGACAGTGCAGAGGGAGCTTTACTCTGTATCTAACCCGTGCTGTACCTGCCCTGGGAGTGTTTGATGGGACAGTGTAGAGGGAGCTTTACTCTGTATCTAACCCGTGCTGCACCTGCCCTGGGAGTGTTTGATGGGACAGTGTAGAGGGAGCGTTACTCTGTATCTAACCCGTGCTGTACCTGCCCTGGGAGTGTTTGATGGGACAGTGTAGAGGGAGCTTTACTCTGTATCTAGCCCGTGCTGTACCTGCCCTGGGAGTGTTTGATGGGACAGTGTAGAGGGAGCGTTACTCTGTATCTAACCCGTGCTATACCTGCCCTGGGAGTGTTTGATGGGACACTGTAGAGGGAGCTTTACTCTGTATCTAACCCTGTGCTGTACCTGCCGTGGGAGTGTTTGATGGGACAGTGTAGAGGGAGCTTTACTCTGTATCTAACCCTGTGCTGTACCTGCCCTGGGAGTGTTTGATGGGACAGTGTAGACGGAGCTTTACTCTGTATCTAACCCGTGCTGTCCGTGCCCTGGGAGTGTTTGATGGGACAGTGTAGAGGGAGCTTTACTCTGTATCTAACCCGTGCTGTCCGTGCCCTGGGAGTGTTTGATGGGACAGTTTAGAGGGAGCTTTACTCTGTATCCAACCCGTGCTGTACCTGCCCTGGGGGTGTTTGATGGGACAGTGTAGAGGAAGCTTTACTCTGTATGTAACCCCATGCTGTACCTGCCCGGAGTGTTTCATGGGACAGTGCAGAGGGAGTTTTACTCTGTATCTAACCCGTGCTGTACCTGCCCTGGGAGTGTTTGATGGGACAGTGTAGAGGGAGCTTTACTCTGTATCTAACCCGTGCTGTCCGTGCCCTGGGAGTGTTTGATGGGACAGTGTAGAGGGAGCTTTACTCTGTATCTAACCCGTGCTGTCCGTGCCCTGGGAGTGTTTGATGGGACAGTTTAGAGGGAGCTTTACTCTGTATCCAACCCGTGCTGTACCTGCCCTGGGGGTGTTTGATGGGACAGTGTAGAGGGAGCTTTACTCTGTATGTAACCCCATGCTGTACCTGCCCTGGGAGTGTTTGATGGGACAGTGTAGAGGGAGCTTTACTCTGTATCTAACCCGTGCTGTACCTGCCCTGGGAGTGTTTGATGGGACAGTGTAGAGGGAGCTTTACTCTGTATCTAACCCGTGCTGTACTGCCCTGGGAGTGTTTGATGGGACAGTGTAGAGGGAGCTTTACTCTGTATCTAACCCGTGCTGTACCTGCCCGGGAGTGTTTGATGGGACAGTGTAGAGGGAGCTTTACTCTGTATCTAACCCGTGCTGTATCTGCCTGGAGTGTTTAATGGGACAGTGTTGAGGGAGCTTTACTCTGTATCTAACCCGTGCTGTACCTGCCCTGTGAGTGTTTGATGGCGACAGTGTAGAGGGAGCTTTACTCTGTATCTAACCCATGCTGTACCTGCCCTGGAGTGTTTGATGGGAGAGTGTAGAGGGAGCTTTACTCTGTATCTAACCCATGCTGTACCTGTGCTGTACCTGCCCTGGGAGTGTTTGATGGGACAGTGTAGAGGGAGCTTTACTCTGTATCTAACCCGTGCTGTCCCTGCCCTGGGAGTGTTTGATGGGACAGTGTAGAGGGAGCTTTACTCTGTATCTAACCCGTGCTGTACCTGCCCCGGGGTTGTTTGATGGGGACAGTGTAGAGGGAACTTTACTCTGTATCTAACCCGTGCTGTACCTGCCCCAGGAGTGTTTGATGGGACAGTGTAGAGGGAGCTTTACTCTGCATCTAACCCCATGCTGTACCTGCCCTGGGAGTGTTTGATGGGACAGTGTAGAGGGCGCTTTACTCTGTATCTAACCCGTGCTGTACCTGCCCTGGGGTTGTTTGATGGGACAGTGTAGAGAGAGCTTTACTCTGTATCTAACCCGTGCTGTACCTGCCCTGGGAGTGTTTGATGGGACAGTGCAGAGGGAGCTTTACTCTGTATCTTACCCGTGCTGTACCTGCCCCGGGAGTGTTTGATGGGACAGTGTAGAGGGAGCTTTACTCTGTATCTAACCTGTGCTGTACCTGCCCTGGGAGTGTTTCATGGGACAGTGCAGAGGGAGTTTTACTCTGTATCTAACCCGTGCTGTACCTGCCCTGGGAGTGTTTGATGGGACAGTGTAGAGGGAGCTTTACTCTGTATCTAACCCGTGCTGTCCGTGCCCTGGGAGTGTTTGATGGGACAGTGTAGAGGGAGCTTTACTCTGTATCTAACCCGTGCTGTCCGTGCCCTGGGAGTGTTTGATGGGACAGTTTACAGGGAGCTTTACTCTGTATCCAACCCGTGCTGTACCTGCCCTGGGGGTGTTTGATGGGACAGTGTAGAGGAAGCTTTACTCTGTATGTAACCCCATGCTGTACCTGCCCCGGGAGTGTTTCATGGGACAGTGCAGAGGGAGTTTTACTCTGTATCTAACCCGTGCTGTACCTGCCCTGGGAGTGTTTGATGGGACAGTGTAGAGGGAGCTTTACTCTGTATCTAACCCGTGCTGTCCGTGCCCTGGGAGTGTTTGATGGGACAGTGTAGAGGGAGCTTTACTCTGTATCTAACCCGTGCTGTCCGTGCCCTGGGAGTGTTTGATGGGACAGTTTAGAGGGAGCTTTACTCTGTATCCAACGCGTGCTGTACCTGCCCTGGGGGTGTTTGATGGGACAGTGTAGAGGGAGCTTTACTCTGTATCTAACCCGTGCTGTACCTGCCCTGGGAGTGTTTGATGGGACAGTGTAGAGGGAGCTTTACTCTGTATCTAACCCGTGCTGTACCTGCCCTGGGAGTGTTTGATGGGACAGTGTAGAGGGAGCTTTACTCTGTATCTAACCCGTGCTGTACCTGCCCCGGGAGTGTTTGATGGGACAGTGTAGAGGGAGCTTTACTCTGTATCTAGCCCGTGCTGTACCTGCCCTGGGAGTGTTTGATGGGACAGTGTAGAGGGAGCGTTACTCTGTATCTAACCCGTGCTATACCTGCCCTGGGAGTGTTTGATGGGACACTGTAGAGGGAGCGTTACTCTGTATCTAACCCTGTGCTGTACCTGCCGTGGGAGTGTTTGATGGGACAGTGTAGAGGGAGCTTTACTCTGTATCTAACCCTGTGCTGTACCTGCCCTGGGAGTGTTTGATGGGACAGTGTAGACGGAGCTTTACTCTGTATCTAACCCGTGCTGTCCGTGCCCTGGGAGTGTTTGATGGGACAGTGTAGAGGGAGTTTTACTCTGTATCTAACCCGTGCTGTACCTGCCCTGGGAGTGTTTGATGGGACAGTGTAGAGGGAGCTTTACTCTGTATCTAACCCGTGCTGTCCGTGCCCTGGGAGTGTTTGATGGGACAGTGTAGAGGGAGCTTTACTCTGTATCTAACCCGTGCTGTCCGTGCCCTGGGAGTGTTTGATGGGACAGTTTAGAGGGAGCTTTACTCTGTATCCAACCCGTGCTGTACCTGCCCTGGGGGTGTTTGATGGGACAGTGTAGAGGGAGCTTTACTCTGTATGTAACCCCATGCTGTACCTGCCCTGGGAGTGTTTGATGGGACAGTGTAGAGGGAGCTTTACTCTGTATCTAACCCGTGCTGTCCCTGCCCTGGGAGTGTTTGATGGGACAGTGTAGAGGGCGCTTTACTCTGTATCTAACCCGTGCTGTACCTGCCCCGGGGTTGTTTGATGGGGACAGTGTAGAGGGAACTTTACTCTGTATCTAACCCGTGCTGTACCTGCCCCAGGAGTGTTTGATGGGACAGTGTAGAGGGAGCTTTACTCTGTATCTAACCCCATGCTGTACCTGCCCTGGGAGTGTTTGATGGGACAGTGTAGAGGGCGCTTTACTCTGTATCTAACCCGTGCTGTACCTGCCCTGGGGTTGTTTGATGGGACAGTGTAGAGAGAGCTTTACTCTGTATCTAACCCGTGCTGTACCTGCCCTGGGAGTGTTTGATGGGACAGTGCAGAGGGAGCTTTACTCTGTATCTTACCCGTGCTGTACCTGCCCCGGGAGTGTTTGATGGGACAGTGTAGAGGGAGCTTTACTCTGTATCTAACCTGTGCTGTACCTGCCCTGGGAGTGTTTCATGGGACAGTGCAGAGGGAGTTTTACTCTGTATCTAACCCGTGCTGTACCTGCCCTGGGAGTGTTTGATGGGACAGTGTAGAGGGAGCTTTACTCTGTATCTAACCCGTGCTGTCCGTGCCCTGGGAGTGTTTGATGGGACAGTGTAGAGGGAGCTTTACTCTGTATCTAACCCGTGCTGTCCGTGCCCTGGGAGTGTTTGATGGGACAGTTTAGAGGGAGCTTTACTCTGTATCCAACCCGTGCTGTACCTGCCCTGGGGGTGTTTGATGGGACAGTGTAGAGGGAGCTTTACTCTGTATGTAACCCCATGCTGTCCCTGCCCTGGGAGTGTTTGATGGGACAGTGTAGAGGGAGCTTTACTCTGTATCTAACCCGTGCTGTACCTGCCCTGGGAGTGTTTGATGGGACAGTGTAGAGGGAGCTTTACTCTGTATCTAACCCGTGCTGTACCTGCCCTGGGAGTGTTTGATGGGACAGTGTAGAGGTAGCTTTACTCTGTATCTAACCCGTGCTGTACCTGCCCCGGGAGTGTTTGATGGGACAGTGTAGAGGGAGCTTTACTCTGTATCTAGCCCGTGCTGTACCTGCCCTGGGAGTGTTTGATGGGACAGTGTAGAGGGAGCGTTACTCTGTATCTAACCCATGCTATACCTGCCCTGGGAGTGTTTGATGGGACACTGTAGAGGGAGCTTTACTCTGTATCTAACCCTGTGCTGTACCTGCCGTAGGAGTGTTTGATGGGACAGTGTAGAGGGAGCTTTACTCTGTATCTAACCCTGTGCTGTACCTGCCCTGGGAGTGTTTGATGGGACAGTGTAGACGGAGCTTTACTCTGTATCTAACCCGTGCTGTCCGTGCCCTGGGAGTGTTTGATGGGACAGTGTAGAGGGAGCTTTACTCTGTATCTAACCCGTGCTGTCCGTGCGCTGGGAGTGTTTGATGGGACAGTTTAGAGGGAGCTTTACTCTGTATCCAACCCGTGCTGTACCTGCCCTGGGGGTGTTTGATGGGACAGTGTAGAGGGAGCTTTACTCTGTATGTAACCCCATGCTGTACCTGCCCCGGGAGTGTTTCATGGGACAGTGCAGAGGGAGTTTAACTCTGTATCTAACCCGTGCTGTACCTGCCCTGGGAGTGTTTGATGGGACAGTGTAGAGGGAGCTTTACTCTGTATCTAACCCGTGCTGTCCGTGCCCTGGGAGTGTTTGATGGGACAGTGTAGAGGGAGCTTTACTCTGTATCTAACCCGTGCTGTCCGTGCCCTGGGAGTGTTTGATGGGACAGTTTAGAGGGAGCTTTACTCTGTATCCAACCCGTGCTGTACCTGCCCTGGGGGTGTTTGATGGGACAGTGTAGAGGGAGCTTTACTCTGTATGTAACCCCATGCTGTACCTGCCCTGGGAGTGTTTGATGGGACAGTGTAGAGGGAGCTTTACTCTGTATCTAACCCGTGCTGTCCCTGCCCTGGGAGTGTTTGATGGGACAGTGTAGAGGGAGCTTTACTCTGTATCTAACCCGTGCTGTCCCTGCCCTGGGGGTGTTTGATGGGACAGTGTGGAGGGAGCTTTACTCTGTATCTAACCCGTGCTGTACCTGCCCCGGGGGTGTTTGATGTGGACAGTGTAGAGGGAACTTTACTCTGTATCTAACCCGTGCTGTACCTGCCCCAGGAGTGTTTGATGGGACAGTGTAGAGGGAGCTTTACTCTGTATCTAACCCCATGCTGTACCTGCCCTGGGAGTGTTTGATGGGACAGTGTAGAGGGCGCTTTACTCTGTATCTAACCCGTGCTGTACCTGCCCTGGGGTTGTTTGATGGGACAGTGTAGAGAGAGCTTTACTCTGTATCTAACCCGTGCTGTACCTGCCCTGGGAGTGTTTGATGGGACAGTGCAGAGGGAGCTTTACTCTGTATCTTACCCGTGCTGTACCTGCCCCGGGAGTGTTTGATGGGACAGTGTAGAGGGAGCTTTACTCTGTATCTAACCTGTGCTGTACCTGCCCTGGGAGTGTTTGATGGGACAGTGTAGAGGGAGCTTTACTCTGTATCTAACCCGTGCTGTACCTGCCCTGGGGGTGTTTGATGGGACAGAGTAGAGGGAGCTTTACTCTGTATCTAACCCGTGCTGTACCTGCCCTGGGGGTGTTTGATGGGACAGTGTAGAGGGAGCTTTACTCTGTATCTAACCCGTGCTGTACCTGCCCTGGGGGTGTTTGATGGGACAGTGTAGAGGGAGCTTTACTCTGTATCTAACCCGTGCTGTACCTGCCCTGGGGGTGTTTGATGGGACAGTGTAGAGAGAGCTTTACTCTGTATCTAACCCGTGCTGTACCTGCCCTGGGAGTGTTTGATGGGACAGTGCAGAGGGAGCTTTACTCTGTATCTAACCCGTGCTGTACCTGCCCCGGGAGTGTTTGATGGGACAGTGGGTGCCTGTAACGTAGCGGGTTCAAGTCCGCAGGATCATCTCCTTACTGAGCACCAAATTCACGTAAATTGCAACAAGGTGCAAGTGAAACTCGGGATTCAAAGGGTTACGGGTAATATGGAAATAATGGGGACAGAGGACAGGCTGAGAACTGCGTGGAGCTGGAGCAAGGCCTGATTTCCATTTTGCACCTTGATGAGCCTTCGACTGACACACTCTGTACAAATCATTACCTCGCTAAGCCTTTTCTTTTCAGCTCGTTAAGTTGAGGGATGGTGGGACTGCTGGAAATGGGATCGTTTGATTCCCCCTGAGGTTCTTCGGGGCTATTTGGAAGTGCCGGGGTTTCTTCCCCGAACCCCTCGCCCCAGAATGGGCTGGCCTCACGAGTGGGCTAACAAGGTCATAAAGCGGAGGTCCCTGTTGTCTCTCGCCTTTGCCTGTGTTAAGTCCTGAGGAAGCGGAGCGGAAATTAGCTTAGGCAGCTGGCAAGACTGCCTGCTTTTTTTAATCGCTGTAATGATCTGCAATTATAATGCATATTATGAAAAGGATAGCGAGACACTGGAGGGGTGCGAAAAAAGATTTACAAGGACAACACCAGAAATGCGAGGGTTTACATATCAGGAAAGGATGAACAGGCTGGGTCGCTTTTCTCTTGAAAAGAGAAGGCTGAGGGGTGACCTAATAGAGGTCTTTAAAATTATGAAAGGTTTTGATAGAGTGGATACTTCTTCTTCTCAGGTAGCCCTCAGGAACCGAGGATGACTTGCTTCCACATTAAAAATGAATTGTCAGGTGACTGATGAGTCCAATGCGGGACCTACAGTCTCAGTCACAGGTGGGGCAGATGGTGGTTGAAGGGGCGGGTGGGCGGGGTGCTTGGGTTGACGTGCGCTCCTTGCGCTGCCTGCGCTTGGCTTCCGCTTGCTCCCGGCGAAGAGACTCGAGGTGTTCGGAGCCTTCCCAAATGCTTCTCCTCCACTTTGTGCGGTCTTGGGCCAGGGATTCCCAGGTGTCGGTGGGGATGTTGCACTTTTTCAAGGAGGCTTTGAGGGTGTCCTTGAAGCATTTCCTCTGCCCACCTGGGGCTCTCTTGCTGTGCCGGAGCTCCGAATAGAGCGCTTGTTTTGGGAGTCTCGTATCGGGTATGCGGACAATGTGACCCGTCCGTCGGAGCTGATCGAGCGAGGTCAAAGCTTCGATGCTGGGGATGTTGGCCTGAGCGAGAACACTGACGTTGGTGCGCCTATCCTGCCGATGGATTTGCAGGATCTTGCGGAGGCAGCGTTGGTGGTACCTCTCCAGTGCTTTGAGGTGCCTGCTGTACATGGTCCATGTCTCTGAGGCATACAGGAGGGCGGGAATCACTGCTGCTCTGTTGACCACGAGCTTGGAGCCGGGTTTGAGGTCCTGGTCTTCAAACACTCTCTTCCTCAGGCGACCGAAGGCTGCACTGGCACACTGAAGGCGGTGTTGGACTTCGTCGTCGACGTCTGCCCTTGTTGACAGTACAGAGAGAGAGTGGATACAGAGAGAGAGTGTTTCCACTTGTGGGGAAGAGCATAACTAGAGACCATCAATATAAGATCATCACCAAGAAATCCAATAGGGAAACGACGTTTTACTACGTTGAAGGTGCGGTATGAATACAAGTTGAACTCAACAAGCACTCTCCTTGTACTGAACTTACATGCTGCGTTCAACAATCCCAGACTTCATGCGAGGGATTCACACCACAGTGTTCCCCTTTCCTTGACCTTCTATTGCTTTATCGCCGAGTCGCAGTGGAGAGGCCCCTTCACAGGCGAGCGGCCTTTGAGCCCAAGACTGCACCTCTTCGCTGCACTTTCTGAAGAAGCCTTCACTCAGGTTGATTCCTGAGATGAGGGGGTTGACTTATGAAGAAAGGTTGAGCAGGTTGGGCCTGACATGAATCTCGTCATTCATGTGGAAATTACTTATGAAATGATACTGGGTGGCCTGCTGGTGGCGCTGTCCAGGGAGAGTATAAATACTCGGGCATGGGCCCAGCTTGCTCAGGACATTCTTTAACAGGAACTAGTGAAGGACACAACTAGATCTCCATGTTGTAAAACAGTTGATTAAAGCCTTGTTTAATACTCAGTCCAAGTGCCTTACGTCAGGCCCTATACGCGTTGGAATTTAGAAGAATGAGAGGTGATCTTATTGAAACATATAAGATACCGAGGGGCCTCGACAAGGTAGATGCAGAGAGGATGTTTCCCCTCGTGGGGAAATCTAGAACTCGGGGGCACAGTTTCAGAATAAAGGGTCGCCCTTTTAGAACTGAGATGAGGAGGAATTTCTTCTCTCAGAGGATCGTAAATCTGTGGAATTCTCTGCCCCAGAGAGCTGTGGGGGCTGGGTCATTAAAGGTGGAGATAGACAGATTTTTACAAGATAAGGGAGTGAAGGGTTATGGGGAGCGGACAGGCAAGTGGCTTTGAGCCCAAGATCAGCCATGATCTCATTGAATCACTACTGGGGAGTCAAGGAGTATGGGGAGTGAGTGGGAAGTGGAGTTGAGGCCAAGATTGGATCAGCCATGATCTCATTGAATGACGGAGCAGGCTCGAGGGGCCGAGTGGCCTATTCCTGCTCCTATTTCTTATGTTCTTATTGTCCCAGTACCGCACGCAGAGACAACCCAGTCAGGAGCTCAGGTCGGAAAGAGCAGGAAGAGTCAGGAGACACCATTCGGAGTCGTTCTGCGAAAAGCCGTGTTGCTGGATATCAATGCATCGATTTTCCTTAATAAGAAGTCGAAGGCGATGAAAATGCTCAGCAGGGCGATTACCACAAAGAAAGGGAACGATAGATTTCTGCTTTGCTAACTTGGTGATTTTATGATTTTCTTGCTCCGTTCCATCATCCCATCAGTCATGAGAGTGCACCACCCAGGCTCCTGATAGTCTGAGGTGTGCACAACCAGATTTCATTATACTTTAAGAGATTGGCCGGATATTTTTCATGTAACAGTGACCATAGGAAACAGGGGCAGGAGTCGGCCAATCGGCCCCTCGAGCCTGCTCCGCCATTCAATAAGATCATGGCTGATCCAATCTTGGCCTCAACTCCGCTTTCCCGCTCTCTCCCCATAACCCTCGACTCCCCTGTCGTTCAAATGTCTGTCAATCTCCACCTTGAATATACTCAATGACTGAGCCTCCACAGCTCTCCGGGGTAGAGAATTCCAAAGATTCACCACCCTCTGAGAGAAGAAATTCCTCCTCATCTCAGTCCTAAATGGGCGACCCCTTATTCTGAGACTGTGACCCCTAGTTCTAGATTCTCCCACGAGGGGAAACATCCTCTCAGCATCCACCCTGTCAATCCCCCTCAGAATCTGATATGTTTCAATAAGATCCCCTCTCATTCTTCTAAACTCCAATGAGTATCGGCCCAACCTGCTCAACCTTTCCTCATACGTCAAACCCCTCATTCCAGGAATCAACCTCGTGAACCTTCCCTGAACTGCCTCCAATGCAAGTATATCCTTCCTTAAATAAGGAGACCAAAACTGTACGCAGTACTCCAGGTGTGGTCTCGCCAGCGCCCTGTAAAGTTGCATCAAAACTTCCCTACTTTTATACTCCGTCCCCCTTGCAATAAAGGCCAACATTCCATTAGCCTTGCTAATTACTTGCTGTACCTGCATGTTGGAGGGGCAGTACTGAGGGAGCGCCGCACTGTCGGAGGGGCAGTACTGAGGAGCGCCACACTGTCGGAGGGGCAGTACTGAGGGAGTGCCGCATTGTCGGAGGGGCAGTACTGAGGAGCGCCACACTGTCGGAGGGGCAGTACTGAGGGAGTGCCGCATTGTCGGAGGGGCAGTACTGAGGGAGCGCCGCACTGTCGGAGGGGCAGTACTGAGGAGCGCCACACTGTCGGAGGGGCACTACTGAGGGAGCACCACACTGTCGGAGGGGCAGTACTGAGGGAGCGCTGCACTGTCGAAGGGGCAGTACTGAGGGAGCGTTGCACTGGCGGAGGGGCAGAGGGAGCGTCGCACTGTCGGAGGGGCACTACTGAGGGAGCGCCGCACTGTCGGAGGGGCAGTACTGAGGGAGCGCTGCACAGTCGGAGGGCAGTACTGAGGGAGCGTCGCACTGTCGGAGGGGCAGTACTGAGGGAGCGCCACACTGTCGGAGGGGCAGTACTGAGGGAGCGCCGCACTGTCGGAGGGGCAGTACTGAGGGAGCGCCACACTGTCGGAGGGGCAGTACTGAGGGAGCGCCACACTGTCGGAGGGGCAGTACTGAGGGAGTGCCGCATTGTCGGAGGGGCAGTACTGAGGGAGCGCCGCACTGTCGGAGGGGCAGTACTGAGGGAGTGCCGCATTGTCGGAGGGGCAGTACTGAGGGAGCGCCGCACTGTCGGAGGGGCAGTACTGAGGGAGCGCCGCACTGTCGGAGGGGCAGCACTGAGGGAGTGCCGCACTGTTGGAGGGGCAGTACTGAGGGAGTGCCGCACTGTCGGAGGGGTAGTACTAAGGGAGCGCTACACTGTCGGAGGGTCAGTACTGAGGGAGTGCCGCACTGTCAGAGGTGCCGTCTTTCGGATGACACATTAAACCGAGGCCCCGTCTGCTCTCTCAGGTGGATGTAAAAGATCCCACAGCCACTATTGGAAGAAGAGCAGGGGGAGTTCTCCCTGGCGTCCTGGGGCCAATATTTATCCCTCAATCAACATCACTAAAAAAAATTGACCGTATTTTGCGACCCAGGCCACCAGGTAAATGCGTCGATATTTTACAGGTCGGAGGCATCCGCCCACGGGAAGCCTCCGATCGCAAATGGTGGGCCATTATCCGGTCATTATCACATTTCTGTTTGTGGGAGCTTGCTGTGCGCAAACTGGCTGCCGCGTTTCCTACATTACAACAGTGACCACACTGCTGCGGTACACATTTGGAAGCGATGGACTTGAGACGTGCGTCTCAGTGTGACTTGGAGCCTCGCCTGAACAGCGCCTTTAAGCATTGCCTCCAACAGGGCAGCAGGAAACGGCAGGTTCCAGAGGGGCCTGTAGATGGGCGTCGATCTTCGGCGGGAGGGATCGCAGAAGAGCCTCAGGCTGTCTCCGGGTAATAAGCCTTCGCGCAATACAACGGCCCGTAATTTTCCGATCCTGTGGGCAGATGCCTCCTTTCGGGGAAAAAAAACTACGCTCTTACCTGAGGGCTCCCGAGGCCCGGACACTTCCGCTCCTGGGCCTCTCCACAGTCGAAATGCGCAGAGACCCACGTATCCCAGGGGTAGCAGGCAGTTCGCAAGCGTCCCGGGGACCACGTGGGCCATGGGGAGCCAATAGGAGAAGGGAATCTCCCTTCATACGCTTGATAGATAGACCTGTCAAATATATGAATGGGGATCACCCCGAAAACACATCGAAACTTTAAATAAATTAAAATGCATTTTTAAAATAAGTTAAAATTACGTTAACTTAAATGTTTTAAACAAAAATTCAATTTTTTGAAACGAATCATTCAAGTTTTTTACAGGGCTAAAAATAAACATAACTTTTATTGAAGTGTTTTTAAATTATAAATGAGTGATTTTTTTCAACTCTTACGCTGGTAAAAGCGGGCCTTACCTTTTACCAGGGGTAAAATTTCTAAAATTTTCAGCAGGCGAAGGTTCTGCAGAAAGCGGAACTCTCCCCCCGCAGAGGCCCTTCTCCAGGGCAGGCATCTGGTCTAGAGTCACAGAGTCATAGAGTTACACAGCACAGAAAGAGCCCCTTCGGCCCATCGTGTCCGCGCCGGCCATCAAGCCCTGTCTAATCTAATCCCATTTTCCAGCACTCAGTCCGTAGCCTTGTATGCTATGGTGTTTCAAGTGCTCATCTAAATGCTTCTTGAATGTTGTGAGGGTTCCTGCCTCTACCACCCTTTCAGGCAGTGAGTTCCAGATTCCAACATTCTTGACAGATCGGAAATGGCGGTTTTCAGCGCAGGCGCTTGGCATGCCTGAAACCAGAAGTTCCGATGTCCCTACGGGTGTGTACACAGCGCGTGCACACCCGTAGGCATTGTAAAATATGTGCCAATATTGCTCATCAGTTGCGTCAGTGACTTGGATCGATAATGGGAGCTCTACCCATGGGTGGAGACACTGGTGCTGCATCGATTCGAAGTAAATTCAAACCAATGACACGGAGAAATCCTGGTAAGCCATCACTTCCACTGTGCTAACCCAAGTCATTAATAATCACCGCCGTTGTTTGAAGTGATTCCCTGTTTGTTTATGTTGGGAAAGAAAAAATCAATGCTCAATGTTCACTGCAAAACAATTGTGGATCAGTGGGCAGCGTTCTCGCCTCTGAGTTCTGGCAGTTCGTGGGTTCTGAGCCCCGCTCCAGAGACTTCAGCCCATAATCCAGGCCAACACTCCCGGTGCCAGTACTGAGGGAGCGCCGCACTGTCACAGGGCAGTACTGAGGGAGCGCCGCACTGTCACAGGGCAGTACTGAGGGAGCGCCGCACTGTCACAGGGCAGTACTGAGGGAGCGCTGCACTGTCGGAGGGGCAGTACTGAGGGAGCGCCGCACTGTCGGAGGGGCAGTACTGAGGGAGCGCTGCACTGTCGGAGGGGCAGTACTGAGGGAGCGCCGCACTGTCGGAGGGCAGTACTGAGGGAGCGCTGCACTGTCGGAGGGGCAGTACTGAGGGAGCGCCGCACTGTCACAGGGCAGTACTGAGGGAGCGCCGCACTGTCGGAGGGGCAGTACTGAGGGAGCGCCGCACTGTCGGAGGGGCAGTACTGAGGGAGCGCTGCACTGTCGGAGGGGCAGTACTGAGGGAGCGCCGCACTGTCGGAGGGCAGTACTGAGGGAGCGCCGCACTGTCGGAGGGGCAGTACTGAGGGAGCGCCGCACTGTCACAGGGCAGTACTGAGGGAGCGCCGCACTGTCGGAGGGGCAGTACTGAGGGAGCGCCGCACTGTCGGAGGGGCAGTACTGAGGGAGCGCCGCACTGTCGGAGGGGCAGTACTGAGGGAGCGCCGCACTGTCGGAGGGGCAGTACTGAGGGAGCGCCGCACTGTCGGAGGGGCAGTACTGAGGGAGCGCCGCACTGTCAGAGGGGCAGTACTGAGGGAGCGCCGCACTGTCAGAGGGGCAGTACTGAGGGAGCGTCGCACTGTCGGAGGGGCAGTACTGAGGGAGCGCCGCACTGTCGGAGGGTCAATACTGAGGGAGCGCCGCACTGTCGGAGGGGCAGTACTGAGGGAGTGCCGTACTGTCGGAGGGGCAGTACTGAGGGAGTGCTGCACTGTCGGAGGGGCAGTACTGAGGGAGCGCCGCACTGTCGGAGGGGCAGTACCGAGGGAGCGCCGCACTGTCGGAGGGGCAGTACTGAGGGAGCGCCGCACTGTCGGAGGGGCAGTACTGAGGGAGCGCTGCACTGTCGGAGGTGTCGTCTTTTGGATGAGACGTTAAACCAAGGCCCCGTCTGCCCTCTGAGGTGGACGTAAAAGATCCCTCAGGCCACTATTTTGAAGAAAAGCAGGGGGAGTCCTGCCGGTGTCCTGGGACCAATATTTGTTTATCAGTCGCTAAAACAGATGATCTGGTCATTATCGCATTACTGTTTGTGGGAGCTTGCGGTGCGCAAATGGGCTGCCGCGTTTCCTACATTACAACAGTGACCACACTTCAGAAAATACTTCATTGGTTGTAAAGCACGTTGGGACGTCCGGAGACCGTGAAATGCGCTGTAGAAATGGGAGTCTTTCATGCATACATTCTCCTGCAGGCTGGCCTAACCCATTATAAAAACCCACATATAACTGTGAGGTACAGTATTACATTCTGTTGGGAAGAATAGGGAGGTCACTTATTACTTGGAGGGTGCGAGTCTGGGTGGGGTAGAGGAACAAAGGGATCTGGGAGTACAAATACACAAATCACTAAAAGTTGCAACACAGGTTAACAAGGCCATAAAAAAAGCAAACCAAGCACTAGGGTTTTTTTCTAGAGGGATAGAATTGAAAAGTAGGGAAGTTATGCTAAACCTGTCTCGAACCTTGGTTAGACCACACTTGGAGCACTGCGTACAGTTCTGGTCGCCATATTATAAAAAGGATATAGAGGCACTGGAGAGGGCGCAGAGAAGATTTACAAGGATGACACCAGAAATACCAGGGTATACCTATCAGGAAAGGATGAACAGGCTGGGCCTCTTTTCTCTTGAAAAGAGAAGACTGAAGGATGACCTAATAGAGGTCTTTAAAATGATGAAAGGTTTTGATAGAGTAGACGTAGAGAAGATGTTTCCACTTGTGGGGGAGACCAGAACTAGAGGCCATCAATATAAGATAGTCACTAATAAATCCAATAGGGAATTCAGGAGAAACTTCTTTACCCAGAGAGTGGTGAGAATGTGGAACTCGCTACCACAGGGAGTGGTTGAAGCGAATAGTATAGATGCATTTAAGGGGAAGCTAGACAAGCATACGAGGGAGAAGGGAATAGAGGGTTACGCTGATAGATTTAGATGAAGAAAGACAGGAGGAGGCTCGAGTGGAGCATAAACACCGGTATGGATGAATGGCATTGCAATGGAAAGTGCTGGTCCATTTTCAGTGAAGAAAGGCCATGACAACCAATCAATATTCTCCGCCAAAAAAATGGCCGCCAGCACAATAATTCCCCAGCCACCTCACTATATACTGCCAATCGACTGGGGACGGTAGCATGGTGGTTATGTTACTGGATTAGTAATCCCAAAGCCTGGGCTAATGATCCAAGGACATGAGTTCAGGTCCTACCATGACTGCTGGGAAATTTAAATTCAGTTAATTCAATAAATCTGGAATTAAAAAGACCATGTAACTACCGGATCGTCATAAATAAAACCCATTTGGTTCACTAATGTTCTTCAGGGAAGGAAATCTACTGTCCTTACTTGGTCTGGCCGGTATGTGACTCCAGTTCACCACCATGTTCTCAAGGGCAATTCAGGTGGATGTAAAAGATCCCACAGCCCCTATTGGAAGAAGAGCAGGGGGAGTTCTCCCCGGTGTCCTGGGCCAATATTTATCCCTCAATCAACATAACTAAAACAGATGATCTGGTCATTCTCACATTGCTGTTTGTGGGAGCTTGCTGTGCGCAAATTGGCTGCCGCGTTTCCTATATTACAGCAGTGACCACACTTCAAAAAGTACTTCATTGGCTGTAAAGCTCTTTGGAACGTCCAGAGGTTGTGAAAGGCGCCGTATAAATGCAAGTCTTTCTTTCTTTTAATGTTGGAGCCTAACCATTTCATACCAGTGCAGTCACTGTTTTATAGGCCAACATAGTCATAGAGTCATAACGGCACAGAAGGAGGCCATTCAGCCCATCGAGTCCATGCCGGCTCTCTGTAGAGCAATCCAGTCAGTCCCATTCCCCCGCTCTATCCCTGTAGCCCTGCAAGTTTATTTCCCTCAAGTGCCTATCCAGTCTCCCCTTGAAAACATTGAGTGTCTCCACTTCCACCACTTCCATCGGCAGCAAACTCGCTGCGTAAAAATGTTTTTCCTCCCATCCCCCCTGTATCTCTTGCCCAAAACCTTCAATCTGTGTCCCCTAGTCCTTGTACCATCAACTAGTGGGAACAGCCTTTCCCCGTTGAGCCTATCCAAACCCGTCATAAACTTGTACACCTCTATCAAATCACCCCTCAACCGCAGCCGACATGCGCACAGCAAGGTCCCACAAACAGAAGGAAGACGAATGGCCAGTTCATTTTGGTTGAGGGAGGAATGTTGGTCCGAAGACGAGGAGAACTCCCTACTCTCCTTGTGACCTCTTACATCCACCAGACGGGGCCTCAGTTGAACATCTTGCGCAGCAGTGTATCAGAATTGGCCTGGGCAGAGGCTACTGTCAATCCTGTTGTGCCTTCCCACCCACCGGCTTCTGAGTAAACTTGCAATCACTGTACATCTCTCAAGTTCAGTCATTCCCAATTGAAGAGCTGCCTGGCTTCCATTGCAGTGGTAGGAGATGCAGTTGAGGGAGCTCCAGGCTGTTATTCAGTCTTTGGATCCTCCTACTCTTTCATAGCTTTTACAGCACAGAAACAGGCCATTCGGCCCAACCAGTCCATGCCGGCGTTTATGCTCCACTCGAACCTCCTCCCATCCTCCCTCGTCTCACCCTATCAGCATATCCCTCTACTCCTTTCTCCCTCATGTGCTTATCTAGCCTCCCATTAAATGCATCTAGACTATTCGCCTCAACCACTCCCTGTGGTAGCGAGTTCCACATTCTCGCCACTCTCTGGGTAAAGAAGTTGCTCCTGAATCCCCTATTGGATTTCTTGGTGACTATCTTATATTGACGGCCTCTAGTTATCCTCTTCCCCACACGTGGAAACACTCTCTCTGTATCCACTCTATCAAAACCTGTCATCATTTTAAAGACCTCTATTAGGTCACCCCTCAGCCTTCTCTTTTCAAGAGAAAAGAGACCCAGCCTGGTCATCCTTTCCTGAGATGTATACCCTCGCATTTCTGGTATCATCCTTGTAAATCTTCTCTGCACCCTCTCCAGTGCCTCTATATCCTTTTTATAATATGGCGACCAGAACTGTACGCAGTGCTCCAAGTGTGGTCTAACCAAGGTTCGATACAGGTTTAGCATAACTTCCCTACTTTTCAATTCTATCCCTCTGGAAATAAACCCGAGTGCTTGGTTTGCTTTTTTTATGGCCTTGTTAACCTGTGTCGCAACTTTTAGTGATTTGTGTATTTGTACTCCCAGATCCCTTTGCTACCTCTAGGCTATTTAGTTTCTTATTTTCCAAGTAATATGTGACCTCTTTATTGAGAAACTACAGCCAAGGGATAAGGTCCATGGTGTACCGAGGTTGAAGAGACGATGAGTTAGATCAAGCAGCAGTGGTGAGGTGTTGCTGAGCCTGCGGAGCAGAGAGTGGAAGGGGCGAGGAAAGAATGGGTCCCAGTTTCAATAGAGTGAGGGTGTGAGGAGGAAGACCCTGAAACACCTCCTATGTCCAGTTAGGCCCTCCCCTTCCTCCATTTAGTGAAACCCCTGGAGCTCCCTGCACAGCGCCTATTGTTCAATATGTAAATCAGCACTAGTGTCAGCCCTGGCTCAGTCTGTAGCACTCTGGCCCCTGAGTCAGAAGGTTGCGGGTTCGAGTCCCACTCCAGAGACTTGAGCACAAAAATCTAGGCTGACACTCCCAGTGCGGTACTGAGGGAGCGCCGCACTGTCGCAGGGGCAGTACTGAGGGAGTGCCGCACTGTCGCAGGGGCAGTACTGAGGGAGCGCTGCACTGTCGGAGGGGCAGTACTGAGGGAGTGCCGCACTGTCGCAGGGGCAGTACTGAGGGAGCGCTGCACTGTCGGAGGGGCAGTACTGAGGTAGCGCCGCACTGTCGGAGGGGCAGTACTGAGGTAGCGCCGCACTGTCACAGGGGCAGTACTGAGGGAGTGCTGCACTGTCGGAGGGGCAGTACTGAGGGAGCGCCGCACTGTCGGAGGGGCAGTACTGAGGGAGCGCCGCACTGTCGGAGGGACGGTACTGAGGGAGCGCCGCACTGTCGGAGGGGCAGTACTGAGGGAGCACCGCACTGTCGGAGGGGCGGTACTGAGGGAGCGCCGCACTGTCGCAGGGGCAGTACTGAGGGAGTGCCGCACTGTCGCAGGGGCAGTACTGAGGGAGCGCTGCACTGTCGGAGGGGCAGTACTGAGGTAGCGCCGCACTGTCGGAGGGGCAGTACTGAGGTAGCGCCGCACTGTCTCAGGGGCAGTACTGAGGGAGTGCTGCACTGTCGGAGGGGCAGTACTGAGGGAGCGCCGCACTGTCGGAGGGGCAGTACTGAGGGAGCGCCGCACTGTCGGAGGGACGGTACTGAGGGAGCGCCGCACTGTCGGAGGGGCAGTACTGAGGGAGCACCGCACTGTCGGAGGGGCGGTACTGAGGGAGCGCCGCACTGTCGGAGGGGCAGTACTGAGGGAGCGCCGCACTGTCGGAGGGGCAGTACTGAGGGAGCACCGCACTGTCGGAGGGGCAGTACTGAGGGAGCACCGCACTGTCGGAGGGGCGGTACTGAGGGAGCGCCGCACTGTCAGAGGGGCAGTACTAAGGGAGTGCCGCACTGTCGGAGGGGCAGTACTGAGGGAGCGCTGCACTGTCGGAGGGGCGGTACTGAGGGAGCGCCGCACTGTCGAAGGAGTAGTACTGAGGGAGTGCCGCACTGTCGAAGGAGCAGTGCTGAGGGAGTGCCGCACTGTCGGAGGTGCCGTCTTTCGGATGAGACGTTAAACCGAGGCCCCGTCTGCCTTCTCAGGAGGATGTAAAAGATCCCACGGGCACTATTGGAAGAAGAACAGGGGGAGTTCTCCCTGGGGCCAATATTTATCCCTCAACCAACATCACTAGAACAGATGATCTGGTCATTATATGGGAGCTTGCTGTGTGCAAATCGGCTGCCGCGTTTCCCACATTACAGCAGTGACTCCACTTCAGAAGTAATTAATTGGCTCCACAATATTTTGGGACGTCCTCAGATCTTGATAGGCGCTATATAAATGCAAGTCTCTCTTTCTATTTTTAGAAAATACAAAATTGGAAACCGAGTTAAAATAATATCTCAAGTATATAATGTGACAAATGTAATCAATGTAAATAATATGATAGATCCATATTTTCAAAATTAAGCTGTCTTCAATGCTTATGAAGCAAACTGGATAAGTGGGTTTTAAGAGGCAATTGGATATGTTTCTGTGTGAGAAGGGATTCAGGGACATGATGAGAAGATACTTGAGATTGATTTATTTTTCTTAAAAAAATGCTGGCTGGCCAGACCTTTTCACTGTTCCTACAATCTGCACTTCGTTTTACAGACTGAGAGCATCTGTCCCTTTCAGTTCTTTGCTCCAGCCTCTTCCCGTATGTTGGTAGCTCGCTCACCTCTGGCTCGAACGTTGTGGCTACACGCCCCACTCCAGAGACTGGAGCGCCTGGTCTAGGCTGGCACTCCAGCGCCATACTGAGGGAGCGCCGCACTGTCGGAGGGGCAGTACTGAGGGAGCGCTGCACTGTCGGAGGGGCAGTACTGAGGGAGCGCCGCACTGTCGGAGGGGCAGTACTGAGGGAGCGCTGCACTGTCAGAGGGGCAGTGCTGAGAAAGCGCCGCACTGTCAGAGGGGCAGTACTGATGGAGCGCCGCACTGTCGGAGGGGCAGTACTGAGGGAGCGCCGCACTGTCGGAGGGGCAGTACTGAGGGAGCGCCGCACTGTCGGAGGGGCAGTACTGAGGGAGCGCTGCACTGTCGGAGGGGCAGTACTGAGGGAGCGCCGCACTGTCGGAGAGGCGGTACTGAGGGAGCGCCGCACTGTCGGAGAGGCGGTACTGAGGGAGCGCCGCACTGTCGGAGGAACAGGGAGAGGCAACATACACTTAAGGGCACAGTTTTAAAGAGTGTGCAGGGACAGAGGGACCTGGGAGTTAATGTGCATAGGTCCCTGAAGGTGGCAGGACATAATTGGGCCAGAAATTCGGGTTGGAGGCTTCCCGCGGGTGCAAGCCTCCGACCTGCACTTACCTAGCGCGCCGGCCGTTGAGCTGTGGGCCCGCGTGGGATTCCGATCCTGGGCCTGCTCCAACTGCCGGCGCGCAGTGCTTGTGTATCCCAGGGGCGCAGTTAGTTCGAAGCGTCTCCTGGGATCACGTGGGCCATGGAGAGCCAATCGTAGCAGGGAATCTCTATTCATAGATATGACAGGAAGAGCTGTCAAATCTATGAATAGAGTTCAGCCCCAAAACATAACTAAAACTTCAAATACATTTTTTAAAAAACATCACATTTTTAAAATAACTATAAATGACATAAAATAACTATTTTAAACAATAATTTAAATTTTTGAAAAAATTAATTACAGTTTTTAACGGGGCTAAAAATAAACTTACCTTTCTTTAAAGTATTTAAAAATAATAAACCTCTGGAAAAAATGTTTTAATTTTACTTAATTCACCACTTACCTTTTTAAAAGCAGGCCTTGCGACTGCTTTTTACAAGCGTAGCTCCTGGAGACTTACCCTCCCGGAGAAACCTGCAAAAAAAACAGAAGTTCCAGGCGTACGCGCTGCCTCTCCGGCGCACGCGTTAGACCTGTGAACCCCTTCCTTTAAGGGAACGGAAGTTCCGGTTTCCCGCACATGCGCAGTGCATGCAGGAAACCGGCACTTTCGTTGACCCTACGCGTGAGTACCCAGCGCGTACTCACCCGTGGGGACCCGAATTTCTGGCCCATTAATATTGAGAGAGTGGTTAACAAAGCATATGGGATCTTGGGCCTCATAAATAGAGGTATTGAGTACAAAAGTAGAGAAGTGATGCTGAACCTTTTTTAAGCGCTGGTTAGGCCACAACTGGAGTATTGAGTCCAGTTCTGGTCACCGCACTTTAGGCAGGATGTGAAGACCCTCGAGAGGGTGCAGAGGAGATTTACCAGAATGGTTCCGGGGATGGGGGGCTCTTAGCTACAAGGACAGGTTGGAGAAGCTGGATTTGTTTTCATTAGAGCAAAGGAGGTTGAGGGGTGATTTGATAGAGGTGTACAAGATCATGACGGGTTTGGACAGGCTAGACGGGGAAAGGCTGTTCCCACTAGTTGATGGTACAAGGACTAGGGGACACAGATTTAAAGATACAGGTCGGATGTGAGGAAAAACTTTTTTACGCAGCGAGTGGTGAGGACCTGGAACTCGCTGCCGACGGAAGTGGTGGAAGCGGAGAAATGTTTTCAAGGGGAGACTGGACAGGCACTTGAGGGAAATAAACTTGCAGGGCTACGGGGATAGAGCGGGGGAATGGGACTGACTGGATTGCTCTACAGAGAGCCGGCACGGACTCGATGGGCCGAACGGCCTCCTTCTGTGCCGTTATGACTCTATGACTAAATGATCGACACTCGGAATGGACAAAATCCATGGAATCATTTGAAAAACAGGAAGACGCACAGCATATATAGGGGGCACTGTACGTTTGATCTGAACGTGTTAGGTTGGATGAATGGCTGGTGTTTTCCCTAATGCGCTGGTGAAATTCAAAGAAAACTTCGAAAGAAATGTTAGTTCTCACAGAGCATCGTATGAATAATCTATGGAGACATTCGGGCCAGTGCTTGTGTATTAATCAACGGAAAAAACCCCAGAAAGGCAGTAATGTTTGGTCCGTCAATATTTAATGAGGAGAATCAGCTCAATTCTTCTCTACATCATGAGAGGATTGCTCATATTGTTCTCCAAGCTTTGCGAGGAAGATTTATAGACCAGCCTCTTTGCCGGGTTAGTGGACTGTGTTGTCTCCCCAGTTAAGGTGCAGCTCAGCTGGGAAGCTGTGGGCTGGGTTTTCTCAGCCCCGAGGAGGCGGGACTGCCGGGAAAGTGGCAGAATTTGGGGGTGGGTGGCAAACCCGCCCCCGACCCCCCTCCGTGCCCCCGTGCCAGGAGGCAGGAAGCCGTCCCACCCCGGGTCCCGTCTCCTTGGAGGCGGGAAGAGATTAAAGCCTATTAACTGCCTGTTAACAGGCAGAAAACAGGATTAACCCCATTTTTTGCCCTGAAGTGTGGGCTTCCTGACCTGGAGGAACCCCGCCGGGGTGTAGGAGGCGAGTAGGAGGTCTGCAGGGGTCGGAGGGGTCTGAAAGTGCGATGTAGAGGTGAGTGATGGGTGCAAGTGTGGCGTGGTAAGTATGTGAGGTGAGTGTAAAGTGTTAGAAAATGTTAACTTACCTTTGTTTCTACCTACAGCCTTCAGCCGCTGTGGAGCCGGAGTCCCCGACATCTCCATTGTAGAGATCACAGACTGGCTGTTGCATCCTGCGATAGAACAGCCAGCTGATTTCTGCAAAGTAGAAAGGTTTGATGAGTCCTGAACATAAGGGCTCATCAAACTACACAGAATGTCAGTGTTTCACAGAACTGTCAAACGATGACATTTCTTCTTTCAAAAGTTCTTGAGAGATGACATGTCATACGTTGACGTGCTCTGTCACTGACTTAACCTTAATTGGCCTGCTGAGCCCGCCGGGCTTAACAAGGTCAATCAGGGGAAAATCCCACTGGTTGGCCAGAAGCTGATGGAGGTGGGACTGAAACCCGGCAAGTAGCAGTTCCGCCTCCGAAAGCTTCCCATTCAGAAAATCCAGCCCAGGGTCTCAAGTGGTGAGGTAACCGCTGGGGCTGGAGTATTGCAGGGATGGCCTTGCCCCCCCGCCCTCTCTCTGTAACCTCCTCCAACCCTCCGAGACCTCTGCGCTCCTCCAATTCTGGCCCTCTTGTGCATCCCCCGATTTTAATCACTCCACCATTGGCGGCCGTGCCTTCAGCTGCCTGGGCCCTAAATTCTGGAATTCCCTCCCTAAACCTCTCCGACTCTCTACACCTCTCTACCCCTGTCACCTCCTTTAAGACGTTCCTTAAAACCTACCTCTTTGACCAAGCTTTTGGTCACCTGTCCTAATATCTCCTTATGTGGCTCGGTGTCAAATTTTGTCTGATAATCGCTCATGTGAAACGCGTTGGTGTGTTAAAGGCGCTATATAAATGCAAGTTCAATGTTGTTACTCACATGGTTGGGTTAGGAGTACCATAGCGTGCAGTTACTTATTATGGTCTAGCGATGAAGGCTGTCAAGTGGGGCAGCTTATTATCAGATCAGTGTATTTATTTTATACGTCCCTGAGATGTGGGCATCGCTGGCAAGGCCCAGCATTTATTGCCCATCCCTAGTTGCCCCTTGAGAAGGTGGTGGTGAGCCGCCTTCTTGAACCGCTGCAGGCCGTGTGGTGAAGGTACTCCCACAGTGCTGTTAGGGAGGGAGTTCCAGGATTTTGACCCAGCGACGATGAAGGATCGGCCGATATACTTCCAAGTCAGGAGGGTGTGTGTGACTTGGAGGGGAACTTGGAGGTGGTGGTGTTCCCATGCGCCTGCTGCCCTTGTCCTTCTAGGTGGTGGAGGTCACGGGTTGAGGGATCTATTTTGACCAGGAAGAGAACTCCCCCCGCTCTTCTTCCAGTTGTGGCTATGGGCTCTTTTACGTCCACCTGAGAGGGCAGATGGGGCAGGGGTATAACCTCTCAGTATGTGGCAATCTGACATTCAGGGGGAGGTCATAGGTTGGGGAGTGGGACCAGTACTGTCGCACTGGTGCCATAGTGGCTGTGTTTCGGGGCAGGGACTGAGGCCGGTGTTGGGGACAGAGTGGGAAGGGGGGGGGCTTTACTCTTCAATGGGCAGTGCCGTACCCGACCTGGGAAAGCTTGAAACCCCACTCTGCGCGGCTGAAATGGGAAGAGTCCCACTAATAGCCTCATCTTTGCACACGAGAGGAAAATATAATCGTTTGCTTGCATCCTGCATAGTTTTACTGGAAAAAGCAGCTTCTTATTGATCTGATGAATAACTGATTATGTGTCTCCTTGACTCCCTGAAAAATGAGACCATTTTATAGTCTTGTTCTTTTTTTAATACCTCCCCCTCGTCCTTTTATGAATGGATTGGGATTTGCTGTATTGTGGAGCTTCTGTGCAGATGAAAAGAGACTTTGCCCGAACCCCCGCTGACTCACGTTGGTCACCCTGTAGCGAGGCTGGGTCACTTTCTCATGACTTGTCATCGGAGCTGCCAATATTGGCCGCCACGCTTTTTTTTAGGAAGGGCGTGAAGGCTTTGGAGAGAGGGTGCAGGCGAGATCTACCAGAACGGTTCCAGGGGATGAGGGACTTCAGTTACGTGGAGAGACTGGAGAAGCTGGGGCTGTTCTTCTTGGCGCAGAGAAGGTTAAGAGGAGATTTGATAGAGGCGTTCAAAATCGTGAAGGATTTAGATAGAGTCAATAAGGCGAAACTGTTTCCAATGGCTGAAGGGTCGGTAACCAGAGGGCCCGGATTTAAGGCGATTAGCAAAAGAACCAGAGGCGACACGAGGAAAAACCTTTTTACGCAGCGAGTGGTGAGGATTTGGAATGCGCTGCCTGATGGAGGCAGATTCAATAGTAGCCTTCAAAAGGGAACTGGAAGGCGAATAAATTGCAGGGATATGGGGGAAGAGCGGGGGAGTGGGACTCTCTCGAAGAGCAATCCAGGCTCGAGGGGCTCAATGGCCTCCTCCTCTTGCTATGCTGAGAGAGAGCTGCCGCAGACTCGATGGGCCGAATGGCCTCCTTCGGTGCTGTACCATTCTATAACTCTGTGATTTCCAACTGTGAGCCAGGCATCTGGGGGCAGCTGTTTGTGCGTTAACGTAAGTGCGGCTCAAAGTGGCCTGCTGCCCCTGCGGCATAGGCCACGGGAGGTGGCTAAGTGCTGTTAATATAGTCTCCTCTCATCTTTTTCTGGCCTCCCCACGTCTCCTCACAAGCCGGCCCAGCTGTGGGAGATTTTAAATCTCTCCTCTTGCGTTCTCTGGCTGCCAAGTGAGGCAAAGAGGGAGGCCGGGGCGGGCATCCCAGCCCCCTGGTTGAAATCAGAGGGGGCGGTACCTTTGCTCGAGAGCGTTCACAACTGCTATGGAAGCTGGCATAGTTCGCCCTGCATAGACGCCTCTTGCTTCCTCTCACTCGCCTGGGGAATGTGGCCATGCTGCCCACACAGGTGAGATGTCGGTGCTAGGTTGGGATGGCGTGTAAGAGTTGATTCTCAGGCTTGACTTTTCCACCAAGTGTTGGTAGTCCTGATCAAAGGAATAACATTATCAGCAGAGGAACAGGAGGAGGCCATTCAGCCCCTCGAGCCTGTTCCCCCATTCAATGAGATCATGGCTGATCTGTGACCTAACTCCATCCACCCGCCTTTGGCCCACATCCCTTAATACCCTTTGGTTAACAGAAATCTATCAATCTCCGACTAAAATTAACAATTGATCGAGCATCAATTGCCGTTTGCGGAAGAGAGTTCCAAACTTCTACCGCCCTTTGTGTGTAGAAGTGTTTCCTAACTTCACTCCTGAAACACAGAGAAACAGAGAAACATAGGAGCAGGAGTCGGCCATTCGGCCCTTCGAGCCTGCTCTGCCATTCAATATGATCATGGCTGATCCTCTATCTCAATACCATATTCCCGCTCTCTCCCCATACCCCTTGATGCCTTTTGTGTCTAGCAATCTATCTATCTCCTTCTTAAATATATTCAGTGACTTGGCCTCCACAGCCTTCTGTGGTAGAGAATTCCACAGGTTCACCACCCTCTGAATGAAGATATTTCTCCTCATCTCAGTCCTAAATGTCCTACCCCGTATCCTGAGACTGTGACCCCTCGTTCTAGACCCCCCAGCCAGGGGAAACATCCTCCCTGCATCCAGTCTGTCTAGCCCTGTCAGAATTTTATACGTTTCAATGAGATCCCCTCTCATTCTTCTAAACTCCAGTGAATACAGGCCTAGTCGACCCAATCTCTCCTCATACGACAGTCCTGCCATCCCAGGAATCAGTCTGGTGAACCTTCGCTGCACTCCCTCTATGGCAAGTATATCCTTTCTTAGGTAAGGAGACCAGAACTGCACAGAGTACTCCAGATGTGGTCTCACCAAGGCCCTGTATAACTGTAGTAAGACATCCTTGCTCCTGTACTCAAATCCTCTTGCAATGAAGGCCAATATACCATTTGCCTTCCTAACTGCTTGTTGCACCTGCATGTTTGCTTTCAGTGACTGGTGTACGAGGACACCCAGGTCCCATTGTACATCAACATTTCCCAAACCAGCACCATTTCAATAATACTCTGCCTTTCTGTTTTTCCTACTGAAGCAGATAACTTCACATTTATCCACGTTATACGGCATCTGCCATGTATGTGCCCACTCACTCAACTTGCCTAAATCCTGGCTCTAATTTTTAGACTATGCCCCCTTGTCCTCAACTCCCCAACCAGCGGAATAACTGATCTAGAGACTGATGTGCCTCAATGAATCCGAGACTCAACGTCAACGGAGCAAAGCAAGGCTTTTATTAACTCAGAAAGTAATACACAGTGGAGAAGTGTCTCTCATCCAGAGGTCTGCTGTACTGCCTGTGAGACACGCTGGGGCCTGCTTAAGTAGGGGCCAGGTATGGGCGGAGCCCTACACACAATACAATACAGGTAAGGAAATGAAACTGAAACTAAACTCCCCTGCTTGTCACAGTCACAGGCACAATCAAACACAGAGAATACAGAGTGCCTGATGAATGGCATATTTCATCACAGAGACTAACCAGAGAGCTACAAAAAACACCTAATTCAGCACACATCAACGTTCGCCCATCAATGCAATGTCTGGAGTCTTGATTTATCCCATCTCGTACCTACGATTGTTCCTTTGGACCAGGCACCTGGTGTCCTGGCCAATATTTACCTCTCGGCCTAAAGTAGATGAGCTGGTCCATTTATTTCATTGCTGCGCTGGGACCAGACAGGCGGAGATGAACTCTGCTTAGAAAATACAGGCAATCTGTCTTTTTTTTTGCAAGCACTTTCTTGAAAGAAATAAATAAAGAAGGCAAGATTCGCATTTATATTGTGCCTTTCACCGTGTCCCAAAGCGCTGTACAGCCAGTGAGGTACTTTTTGAAGTGTGCTCACTGTTGTAATGCAGCAGCCCATTTGCGCACAGCAAGCTCCTACAAACAGCAATGTGATAATGAGCAGATCATCTGCTTTAGTGATGTTGGTTCAGGGATAAATATTGGCCCCAGGACACCGGGGAGAACTCCCCCTGCTCTTCTTCAAACAGTGGCCGCGGGATCTTTTACATCCACCTGAGAGAGCAGACGGGGCCTCGGTTTAACGTCTCATCCGAAAGACGGCACCTCCGACAGTGCGGCACTCCTTCAGTACTGCCCCTCCGACAGTGCGGCACTCCCTCAGTACTGCCCCTCCAACAGTGTGGCGCTCCCTCAGTGCTGCCCCTCCGACAGTGCGGCGCTCCCTCAGTACTGCCCCTCCGACAGTGCGGCGCTCCCTCAGCACTGCCCCTCCGACAGTGCGGCGCTCCCTCAGCACTGCCCCTCCGACAGTGCGGCGCTCCCTCAGCACTGCCCCTCCGACAGTGCGGCACTCCCTCAATACTGCCCCTCCGACAGTGCGGCGCTCCCTCAGTACTGCCGCTCCGACAGTGCGGCGCTCCCTCAGTACTGCCCCTCCGACAGTGCGGCGCTCCCTCAGTACTGCTGTTCCGACAGTGCGGCGCTCCCTCAGCACCGCCCCTCCGACAGGCGGTGCTCCCTCAGTACCGCCCCTCCGACTAGCGGCGCTCCCTCAGTACCGCCCCTTCGACAGTGCGGCGCTCCCCCAGTACTGCCCCTCTAACAGTGCAGCACTCCCTCAGTACTGCCCCTCCGACAGTGCGGCGCTCCCTCAGTACTGCCCCTCCGACAGTGCAGCGCTCACTCAGTACAGCCCCTCCGACAGTGCGGCGCTCCCTCAGCACTGCCCCTCCGACAGTGCGGCGCTCCCTCAGCACTGCCCCTCCAATAGTGCGGCGCTCCCTCAGTACTGACCCTCCGACAGTGCGGCGCTCCCTCAGTACTGCCCCTCCGACAGTGCGGCGCTCCCTCAGCACTGCCCCTCCGACAGTGCGGCGCTCCCTCAGCACTGCCCCTCCGACAGTGCAGCGCTCCCTCAGTACTGACCCTCCGACAGTGCGGCGCTCCCTCAGTACTGCCCCTCCGACAGTGCGGCGCTCCGTCAGTACTGCCCCTCCGACAGTGTGGCGCTCCCTCAGTACTGCACTGGGAGTGTCAGCCTAGATTTTTGTGCTCGTGTCTCTGGAATAGGACTTGAACCCACAACCTCTGACTCAGAGGCGAGAGTGCTACCAATGGAGCTAAGGCTGGCTCTGTTAACTGATGTAGGGGGAGGATGGGATTGGTGTTGGCCTAGAATGTGATACACAGTCGAATAGCCTGCTTGCACTCACTGTCAGTGCTAACATTTCCCTGGGCAAGGACTATCAACATCCTGGGGGTCACCATTTACCAGAAACTTAACTGTGGCAACAAGAGCAGGTCAGAGGCTGGGTATTCTGCAGCGAGTGTCTCACCTCCTGACTCCCCAAAGCCTTACCACCATCTACAAGGCACAAGTCAGGAGTGTGATGGAATACTCTCCACTTGTCTGGATGAGTGCAGCTCCAACAACACTCAAGAAGCTCGACACCATCCAGGACAAAGCAGCCCGCCTGATCGGCACCCCATCCACCACCTTAAACATTCACTCCCTCCACCACCGGTGCACCGTGGCTGCAGTGTGCACCATCTACAAGATGCACTGCAGCAACTTGCCAAGGCTTCTTTGGCAGCACCTCCCAAACCCGCGACCTCTTCCACCTAGAAGGACAAGGGCAGCAGGCACATGGGAACACCACCACCTCCAAGTTCCCCTCCAAGTCACACACACCATCCTGACTTGGAAATATATCGGCCGTTCCTTCCTCGTCGCTGGGTCAAAATCCTGGCACTCCCTCCCTAACAGCACTGTGGGAGCACCTTCACCACACGGACTGCAGCGGTTCAAGAAGGCGGCTCACCACCACCTTCTCAAGGGGCAACTAGGGATGGGCAATAAATGCTGGGCCTTGCCCACATCTCAGGAGTGAATAAAACAAAATCCAACCAGTACCCAACAAGGAATCATTGCCTGTCGGTGGTAAGATATAGAGGTAAACAAAGAATAAAAGAATTGAACTGGTTTGTAGATTGAATTGTTGGCACCTTTTTGTGATATTAAATATTAAATCTACCGAAATTCATTTTCAAATTTGGACCTGCCACTCAAACGAGTTCTCCAGAGTGCTTTCAATAATTCAGTTTACAAAGCACTTAGCAATTCTTTACTGATGTGTTCAAAATGCGCATTGCCATCCGATTTAGTTCCACCTGCATTCAGCGGTGTGCTTGTGCGATCTGCTCAGGGTGTTGAGTTGTTTAAGAGTTGGCCGTCAGAGCGACAGTGTGTTCGTCTCTCTCGCCTTCTCTCCCTTTCTAAATGTTCTCCCCGTCTTTTCAAAAGGCCCTGACTCTTGCCGGGGGTTGGGTTCCAAAGATCCCAAACAGCCCTGGTTACTTTGCCAAAGTGATCAACAACAACAACCTGCATTTATACGGCGCCTTTAACGTAGTAAAACATCCCAAGGCGCTTCACAGGAGCGATTATCAAACAAAATTTGACACCGAGCCACATAAGGAGATATTGGGACAGGTGACCACAAGCTTGGTCAAAGAGGTCGGTTTTAAGGAGCGTCTTAAAGGAGGAGAGAGAGGCGGAGAGGTTTAGGGAGGGAATTTCAGAGCTTAGGGGCCCAGGCAGCTGAAGGCATGGCCGCAATGGTAGAGCGATTAAAATCGGGGGATGCGCAAGAGGCTGGAATTGGAGGAGCGCAGAGATCTGGGAGGGTTGTGGGGGCTGGAGGAAGTTACAGAGATAGGGAGGGAGGCGAGGGCCACGGAGGGATTTGAAAACAAGGATGAGAATTTTTAAATCGAGGCGTTGCCGGACCGGGAGCCAGTGTAGGTCAGCGAGCACAGGGGGCGATGGGTGAACGGGACTCGGTGCGAGTTAGGACACAGGGCAGTGAGCCCAGGGGGTGATGGGTGAACGGGACTCGGTGCGAGTTAGGACACGGGGCAGCAGAGTTTTGGATGAGCTGAAGTTTATGAAGGCCAACCTTCACGTGTGAGCGTTGGCTGGCTTTTCCGCTGTGGGCGGCATCGCACCCAAGCGTCCCCACAGCCGAAAGGGTTCACCGAATCGTAGTCGAGAGTCGGAATCTGGGTTAACAGTCTCCCCGCTATCTCTTGTCCAATTGTAGAACGAGGCCCGTTTTTCCCACCTACTTCACTGCTCCTGCAGAGCTCAGCATGGTCGCTGGGACTCAGTGCAGCACTGAATTTTGCATGAATGTAGCAAGGCATCAATGAGCATGGTTTATCCGAGGCGTCTCAGCACACAACGAATCGGTTGAGTCTTCATCGCACGGCAGCATGCATCACACCCCCTGGCAGTTAGGTGTCAGCCGTGGCTCAGATCCGCTGAGCCAGATAGGTCGTGGGCTCGAGCCCCCCTCCAGACACTTGAGCACAAAAATCTAGTACTGCCCCTCCGACAGTGCAGCGCTCCCTCAGTACTGCCCCTCTGACAGTGCAGCGCTCCCTCAGTACTGCCCCTCTGACAGTGCAGCGCTCCCTCAGTACTGCCCCTCCGACAGTGCAGCGCTCCCTCAGTACTGCCCCTCTGACAGTGCAGCGCTCCCTCAGTACTGCCCCTCTGACAGTGCAGCGCTCCCTCAGTACTGCCCCTCTGACAGTACGGTGCTCCCTCAGTACTGCCCCTCTGACAGTGCGGCGCTCCCTCAGTACTGCCCCTCTGACAGTGCGGCGCTCCCTCAGTACTGCCCCTCCGACAGTGCGGCGCTCCCTCAGTACTGTTTGTGGGAGCTTGCTGTGCACAAATTGGCTGCCCCATTTCCTACATTACAACAGTGACAACACTTCAAAAAGTACTTCATTGGCTGTAAAGCGCTTTGGGACGTCCTGAGGCTGTGAAAGGCGCTGGAGAAATGCAAGTTCTTTCTTTATGCTTCGGAGACCGAGTCCTGAATGGTTTTCCTTTCCTAACTTTTGTGGCTAACCAGTGGCTGATATCAGTGATCGAACTTTACCTTTGGGAGTGGTTTAGGGGCTGAAGGAGGTTACAGGGATAAGGAGGGGCGAGGCCATTGATGGATTTGAAAACGCAGCGGGAGAGATGCCCGTTTTCAGAGCGGCCCACTCATCGCAGAATCTGTCTGATTTTCAATCTTACAATCAGTGGGCTGAGAATTTATGGGTCCTGTTAAAGGAAGTTTACAGAGTATTCACAGCACAGAAACAGGCCATTCGGCCCAACTGGTCCATGCCGGCGTTTATGCTCCACACCACCCTCCTCCCATCTTAATCTATCCCACTCAATCAACAACGTGCACTTTACACAGCACCTTTAACGTAGTAAAGCATCCCAAGGCGCTTCGCAGGAGCGTTATCGGGCAACATTTGTCACCGAGCCACATCTGCAGGTCGGGTGTCAGCCGTGACTTGGTTGGGTCGCACCCTCGCCTCTGAGTCAGAAGGCTGCGGGTTCCACGTCCCACTCCAGAGACTTGCGCACAAAATCTAGCTTGACGCTCTCAGTGCCAGTACTGAGGGAGCGCACTTAGGGCTAGAGGACCAAAGGATTGTACATGAAACACAAAAAGTTAGCATGCAGGTAGAGCAAGTAATTAGGAAGGCTAATGGAATGTTGGCTTTTATTGCAAGGGATATGTGCCTAGAAATTCACTATAGCCCCGTTTGGGGCGCCAGCCTCGCCAGGGCGCTAAAAGTTGCGCCCAGGACGCAATCTCGGCCGCCCGCCGGAAATTCAGTTGGCGCACCCCAGAGGGAAGCGCGGCGCTACTGGAGGCGTCCCGCATTCCTCTTGGAGCGCTGCAACTGAACTTCGCTGCGGTACTGCAGGCCTTCCTCCCCTTCTTAAAGGGGAGGGGCCTTGTGCAGCGCGATCGAGGATCGCGAGTGCCGGCAAACGAGCCCGGCACCGAGGAGAAGTGCCGGGCTCTTGGAACGCAGTCGGCACTCCGCGGGGTTGGGGGTGGGCCTCAGGAGGCCGGGGACGGCAGCGCGGAGAGGTGCTGGCAGGCGGCCAGCAACAAAAATGGCCGCCCCGCACCTCAGCGCCTCTACCGCCGCAGGTAGGCCCCCCTGAACCGGTCGCACATAGAGTCCGGCGTTAAAGGGGGGAGCGCATCTAAATATAAATTTAGCGGGAGGCGAGGCCAGTGGCTTCCGACCCACTTAGCGCCTCAACGGGTGGCACAGCCCACTGAATTTCTAGGCCATGGAGTATAAAAGTAGGGAAGTTTTGACGCAACTTTACAGGGCGTTGGTGAGACCACACCTGGAGTACTGCGTACAGTTTTGGTCTCCATATTTAAGGAAGGATATACTTGCATTGGAGGTTCACTAGGTTGATTCCTGGGATGAAGGGGTTGACGTATGATGAAAAGTTGAGCAGGTTGGGTCTATACTCATTGGAGTTTAGAAGAATGAGAGGTGATCTTATTGAAACACATAAAATTCTGAGGAACCACGATAGGGTTCCCCTTGTCCTCACCTTTCACCCCACCAGCCTCCACATTCAATGGATCATCCTCCGCCATTTCCGCCACCTCCAACGTGATCCCACCACCAAACGCACCTTCCCCTCCCCATCCCTTTCAGCATTCCGTAGGGGCCGCTCCCTCCGAGACACCCTAGTCCACTCCTCCATCACCCCTTCCCCTTCGCCCGGCACCTTCCCGTGCAAGCACAGGAGATGCAACACCTGCCCCTATACCTCCCCCCTTCCCACTGTCCAGGGCCCCAAACACCCCTTCCAGGTGAAACAGCGATTTACTTGTACTTCTTGCAATCTAGTATACTGTTTTCGCTGTTCACGATGCGGTCTCCTCTACATTGGGGAGACCAAACGCAGATTGGGTGACCGCTTTGCGGAACACCTCCGTTCAGTCCGTAAGGGTGACCCCGAGCTTCCGGTCGCCTGTCATTTTAATTCACTGCCCCATTCCCACTCAGACCTCACCGTCCTCTTGCATTGTTCCACGGAAACTCAGCGTAAACTCGAGGAACAGCACCTCATCTTCAAATTAGGCACTTTACAGCCTTCCGCACTCAATATCGAGTTCAACAATTTCAGATCATAACCTCGGCCCCTATTACATTTTTATATATATTTTTTATCCACACCTTTGTTTTGTGCCCTTCCCCCTTTTTCTCTCTCCCACATGGCAACTGTCTCCCATTCTGCCAGCGCATTTCACACCTAATCTAGAGCCGTCTTTTGTCTCTTTGCTAGTCCTATCACCAATCCGTCTGGTTTTGAATACCTCTTAATGTCTCTTCACTTCTCTTTTGTTCTTTCATCCCCATTTCCCAGCCCCCAAACTGGCCTTTTAATCTGTTTCATTTCCTGTGTTTTTTCAGTCCTGATGAAGGGTCCCAAACCTGAAACGTTAACTCTGTTTCTCTCTCCGCGGATGTTGACTGGCCTGCTGAGTTTTTCCAGCATTTTCTGTTGTTGTTTAAGATTCTGAGGGGAATTGACAGGGTGGATGCTGAGAGGATGTTTCCCCTAGTGGGGGTATCTAGAACTAGTGGCATAGAAACATAGAAACATAGAAACATAGAAGATAGGAGCAGGAGTAGGCCATTCGGCCCCTCGAGCCTGCTCCGCTATTCAATGAGATTATGGCTGATCATCCTAGTTCAGTACCCGGTCCCTGCTTTCTCCCCATACCCCTTGATCCCTTTAGCCTTAAGAAATATATCCAACTCCTTCTCGAATATATTTAATGAATTGGCTTCTACTGCCTTCTGTGGTAGAGAATTCCACAGGTTCACCACTCTCTGGGTGAAGAAATTCCTCCTCATTTCTGTCCTAAAAGGCTTACCACTTATCCTTAGACTGTGACCCCTGGTTCTGGATTCCCCGACCATCGGGAACATCCTTCCTGCATCAAGTCTGTCTAGTCCTGTTAGAATTTTATAAGTTTCAATGAGATCCCCTCTCATTCTTCTAAACTCCAGCGAGTACAAGCCCAATCGACCCAATCTCTCCTCATACGTCATTCCTGCCATCCCAGGTATCAGCCTGGTGAATCTTCGCTGAACTCCTTCCATGGCAAGAACGTCCTTCCTCAGATAAGGTGACCAAAACTGCACACAATACTCAAGGTGTGGTCTCACCAAGGCCCTGTACAACTGCAGCAAGACATCCTTGTTCCTGTACTCAAACCCTCTCGCTATGAAGGCCAACATACTATTTGCCTTCTTAACTGCCTGCTGCACCTGCATGCTTACCTTCAGCGACTGGTGCACAAGGACACCCAGGTCTCGTTGCACTTCCCCTTCTCCCAATCTATTGCCATTCAGATAATAATCTGCCTTCCTGTTTTTGACACCAAAGTGGATAACCTCACATTTATCCACGTTATATTGCATCTGCCATGCTTCTGCCCAATAACCCAACCTGTCCAAATCATCCTGTAGTTTCTTGGCATCCTCCTCACAGTACACACGCCTACCTAGCTTTGTGTCATCTGCAAATTTGGAGATATTACATCAAGTTCCCTTGTCTAGATCATTAATATATAGTTAATAATAGTTTCAGAATAAGGGGTCGCCCATTTAAGACAGAGATGAAGAGGAATTTCTTCTCTCAGAGGGTCGTGAATCTTTGGAATTCTCTACCCCGGAGAGCTGTGGAGGCGGAGTCAGTGAATATATTCAAGGCTCAGATTGACAGACATTTGAACTACGAGGGAGTCAAGGGGTATGGGGAGAGAGCGGGAAAGTGGAGTTGAGGCCAAGATTGGATCAGCCGTGATCTTATTGAATGGTGGAGCAGGCTCGAGGGGCCGAATGGCTTATTATGTAGGTTTTAAAGGAGGAGAGAGAGGTGGAGAGGCTTAGGGAGGAAATTCCAGAGCTGTGGCCCCAGGCGGCTGAAGGTGTGGCCACCAATGGTGGAGCGATGGAAATTGGAGATGCTCAAGAGGCCAGAATTGGAGGAGCGCAGAGATCTCAGCAGGTTACCATATGTAGAGATGGCATTTCAGCACTGCACTAGAGAGAGTTGGGCTGGATTTTTGTGCTCAAGTCTCTGGAATGGGACTTGAACCCACAACCTTCTGACTCAGAGGCGGGCGAGAGAGAGAGAGAGAGAGAGAGAGAGAGAGAGTGCTACCCACGGAGCCACAGCTGACACCTGACCTTTTCAGCCAAATTAACACCCATGTGCTGAATGCACGATTTAGCGGTGTTACATTATACCGCTCTGATTCCATATTACGAAAAGGATAGCGAGGCACTGGAGAAGGGGCAAAAAACAGATTTACAAGGCTGAACAGGCTGGGGCTCCTTTCAGTAGAAAAGAGAAGGCTGAGGGGTGACCTAACATTAAAATTATGAAAGGGATTCGATAGGCTAGACATAGAGAAGATGTTTCCACTTGTGGGCCATATCAGAACTAGGGGCCATCAATATAAGATAGTCACTAATAAATCCAATAGGGAATTCAGGAGAAACTTCTTTACCCAGAGAGTGGTGAGAATGTGGAACTCGCTACCACAGGGAGTGGTTGAGGCGAATAGTATAGATACATTTAAGGGGAGGCTGGATAAACACATGAGGGAGAAAGGAATAGAAGTAAAAACAGAAAATGCTGGAAATGCTCAGCGGTGGCATAGTGGTTAGCACTGTTGCCTCACAGCGCCAGGGACCCGGGTTCGAATCCGGCCTCGGGTGACTGTCTGTGTGGAGTTTGCACATTCTCCCCGTGTTTGCGTGGGTTTTCTCCGGGTGCTCCGGTTTCCTCCCACAGTTCAAAGATGTGCGGGTTAGGTTGATTGGCTATGATAAATTGACCCTTAGTGTTAGGGGGATTAAATACGTGGGGTTACGGGGATAGGGTGGGATATGTGTAGGTGCAGGCTCGATGGGCCGAAATGGCCTCTATCTGCACTGTGGGGTTTCTGTGATCTGTGATCTGTGATCTGTGAAACCCTGTAAGAAAAAAAACAACAAAAAAAACAGAGTTAACATTTCAGGTCGATGACCCTTCGTCAGAACTGGAAAAAAGCTGGAGATGGAACAGGTTTTTAAGCAAGTGAAGGGGCAGGGAGAGCGGGGAGAGAAGGAAAGAATAAAAGGGAAGGTCTGTGATAGGATGGAAGGCAGGAGAGATTAAATGACAAAAGGGATGATGGTGCGAGGCAAAAGGAGATGGTGGATATGTTGATGGGGTGAGATGAAGAGGGGTGAGAGGAGGCTTTAACGTAGTCAAACGTCCCAAGGCGCTTCGCAGGAGCGTTATCTAATAAAGTTTGACACCGAGCCACCGAAGGAGATATTAGGACAGGAAGCTTGTTCAAAGAGGTCGGTTTTAAGGAGCGTCTTAAAGGAGGAGAGAGAGAGAGGCGGAGAGGTTTAGGGAGGGAATTCCAGAGCTTAGGGCCCAGGTAGCTGAAGGCACGGCCGCCAATGGTGGAGTGATTAAAATCGGGGGATGCTCAAGAGGCCCGAATTGGAGGAGCGCAGAGATCTCGGGGGGTTGTGGGGCTGGAGGAGGTTACAGAGATAGGGAGGGGGGCGAGGGCCACGGAGGGATTCGAAAACAATTTTAAAAAGTCGAGGCTAATACAAAAACAAAATACTGCGGATGCTGGAAATCTGAAATAAAAACAGAAAATGCTGGAGACACTCAGCAGGTCAGGCAGCATCTGTGGAGAGAGAAACAGAGCTAACGTTTCAGGTCGATGACCCCTCGTCCGAACTGGAAAAAGCTGGAGATGGAACAGATTTTTAAGCAGGCGTAAGGGGCTGGGGAAGGGGGAAGGGAGGAAAGAACAAAAGGGAAAGTCTGTGATAGGATGGAAGGCAGGAGAGATTAAATGACAAAAGGGCTGATGGGGCGAGGCAAAAGGAGATGGTAATGGGACAAGTTAAGAAAGAAAAGATGGCTCTAGATGAGGTGGACCGGGAGCCTTTAGCGAAAAGGTTAACAACGGCCGATTAAAAAATTGGCATTTGTCATTCATGCTCCATTGAGATTAGTGACGGCGGAAATTTCACCCCCAAAGGTCCATTGGCCACAAGCCCATCAGAGCACCAGTTGACTGCATCAACTTGCAACCCTCCATTTCCCCACGTCATCCATCCCTCGCGAATTATCGGCAGGCTTGGGCTGAGGAACTGGGTTAAGATGAAGGCAGGCTCATTTCACGAGCGAGCGAGCGATTTATTTCAGTCCGTGTGAGGGTGACGGAGGGGAGCCCAGGTCCCGAAGCAGCAAGTTAAGCGTGCGGAGAAAGTACGGCACCCCGTCGTAATGGCGAGGGCTGGAATTGGACCAGGATCCCAGCAGCGAGCAGATGGTGTTCAAGCGTGCTGTGCCTCTCATTCCCCTTGCAGTGACATCATGCCCCACAGGAGAGAATGACATACAAGGTCTGAGTCAACCCTCAGTGGCTCGTCCTTAAAGTTCTCCACCAACTCTCTCTTCATCATGGGTGTTATAGCTATTTCGCAAGCTGCTGTGCAGGAAGGAAAGGTTCACCAGACTGATTCCTGGGATGGCGGGACTGTCGTATGAGGAGAGATTGGGTCGACTAGGCCTGTATTCACTAGAGTTTAGAAGAATGAGAGGGGATCTCATTGAAACGCATAGAATTCTGACAGGGCTAGACAGACTGGATGCAGGGAGGATGTTTCCCCTGGCTGGGGGGTCTAGAACGAGGGGTCACAGTCTCAGGATACGGGGTAGGACATTTAGGACTGAGATGAGGAGAAATTTCTTCACTCAGAGGGTGGTGAACCTGTGGAATTCTCTACCACAGAAGGCTGTGGAGGCCAAGTCACTGAATATATTTAAGAAGGAGATAGATAGATTTCTAGACACAAAAGGCATCAAGGGGTATGGGGAGAGAGCGGGAATATGGTATTGAGATAGAGGATCAGCCATGATCATATTGAATGGTGGAGCAGGCTCGATGGGTCGAATGGCCTACTCCTGCTCCTATTTTTCTATGTTTCTATGCATATCTTTTCCACCAATAACAATGCCCTGCATTTGTATAGCGCCTTTAACGTAGTAAAATGTCCCAAGGTGCTTCACAGGAGCGATGATCAAACAAAGTTTGACACCGAGCCACATAAGGAGATATTAGGACAGAAGCTTGGTCAAAGAGGTCAGTTTTAAGGAGCGTCTTAAAGGAGGAGAGAGAGGTGGAGAGGTTTAGGGAGGGAATTCCAGAGCTTAGGGCCCAGGCAGCTGAAGGCACGGCCACCAATGGTGGAGCAATTAAAATCGGGGATGGTCTAGAGTTGGAGGAGCGCAGAGATCTCGGGGGGGGTTGTGGGGCTGGAGGAGGTTACAGAGATAGGGAGGGGGGGCGAGCCCATGGAGGGATTTGAAAACAAGGATGAGAATTTTAAATCGAGGCGTTGCCGGACCGGGAGCCAATGTAGGTCAGCGAGCACAGGGGATGATGGGCGAACGGGACTTGGTGTGAGTTAGGACACGGGGCAGTGAGCACAGGGGGTGATGGGCAAACGGGACTCGGTGCGAGTTAGGACACGGGGCAGTGAGCACAGGGGGTGATGGGTGAACGGGACTCGGTGCGAGTTAGGACACGGGGCAGTGAGCACAGGGGGTGATGGGTGAACGGGACTCGGTGCGAGTTAGGACACGGGGCAGTGAGCACAGGGGGTGATGGGTGAACGGGACTCGGTGCGAGTTAGGACACGGGGCAGTGAGCACAGGGGGTGATGGGTGAACGGGACTCGGTGCGAGTTAGGGCACGGGGCAGCGAGCACAGGGGGTGATGGGCGAACGGGACTTGGTGCGAGTTAGGACACGGGGGCAGCTGAGTTTCGGATGAGCTCAAGTTTACGGAGGGTGGAATGTGGGAGGCCGGACAGGAGTGCGTTGGAATAGTCAAGTCTAGAGGTAACAAAGGCATGGATGAGGGTTTCAGCAGCGGATGAGCTGAGGCAAGGGCAGAGACGGGCGATGTTACGGAGGTGGAAGTAGGCGGTCTTGGGAATACTGATATTTATTCAACTACTCATTTACTGTTTCAATGAACCTATTTGGTATTCAAGGATTAAACAAAGTTTAGTGTGGAGCGAAGAGGAGGCATGAGATTGAACCAGCGACTGCAGTCCAAACAAGGGTGTCCTGTATGTTACCCTGGTCATAATTGACCTAAATGGCGGGGCAAGTGCAACTCTTCTCAGGACTAGGGCTTGTCTGTCAGGACATTCGGAATCACAGAGGCTAAAAATATATCTAGAAAAGATAGAGCGAAAGAACTTTCTCCAGCGCCTTTCACCACCTCAGGACGTCCCAAAGAGCTTTACAGCCAATGAAGTACTTTCTGAAGTGTGGTCACTGTTGTAATGTAGGTAACGCGGCAGCCAATTTGCGCACAGCAAGCTCCCACAAACAGAAATGTGATAATGACCAGATCATCTGACTTAGTGATGTTGGTTGAGGGATACATATTGGCCCAAGGACACCGGGGAGAACTCCCCCTGCTCTTCTTCCAATAGTGGCCATGGGATCTTTTACGTCCACCTGAGAGGGCAGACGGTGGCCTCGGTTTAACGTCTCATCCAGAAGATGGTACCTCCGACAGTGCAGCCCTCCCTCAGTACTGCCCCTCTGACAGTGCGGCGCTCCCTCAGTACTGCCCCTCCGACAGTGCGACGTTCCCTCAGTACTGCCCCTCCGACAGTGCGGCGCTCCCTCAGTACCGCCCCTCCGACAGTGCGGCGCTCCCTCAGTACTGCCCCTCCGACCGTGCAGCGCTCCTTCAGTACAGCCCCTCCAACAGTATGGCGCTCCCTCAGTACTGCCCCTCCGTCAGTGCGGCACTCCCTCAGTACTGCCCCTCCGACAGTGCGGCGCTCCCTCAGTACTGCCCCTCCAATAGTATGGCGCTCCCTCAGTACTGCCCCTCCGTCAGTGCGGCGCTCCCTCAGTACTGCCCCTCTGACAATGCGGCGCTCCCTCAGTACTGCCCCTCCGTCAGTGCGGCGCTCCCTCAGTACTGCCCCTCTGACAGTGCGGCGCTCCCTCAGTACTGCCCCTCCGTCAGTGCGGCGCTCCCTCAGTACTGCCCCTCCGTCAGTGCGGCGCTCCCTCAGTACTGCCCCTCCGACAGTGCGGCGCTCCCTCAGTACTGCCCCTCTGACAGTGCGGCGCTCCCTCAGTACTGCCCCTCCGTCAGTGCGGCGCTCCCTCAGTACTGCCCCTCCGTCATTGCGGTGCTCCCTCAGTACTGCCCCTCCGACAGTGCGACGCTCCCTCAGTACTGCCCCTCCGTCATTGCGGTGCTCCCTCAGTACTGCCCCTCCGACAGCGCGGCGCTCCCTCAGTACTGCCCCTCCGTCATTGCGGTGCTCCCTCAGTACTGCCCCTCCAACAGTGCGGCGCTCCCTCAGTTCTGCACTGGGAGCGTCACTCGAGGCAAGACTGAGCCACGGCTGACATTTACCAGAATAGTTCCAGGGATGAGGGATTACAGTAACGTGGAGAGACTGTAGAAGCTGGGATTGTTCTCCTTGGAGCAGAGGAGATTTGATAGAGGTGTTTAAAATCATGAAGGGTTTAGACAGAGTAAATGAGGAGAAACTGTTCCCAATGGCGGAAGGGTCGGTACCCAGAGGACACAGATTTAAGGCGATTGGCAAAAGAACCAGAGGCGACACGAGGAAAAACTTTTTTACGCAGCGAGTGGTGAGGATTTGGAATGCGCTGCCTGATAGGGCGGTGGAGGCAGATTCACTAGTGGCCTTCAAAAGGGAATTGGATAAATACTGGAAGGAGAAATAATTGCAGGGATATGGGGAGAGAGCGGGGCAGTGGGACTAACTGGATCGTTCTTCGGAAGAGCCGGCGCAGACTCGATGGGCCGGTAACGCACTCAAACCTCAGGAGTCACAGCAACCCTAATCAACGGACATAGTAACTAGTCAGGACTTCCTCTCCTAAGAAGATAAGAAACAGGAGCAGGAGTCGGCCATTCGGCCCCTCGAGCCTGCTCTGCCATTTAATAAGATCATGGCTGATCCAATCTTGGCCTCAACTCCACTTTCCCGCTCTCTCCCCATACCCCTTGACTCCCCGGTAGTTCAAATGTCTGTCAATCTCCGCCTTGAATATATTCACTGACTCCGCCTCCACAGCTCTCCGGGGTAGAGAATTCCACAGATTCACGACCCTCTGAGCGAAGAAATTCCTCCTCATCTCAGTCTTAAATGGGCGACCCCTTATTCTGAAACTATGCCCCCTCGTTCTAGATTCCCCACGAGGGGAAACATCCTCTCAGCATCCACCCTGTCAATCTCCCTCAGAATCTTATATGTTTCAATAAGATCACACCTCATTCTTCTAAACTCCAATGAGTATAGGCCCAACCTGCTCAACCTTTCGTCATACGTCAACCCCTTCATCCCAGGAATCAACCTCGTGAACCTTCTCTGCACTGCCTCCAGTGCAAGTATCTCCTTCCTTACATATGGAGACCAAAACTGTACGCAGTACTCCAGGTGCGGTCTCACCAGCGCCTTGTACAGTGGCATCAAAACTTCCCTACTTTTATACTCCATCCCCCTTGCAATAATGGCCAACATTCAATTTGCCTTCCTAATTACTTGCTGTACCTGCACGCTAACTTTTTGTGTTTCATGTACGAGGACCCCCAGATCCCTCTGTACCGCAGCATTTTGTAGTCTCACTGCATTTAAATAATAATTTGATATTTCACTCTGCCTTCCAAAGTGGATCACGCCGAACCTCAGTGAAGATACTGAAGCAATCTGCTCACCTCAACTCAGATGCATGGATAATCATCGCAGGAAATCTAACCTACAAATGCACATTCCCATACGCACTGCCCAATCAAAATGTACAGGGTCTTCTCACAAGACATGGACTTGAGAGGAAAAGCTCTTTAAAACTCGATGACAGAACCCGGTTAGCCCTCGAGCCCATTGTCTACTGGCCTTCTGATATATTTTTTTTAATGTATTAATTCACGGGATGTGGGCGTCGTTGGCAAGGCCCAGCATTTATTGCCCATCCCTAGTTACCCCTTGAGAAGGTGGTGGTGAGCCGCCTTCTTGAACCGTTGCAGTCCGTGTGGTGAAGGTGCTCCCACCGTGCTGTTAGGGAGGGAGTTCCAGGATTTTGACCCAGCGATGATGAAGGAACGGCCGATATATTTCTAAGTCAGGATGGTGTGTGACTTGGAGGGGAACTTGGAGGTGGTGGTGTTCCCATGCGCCTGCTGCCCTTGTCCTTCGAGGTGGAAGAGGTCGCGGGTTTGGGAGGTGCTGCCGAAGAAGCCTTGGCGAGTTGCTGCAGTGCATCTTGTAGATGGTACACACTGCAGCCACGGTGCGCCGGTGGTGGAGGGAGTGAATGTTTAAGGTGGTGGATGGGGTGCCGATTAATAGAAATTGTCCCTATTGTAAATCTTTGAAAGATGCTTCGACAGCCTTGACTAAGACCACAGGTCCAATTACCCCTTGGCAAGCTTGAAATGAAACTGGTGCAGTATTTATGTCCTGCCACATATTTACAGATGCTCCCACCTACATGAGCTAGAGAAGCACTCGAGAGATGCTTCCAACTCGTTCATAAATATATCAGAGAGAGTGGACCAAGATCTTGCATTAACACGACACCTTCCACGACCTCAGGACGTCCCAAAGCACTTCACAGCCAATGAAGTACTTTTTGAAGTGTGGTCACTGTTGTGATGTAGGAAACGCAGCAGCCAATTTGCGCACAGCAAGCTCCCACAAACAGCAGTGTGATAATGACCAGATAATCTGTTTTTTAGTGATGTTGGTTGAGGGATAAATATTGGCCACAGGACACCGGGGAGAACTCCCCTGCTCTCCTTCCAATAGTGGCCGTGGGATATTTTACATCCACCTGAGAGGGCAGACGGGGCCTCGGTTTAACGTCTCATCCGAAAGACTTCCCCTCCGCCAGTGCAGCGTTCCCTCAGTACTGCCCCTCCGACAGTGCACCGCTCCCTCAGTACTGCCCGTCCGACAGTGCGGCGCGCTCTCAGTACTGCCCCTCCAACAGTGAGGCGCTCCCTCAGTACTGACCCTCCGACAGTGCGGCACTCCCTCAGTACTGCCCCTCCGACAGTGTGGCGCTCCCTCAGTACTGCCCCTCCGACAGTGCGGCACTCCCTCAGTACTGCCCCTCTGACAGTGTGGCGCTCCCTCAGTACTGCCCCTCCGACAGTGCGGTGCAACTCAGTACTGCCCCTCCGACAGTCAGTACTGACCCTCCGACAGTGCGGCGCTCCCTCAGTACTGTCCCTCCGAAGGTGCAGCGCTCCCTCAGTACTGCCCCTCCGACAGTGCAGCGCTCCCTCAGTACTGCCCCTCCGACAGTGAGGCGCTCCCTCAGTACTGCCCCTCTGACAGTGCCACGCTCCCTCAGTACTGCCCTTCCGACAGTGCGGCGCGCTCTCAGTACTGCCCCTCCGACAGTGCGGCGCTCCCTCAGTACTGCCGCTCTGACAGTGCGGCGCTCCCGCAGCACCGCCCCTCCGACAGTGCGGTGCTCCCTCAGTACCGCCCCTCCGACTAGCGGCGCTCCCTCAGTACCGCCCCTTCGACAGTGCGGCGCTCCCTCAGTACCGCCCCTCCGACAGTGCAGCGCTCCCTCAGTACTGCCCCTCTGACAGTGCGACGCTCCCTCAGTACTGCCCCTCCGACAGTGCGGCGCTCCCTCAGTACTGCCCCTCCGACAGTGCGGCGCTCCCTCAGTACTGCCCCTCCGACAGTGCGACATTCCCTCAGTACGGACCCTCCGACAGTGAGGCGCTCCCTCAGTACTGCCCCTCTGACAGTGCCACGCTCCCTCAGTACTGCCCTTCCGACAGTGCGGCGCGCTCTCAGTACTGCCCCTCCGACAGTGCGGCGCTCCCTCAGTACTGCCGCTCTGACAGTGCGGCGCTCCCGCAGCACCGCCCCTCCGACAGTGCGGTGCTCCCTCAGTACCGCCCCTCTGACTAGCGGCGCTCCCTCAGTACCGCCCCTTCGACAGTGCGGCGCTCCCTCAGTACCGCCCCTCCGACAGTGCAGCGCTCCCTCAGTACTGCCCCTCTGACAGTGCGACGCTCCCTCAGTACTGCCCCTCCGACAGTGCGGCGCTCCCTCAGTACTGCCCCTCCGACAGTGCGGCGCTCCCTCAGTACTGCCCCTCCGACAGTGCGACATTCCCTCAGTACGGACCCTCCGACAGTGCAGCGCTCCCTCAGTACTGACACTGGGAGTATCAGCCTCGATTTTTGTGCTCACATTTCATGGACTGGGATTTGAACCCCCAGCCTTCATGACTCAGGAGGTGTAGGGGGTTTTGGTTGGGGGTTTGTCTCTGGCCAGTCAGGCGTATCTGAGCTGCTCCAGCCCCGTGCGGTTCGAATCGCTTCCCCTCTGGATCTGACCACCGGACTTATTACGAGCAGCGATATAAACAAAACGAAACCAGTGGTTTGGTGCAAAGAAAACCAATGTTTATTAAAAATAGAGAAAAATAAACACTATACAGAGAAAATCACTATGTATGTAATACAATTACACTTAGCGGGGGAGGAGAAATGGACACATCGAGGGAAAGTGACTAAAATGACAATTTTAGCAATCCCCTTAACTCCCACCCTTTACACCTATCTAAGTTGTCTTGCGATGGGCCAGAAAGTTTATGCCAGTCTCGGATGGTAGAACGCCTGCTCCGTGCCCCGTTGCCTGCCGATATCTTTAGGGTTTTCACCGCCCAGAGCAGAGATACCCCAGTGATTCAAAGGTAACTGTCAGTGTCCTGCTTCCCTGGACGGGCTCTTCGTCGTCGATCTTCTTGATGGTAAGGCAGGGCACCGGAGTCCAGGTGAGAGAGAGAGAGATATGGCTTCCTGAGGGACTACTTATACCCCTTTCTGGGAGCCCTTCTCACTCGCCAGATCAGCTTGTTTCTTTGTCTGACCTGGATGTGTTGAAGATGATACAAAGGAAACCGATCTGGGCCCATCGACCTGGATGGCCGGTTAATCGGTCTTTAAATGTCCCATAAGTGTTTTCCTTTGTGTAACTGGTCTTGTGATGGGGCCATTCCTGTTTTAATGCCTCGTTGATCGTTTCCAAACAGTGTTGAAGTCAGCTGACGAAGGTCTGAATGCAGCTATTACCCGTTGATTATCTGTGCAAACGGCCTCGATGGGTTTTAATCAGAGGCCCGAATGCCACTGTTTGCTTCTCATACATAAATGCAGAAGGCCTGTCTGCCTTCTAATTTCTGGAACATTCCTTCTTTGTCAGTCCAAACCTGAACTTTGCAGACCTTGGCCATGAGGTTGACCGTAGCCATCTTGTTGGGCCCTGGAGCCCTGGATTTTAAACTCAGTCCAGCCAGGGTTTCTCCAATAAGCCAGAAGTAAATCTTCAGGGGAGGCATGAAATTTGTGAATCCTTTCAGAGGTGAGGGTACTACCCACTCAGCCACTGGCCGACAGCTAAGCTCAGAGCGAAGCCATTTGCCATATCACATCCGTACTCGAGCCAGCTATCAACTGGAGCTCTCTAATCGCATCTAATCTAATCTCATCTCATCTCATCTAATCGAATGTAATCTTATCCCATTTCCCTGCCCTTGCGCACATCGTTTTATATTCTTCCTTTCAAATGCTTCTCCACTTCCCTGCTAAATGGTGTTCTGATCTCGCTGTAAAGCAATGTTTTAATGAGCCCAGTTTGAAAAAAGCAACTTCTAACTTCCCCCTTCGTTCCTCTGGTGGTAATCTTGAATTTATAGGTAGGCATAAATGATCCCACGGCCACTATTTCGAAGAAGAGCAGGGGGAGTTCTCCCCGGTGTCCTGGGGCCAATATTTATCCCTCAACCAACATCACTAAAAAAAAACAGATTATCCGGTCATTATCACGTTGCTATTTGTGGGAGCTTGCTGTGCGCTAATTGGCCACCGCATTTCCTACATTACAACAGTGACCACACTTCAAGAAGTACCTCATTGGCTGTAAAGCGCTTTGGGACGTCCTGAGTTCATGAAAGGCGCTATAGAAATGCAAGTCTGTCTTTCCTTTCTACACCCTCTTATGACCGATTCCCCAACAATCCATCTTAATCCTGCTGGAGGTTTGAAAACCACTCTTAAGTCTCCCCTTAACTATCTCTGTCCCAGGGAATAAAACCCTACTAGGAATCACCTCCACATCCCATCAATACCTCTGAGACCCTTCCTATAATGGAGTCTCCTCTTGTCAACGATTGTGTTAATTACCACCATCGTAATTTAAAAAAATATTTGTTCCTGGGATGTGGGCGTCGCTGGCAAGGTCCAGCATTTATTGCCCATCCCTAACTGCCCCCTGAGAAGGTGGTGGTGAGCCGCCTTCTTGAACCGCTGCAGTCCGTGTGGTGAAGGTGCTCCCAAAGTGCTGTTAGGGAGGGAGTTCCAGGATTTTGACCTTGAAAAGTACTTCATTGGCTGTGAAGCGCTTTGGGGCGTCCTGAGGTCGTGAAAGGCGCTGGAGAAATGCAAGTTATTTCGCTCAATGATCCCTGTCTCAGACACGCAGTGGAATCTTTATTTATCTGGACTCCATAAGAATTAGGAGCAGGAGTCGGCCATACAACCCCTCGAGCCTGCTCTGCCATTCAATAAGATCCTGGCTGATCATCGACCTCATCTCCACTTTCCCGCTTGATTCCACTAGAGTCCAAAAATCTATCGATCTCAGCCTTGAATATACTCAACGACTGAGCCTCCACAGCCCTCTGGGGTAGAGAATTCCAAAGATTCACCACCCTCTGAGTGAAGAAATTTCTCCTCCTCTCAGTCCTGAATGGCCGACCCCTTATCCTGAGACTGTGACCCCTGGTTCTGGACTCTCCAGCCAGGGGGAAACATCCTCCCAGCATCTACCCTGTCAATCCCCCCTCAGAATCTTATCCGTTTCAATGAGATCACCTCTCGTTCTTCTAAACTCTCATTGCCGACCTTCCCAATTGACCTCTCGGAGCTCTGACCGGGAAGGATACCTCAGACCGCTGCCGCCGCTCTGCTCCAGCCTGACTTCAATCAGCCTCGTGGCCTCGGACAGAGCTTTATCTGCATTTTCCTCATTCCTGCGGGGAAGGAACTGCTGCATCATCTGAATGAGACAGAAAACCTGAGGTCTCACAATGCTGTGCCAATTTCCATTATCTAACCAGTGGGTGGCCTCCCCTCCATAACGACTGATAATATGTCTGAATGGTACTCGAACATGCTTCCTTTTGTCAGCTTTGCATTCCTGCTGTAACGCCTCACTGTAAATTTCTGGATATTTCGGGATGATTAATCACCGGCACATCCTTCCATTAATAGTATTGTTTCTTGTTAGATTTTTTTTTTCCTCTGAAAACCAGTAATATCTGGATGACTGACAGCACTGGAGGACTCCTTAAGTATGATTGAGTATCACTAACGAGGAGTTGAGTGCAGTGCCTGACTAAGCTGAGGCTGCCCTGGGTAAATAATGGGTTTAACCTCTGATCCCATCCTTCAGCTGGGTCAGCCGCTCGCGCTTTGGCACACACGCACCTGTCCATTACTGCTGATTCACGGCGGGCTGACAGGGCACCTGGCTTAAAGAACGTCCTCCTTTTCTCCAACCCGCGCGCCCGCCGTCCGTCGCCGAGTTGCGGTTCACGGGGGTGCTCCCGTCGGCCCTCAATGGCTGCTTGGCGCGAGGCGATCGAGCTCCCTGTGCGCGCGGGCAGGCAGCCTGTGGTGGAATGCAGTTGGACGGTGGTGGTGTGGGGGGGTGGGGGCAGACTGGCCCCCTAGGCCTGGTCCCGTCTTCCGCCCTGCCTCCACGTTGCATTTACACAGCGCCTTTAATGTAGTAAAACGTCCGAAGGCGCTTCACAGGAGCGATTATCAAACAAAATTCAACAGCGAGCTACATAAGGAGATATTAGGACAGGTGACCAAAAGCTTGGTCAGAGAGGTTGGTTTTAAGGAGAGTCTTAAGGAAGGAAAAAGAGATGGAGAGGGTCTTGACAGGGTGGATGTGGAGAGGATGTTTCCCCTTGTGGGAGAATCTAGAACTAGGGGTCACTGTTTAAAAATAAGGGGTCGCCCATTTAAGTCGGAGATGAGGAGAATTTTTTTCTCACAGAGGGTGTTGAGTCTGTGGAACTCTCTTCCTCAGAGAGCGGTGGAAGCAGAGTCTTAGAATATTTTTAAGGCAGAGGTAGATAGATTCTTGGTGAGCAAGGGGGTGAAAGGTTATCGGGGGTAGGCGGGAATGTGGAGTAATCGGATCAGCCACGGTCTTGCTGAATGGCGGAGCAGGCTCGAGGGGCCGACTCCTGCTCCTAATTCGTATGAGAGGCGGAGAGGTTTAGGGAGGGAATTCCAGAGCTCAGGGCCCAGGCAGCTGAAGGCACGGCCGCCAATGGTGGAGCGATTATAATCGGGGGATGCTCAAGTGGCCTGAATTGGAGGAGCGCAGAGATCTCGAGGGGGTTGTGGGGCTGGAGGAGGTTACAGAGATAGCGAGGGTGGCGAGGGCCACGGAGGGATAGGAGCACAAGAAAACATGCAGCTCTCAGCAGGGAACGAAAGAGCACCATAGAATGTCCGCAGGTCATCCCAAAGCACTTCACCACTTGACGTGTTGGCACTGTTAATATACGGGTAAACTCACCAGCCAATCTGTGCACCAGAGACAGCACATGAGTCACTGGCTCACCCGTGAATTCGCATTAGGTGGTGCAGGTCGAGGTACTGCAAAGAGTCACTGCCATTCTCGAAATAGTACCTGCACCTGAACCATCAGAGCAGGCAGGCTGAGCCTTGGTTTAACATCACATTCGAAGGACGCCCCCTCCAACAGTGCGGCGCTCCCTCAGTACTGCCCCTCTGACAGTGCGACTCTCCCTCAGTACTGCCCATCCGACAGTGCGGCGCTCCCTCAGTACTACCCCTCCGACAGTGCAGCGCTCCCTCAGTACTGCCCCTCCGACAGTGCGGCGCTCCCTCAGTACTGCCCCTCCGACAGTGCGGCGCTTCCTCAGTACCGCCCCTCCGACAGTGCGGCGCTCACTCAGTACTGCCCCTCCGACAGTGCAGCACTCCCTCAGTACTGCCCCTCCGACAGTGCGGCTCTCCCTCAGTACTGCCCCTCCGACAGTGCGGCGCTCCCTCAGTACTGCCCCTCCGACAGTGCGGCGCTCCCTCAGTACTGCCCCTCCGACAGTGCGGCGCTCCCTCAGTACTGCCCCTCCGACAGTGCGGCGCTCCCTCAGTACTACCCCTCCAACAGTGCAGCGCTCCCTCAGTACCGCCCCTCCGACAGTGCGGCGCTCCCTCAGTACTGCCCCTCCGACAGTGCAGCGCTCCCTCAGTACTGCCCCTCCGACAGTGCGGCGCTCCCTCAGTACTGCCCCTCCGACAGTGCGGCGCTCCCTCAGTACTGCCCCTCCGAGAGTGCGGCGCTCCCTCAGTGCTCCCCCTCCGACAGTGCGGCGCTCCCTCAGTACTGCCCCTCCGACAGTGCGGCGCTCCCTCAGTACTGCCCCTCCGACAGTGCGGTGCTCCCTCAGTACCGCCCCTCCGACAGTGTGGCGCTCCCTCAGTACTGCCCCTCCGACAGTGCGGCGCTCCCTCAGTACTGCCCCTCCGACAGTGCGGAGCTCCCTCAGTACTGCCCCTCCGACAGTGCGGCGCTCCCTCAGTGCTCCCCCTCCGACAGTGCGGCGCTCCCTCAGTACTGCCCCTCCGACAGTGCGGCGCTCCCTCAGTACTGCCCCTCCGACAGTGTGGTGCTCCCTCAGTACCGCCCCTCCGACAGTGTTGCCCTCCCTCAGTACTGCCCCTCCGACAGTGCAGTGCTCCCTCAGTACTGCCCCTCCGACAGTGCGGTGCACCCTCAGCACTTGCAATGGGAGTGTCAGCCTGGATTAAGTTCTGAACACATGTCTTTAGGAGGTGTGCTTTTCTCAAATTCATTCTTGGGATATTCATGATTCACCACGCGGACTGCAGTGGTTCAAGAAGGCGGCTCACCACCACCTTCTCAAGGGGCAATTAGGGATTCGCAATAAATGCTGGGCTTTGCCCACATCCCATAAAAAAAAATGAATTAAAAAAAATTTTCTTTAAGATGCTCCTTAAAACCTAGCTCTTTGACCATGCTTTTGGTCACCTGTCTCAATATCTCCTTATGTGGCTCGGTGTCAACTTTTGTCTGATAATCGCTCCTGTGAAGCGCCTTGGAATGATTTGCTGTGTGAAAGGAACTATATAAATACAAGTTGTTATATGGGCGTTGCTGGCCAGGCCCCAGCATTTATTGCCCACTCCTAATTGCCCCTTGAGAAGGTGGTGGTGAGCCGCCTTCTTGAACCACTGCAGTCCGTGTGGTGAAGGTGCTCCCACAGCGCTGTTAGGGAGGGAGTTCCAGGATTTTGACCCAGCGACGATGAAGGAACGGTCAATATATTTCCAAGTCAGGATGGTGTGTGAGACTTGGAGGGGAGCTTGGAGGTGGTGGTGTTCCCGTGTGCCTACTGCCCTTGTCCAGTGACTGGATGCGATTATTCCGTTCCAGGGTTTTTGGCTAACTTTATCTACAACAGGGTAGCTGCCCAGATTTAATTGATTGCTTGCAGGAGCACAGAAGCCACAGGCATTCTGACCATGGATAGTTCAGATTTCTTATCTCTGTGATTCATTTTTACAACCACGGAGCGAGATCGCGTAATTGTTGCCTTTATCCTGCTTTTACATTGCCTCAGTCAGAAGGTCGTGGGTTCAAGTCCCACTCCAGGGCCTTGAGCACATAATCCAGTGTGACACTCCGAGTGCAGTACTGAGGGAGCGCCGCACTGTCGGAGGGGCAGTACTGAGGGAGCACCGCACTGTCAGAGGGGCTGTATTGAGGGAGCGCCACACTGTCGGAGGGGCAGTACTGAGGGAGCACCGCACTGTCGGAGGGGCAGTACTGAGGGAGCGCCGCACTGTTGGAGGGGCAGTACTGAGGGAGCACCGCACTGTCGGAGGGGCAGTACTGAGGGAGCGCCGCACTGTCGGAGGGGCAGTACTGAGGGAGCGCCGCACTCTCGGAGGGGCAGTACTGAGGGAGCGCCGCACTGTCGGAGGGGCAGTACTGAGGGAGCGCCGCACTGTTGGAGGGGCAGTACTGAGGGAGCGCCGCACTGTCGGAGGGACAGTACTGAGGGAGCGCCGCACTATCGGAGGGGCAGTACTGAGGGAGCGCCGCACTGTCGGAGGGGCAGTACTGAGGGAGCACCGCACTGTCGGAGGGGCAGTACTGAGGGAGCGCCGCACTGTCGGAGGGGCAGTACTGAGGGAGCACCGCACTGTCGGAGGGGCAGTACTGAGGGAGCGCCGCACTCTCGGAGGGGCAGTACTGAGGGAGCGCCGCACTGTCGGAGGGGCAGTACTGAGGGAGCGCTGCACTGTCGGAGGGGCAGTACTGAGGGAGCACCGCACTGTCGGAGGGGCAGTACTGAGGGAGCGCCGCACTGTGAGGGGCAGTACTGAGGGAGCGCCGCACTGTCGGAGGGGCAGTATTGAGGGAGCGCCACACTGTCGGAGGGGCTGTACTGAGGGAGCGCCGCACTGTCAGAGGGGCAGTACTGAGGGAGCACCGCACTGTTGGAGGGGCAGTACTGAGGGAGCGCCGCACTCTCGGAGGGGCAGTACTGAGGGAGCGCCGCACTGTTGGAGGGGCAGTACTGAGGGAGCGCCGCACTGTTGGAGGGGCGGTACTGAGGGAGCGCCGCACTGTCGGAGAGGCAGTACTGAGGGAGCACCGCACTATCGGAGGGGCAGTACTGAGGGAGCGCCGCACTGTGAGGGGCAGTACTGAGGGAGCGCCGCACTGTCGGAGGGGCAGTACTGAGGGAGCGCCGCACTGTCGGAGGGGCGGTACTGAGGGAGTGCCGCACTGTCGGAGGGGCAGTACTGAGGGAGCGCAGTGCTGTCGGAGGGGCGGTACTGAGGGAGCGCCGCACTGTCGGAGGGGCAGTACTGAGGGAGCGCCACACTGTCAGAGGGGCTGTACTGAGGGAGCGCCGCACTGTCGGAGGGGCAGTACTGAGGGAGCGCCGCACTGTCGGAGGGGCGGTACTGAGGGAGTGCCGCACTGCCGGAGGGGCAGTACTGAGGCAGCGCAGCACTGTCGGAGGGGCGGTACTGAGGGAGCGCCGCACTGTCGGAGGGGCAGTACTGAGGGAGCACCGCACTGTCGGAGGGGCAGTACTGAGGGAGCGCCCCACTGTGAGGGGCAGTACTGAGGGAGCGCCGCACTGTCGGAGGGGCAGTATTGAGGGAGCGCCACACTGTCGGAGGGGCTGTACTGAGGGAGCGCCGCACTGTCAGAGGGGCAGTGCTGAGGGAGCATCGCACTGTTGGAGGGGCAGTACTGAGGGAGCGCCGCACTCTCGGAGGGGCAGTACTGAGGGAGCGCCGCACTGTTGGAGGGGCAGTACTGAGGGAGCGCGGCACTGTTGGAGGGGCAGTACTGAGGGAGCGCCGCACTGTCGGAGGGGCAGTACTGAGGGAGCGCCGCACTGTCGGAGGGGCGGTACTGAGGGAGTGCCGCACTGTCGGAGGGGCAGTACTGAGGGAGCGCCGCACTGTCAGAGGTGCCGTCTTTCAGATAAGATATTAAACCGAGGCCCCCATCTGCCCTCTCGGGTGGATGTAAAAGATCCCATGACCACTATTGGAAGAAGAGCAGGGGGAGTTCTCCCCGGTGTCCTGGGGCCAATATTTATTCCTCAATCAACAACACTAAAAACAGATGATCTGGTCATTATCACACTGCTGTTTGTGGGAAACATAGAAACAGAAGATAGGAGCAGGAGTAGGCAATTCGGCCCTTCGAGCCTGCTCCGCCATTCAATGAGATCATGGCTGATCATCCAAATTCAGTACCCTGTCCCTGCCTTCTCCCCATATCCCTTGATCCCTTTAGCCTTAAGAAATATATCCAACTCTTTCTTGAATATATTTAATGAACTGGCCTCCACCGCCCTCTGGCAGAGAATTCCACAGGTTCACCACTCTCCGGGTGAAGAAATTCCTCCTAATTTCAGTCCTAAATGGCTTACCCCTTATCCTTAAACTATGACCCCTGGTTCTGGACTCCCTGGACATCAGAAACATCCTTCCTGCATCTAGTCTGTCCAGGCCTGACATAATTTTATAGGTTTCGATGAGATCCCCTCTCAATCTTCTAAACTCCAGTGAGTATAAGCCCAATCGACACAATCTCTCCTCATACGTCATTCCTGCCATCCCAGGTATCAGCCTGGTGAATCTTCGCTGCACTCCTTCCATGGCAAGAACATCCTTCCTCAGGTAAGGCGACCAAAACTGCACACAATGCTCAAGGTGTGGTCTCACCAAGGCCCTGTACAACTGCAGCAAGACATCCTTGTTCCTGTACTCGAACCCTCTTGCTACGAAGGCCAACATACCATTTGCCTTCTTAACCGCCTGCTGCACCTGCATGCTTACCTTCAGCGACTGGTGCACAAGAACACCCAGGTCTCTTTGCACTTCCCCTTCTCCCAATCTATTGCCATTCAAATAATAATCTGCCTTCCTGTTTTTGCCACCAAAGTGGATAACCTCACATTTATCCACATTATAGTGCATTTGCCATGTTTCTGCCCAATCACCCAACCTGTCCAAATCGTACTGGAGTTTCACGACATCCTCCTCACAGCTTACCCTCCCACCCAGCTTTGTGTCGTCTGCAAATTTGGAGACATTACATCCAATTCCCTCGTCCAGATCATTAATATATATTGTGAACAGCTGGGGTCCTAGGACCGATCCTTGCGGTACCCCAGTCGTCACTGCCTGCCACTCGGAAAACGACCCGTTTATTCCAACTCTTTGCTTTCTGTCCGCCAACCAGTTCTCTATCCAAGTCAATACCTTGCCCCCAATCCCATGTGCCTTAATTTTGCACGCTAATCTCTTATGTGGGACCTTATCGAAAGCCTTCTGAAAGTCCAAATACACCACATCCACTGGTGTGCGCAAATTGGCTGCTGCGTTTCCTACATTACAACAGTGACCACACTTCAAAAAGTACTTCATTGTCCGTGAGGCACTTTGGGACGTCCTGAGGTGGTGAAAGTTGCTGTAGAAAGTTGCAAGTCTGTCTTTTATCTTCTGTTGCCCCACCAACTGGATCATTGAACGTTCTGTAGTCCAATGAGGGAATAATTTTATTTAAATTGAGAAACCTTTGTGAAGTTGTGAGACGTTTAAATTCACCCTCGTCCTTTAACCCATCCAAGAGTTTCCAAAGTTCAGACCCATTAATTTGAACAGACAGCACAAGACACAATGAATCTGTGAAAAACATCTTTTACTTAAAATCTGCAAGAGGTCACAAGTAAGCACACACAAAACTGTTGTATATAATACACTGGTTATATGAAAGATTACACAGGTTTATTCCCTTACTTTAAGATCAAGCGATAATGAGCTAACTTGCCTGCTGCCCTTGTCCTTCTAGGTGGAAGAGGTCGCGGGTTTGGGAGGTGCTGCCGAAGAAGCCTTGGCGAGTTGCTGCAGTGCATCTTGTAGATGGTACACACTGCAGCCACGGTGCGCCGGTGGTGGAGGGAGTGAATGCTTATGGTGGCGGGTGAGGTGTGGTCTTCTTGGCAGTCCAGCAAAGCTCAGTGTGGAGAATAACAGGCTCAGATCCAGGGTCCAGTCCACTTGGCCCCCATTTCCACTTCCTCAGAAGGACAGAGACAGTGGGTCGATCGAGTTGTGGTGTAGGAATTAACGAATTCCAACGAATAACGGAGATCGACACAAGAGAACAATTAAACAGGTCTTTACTCAATGGCGATGCCATGAGGACTGCCTGGGCAGCCTCGTGGTTTACGACGTGACGTCATCGCGTTTTCCCACGCTCTTAAAGGGGCCACGTTCCGTACATGCAAACTCTATATACAAAACACAGTAATGCCTAACACAATGGTACAGGTTTAGGCTGGTGTTAGAACATCGTTAAAGAGAATTATATACAGTTAGCCAGAGTCATTCAGTGGTTCTGCCACAGTGGGAATGGGCGATGAGATGCTTCATTCGGAAGCAAAGATATTACATAAGAACATAAGAAATAGGAGCAGGAGTCGGCCATTCGGCCCTTCGAGCCTGCTCCGTCATTCAATGAGATCATGGCTGATCTTCTGCCTCAACTCCATTCACCGGCCTTATCGCCATATCCCTTGATGCCCTTACTAGTCAGAAATCTATCGACTTCTGTTTTGAATATACCCAATGACTGAGCTTCCACAGCCCTCTGGGGTAGAGAATTCCAAAGATTCACCGCCCTCTGAGTGAAGAAATTCCTCCTCATCTCAGTCCTGAATGGCCGACCCGTTATCCTGAGGCTGTGGCCTCTGGTTCTAGACTCCCCAGCCAGGGGGAATCATTCTCCCAGCATCTACCCATATTGGTGGAAATGGGCTGGAAAATTAGGATTTACAAGATGGAAGGATTTGGCAAGGTCAATAAAAAGAATGAGCAGACACAATGGCCTAATCCTGCTCCTGTCTCACCATCACAAATTCCAGTATGGACTTCCAAAGGACTCAATTTGACACACTTTGTTCAGCAGCTAATGTATTGTGTTAACAGATGTGCCGTGATATTGCACCTCCGCAGTATTACTGTTCATGTAAAGATCACAGTCACATAACACAAACGTGATTGGGACAAAAATAATTGTTTGGTGTCAGCTTCGGTAATGCAGTCACATGGTCAGTGTTGAGTCTGAGTGTTCCAGATATGCTTAATATAAATCACTGGACGCAGACAACAAGAATAACTAAAACAGGTCTTTACTAATCGAAGGTCAGGGCTGAACTGCTTAGCAAATTACTACACAGAGTTTATATACCGGTGTGGTCACCACCGGTACTACAATATACAGTAGCCAAGAGAAAGTAGTCCATCTCTTAAGGTAGTCTGTTAAGGTGGTACAGGTTACATACACAACAATTCCTCCCTTTTTAGCTTAACAGTATACATCCCAATTTAAACATAACATGGATAACATATATACAACTTCATGCAAATCTGTTCAAAGATTCAGTCTCTGAGGAGGCCTCCTGATCCGAGATGGATAACGCCTTTCAGGGGTCTCCGGTTCTCGTTGCTGGGGTGACTCATCTAGTTGATCTCTTATGGATTGGACATCATCAGATACATTGGCGTCTGAGGTAGATGCTTCAGGTTCACTAACTTCTTCCACTGGTGTCTCTGTCGTAGTCATGGGTTTGACCCTTGTTCTCGATTCTACAAGTTGGTCAGCATGACGTCGTATTACGTTTTCACCAATATCTACCGTGTACATCAGGGGTCCTTGTCTGGCACGAATTTTTCCAGATTGCCATTTCTCATTCTTATAGTCCCGGGCTAACACTGGTTGTCCTATTTCGAAACTCCGAGTGGTCTTGTTATTTATATGCTGGAACTGTTTGTTTTCTACTTCCCTCCGCACATTTGGTTTTAACAAGTCCAACCTGGACCGCAACCTCCTGTTATAGAACATCATGGCAGGGCTTTGATTTGTCACTGCATGAGTGGCGTTTCGATATGCCATTAGGAAATTGTCCACCTTGTGTTGTAGTGGAATCTGATCTTCGCTCATGGCCTTTATCGCCTTTTTGAACATTTGTACAAATCTCTCGGCCAACCCATTTGTAGCCGGATGATATGGGGCAGAGGTATATGTAAAGTCTGTGTGTTATATGGCGAATTAATACACAGACTACAAGAGTAACTTTAACAGGACTTTGCTATTCGAAGGTCAGGGCGAATCTGCCCAATAAATCCTTACACAGCACTTATATACCGGTGTGGTCACCACTGGTATTACAGTATACAGTAGCCAAGATAAAGTAGTGCAACCCTTAAAATAGTTCTCTTAAAGGTGGAACGTTACATACACTACAATCCTCCCTTTTTAGGTTAACAGTATATATATATTCCCATTAATATAACATCATAACATATATACAACTTTATGTAAAACAGTTCACAGATTCAGTCTCTCTGGAGGCTTCCTGACTCTGTCCGGATAACGCCTTGGTGGTGTAGTAGTTTCCGGTGGTGTAGTAGGTTCTTCTGGCAAGGTCAATTCTGCTTGAAGGACAGTGTCAGGTTCATCTGATTCCAGTATTACCGGATCGGAGGTGGTAGATGCTCTGGGTATCTCTGCTTCAACATTAGGCGTATAGAGTTGTGGAGTAGGTTGGCCCTTTGTGGATGACTCTATGATCTGGTCAATATGGCGCCTTATTATGCTTTCACCAATGTCCACGGTATACATCAGCGGTCCTAGCCTTTTTCCAATAGTTCCAGGCTGCCATTTCTCGGTACGGTAGTCCCGGGCCAAAACTTGTTGACCTATCTGGAAGGTTCTAGTTGGCCTTTCATTCATGCCTTGAAATTGCCGGTTCTCTACGTCCCTTCTGACGTTTGGCTTAATCAAATCCAGCCGGCATCTTAGTCTTCTATTGAAAAACATCATGGCGGGAGTTTGGTTTGTGACCGCATGTGTTGCATTCCTGTACGCCAACAAGAAGTTATCTACCTTATGTTGTAGATTTATGTCTTCATTACCCATGGCCTTTATGGCCTTCTTGAAGGTCTGGACAAACCTTTCAGCTAATCCATTGGTGGCGGGATGGTATGGGGCGGACGTGTAGTGCTTAACCCCATTGCTTTTTAAGAACTTCCTGAATTCTTCGGACACAAATTGCGGTCCATTATCAGAACAGATCTGTTCCGGCAGCCCATTCCTGGCAAATATGGTCCTTAATACTGTGATGGTTTTTTCCGTGGTGGTGGAGGACATCTTTATTACCTCCGGCCACTTGGAGTGTGCATCCACCGCGATTAAAAACATTGAGTCCATAAATGGACCAGCAAAGTCGATATGTACCCTTTGCCATGGAGATGAGGGCCACTCCCATGGATGCAGAGGAGCTTGTGGTGGGGCGTTTTGGACCTTCTGGCATCCTAGACAGCTCTTGGTTATTTCTTCGATGTCTCCATCAATACCTGGCCACCACACAAACGCTCTGGCTAGGTTCTTCATTTTCACTCCACCCAGATGCCCCTCATGAAGCTCCTTTAGCACCTTATGCTGGAGTTTGGGTGGAATCACCACTCTAGATCCACACATCAAGGTTCCTCGGCACACTGACAGCTGTTCTCTTCTTTGCGAAAATGCTGGCAACATTGGTTCGCCATGTGCTGGCCATCCCTCCACCGTTAAATCGTAGACTCGTGAGAGAGTCGGGTCAATTCTTGTTTCCTTTTCGATCATAGAATTTGTTACTGGTAGACATTCCACTATGGTTGAGTGGAACATCTCCACTGGGTCCACTGTAGTCGCCTCTTCTACCACTGGCAACGGTAGGCGCGATAACCCATCAGCATTTCCATGCTGTTTGGACCTTTTGTATTTGATGTCATATTGGTGTGCCCCTAGTAAAACGGACCACCTCTGTAGCCTTTGCGCTGTCATAGTGGAAACGGCCTTGTTAGGGTTGAATATGGATACCAACGGCTGGTGGTCTGTCAGCAATGTAAACTTCTTGCCCTGCAGGCAATGATTGAATTTCTTTACTCCCCACACAAGGCTGAGAGCCTCCCTATCTATCTGAGCATAATTGCGCTCAGCAGAGGTCAATGATCGGGATGCAAATGCGACTGGCCTTTCCGAGCCATTTGGCAACTTGTGTGAGAGTACTGCTCCAATACCATAAGGGGAAGCATCACAAGCTAGACGAAGAGGTAGCGTTGGATTGAAGTGAGCCAACACTTCCTCAGAGGTGATCAATGCCTTGCTTTTGCGAAAGGCCTTCTTACAGTCCTCGCTCCACTTCCATGGTACTTCTTTCCGCAACAGAGCATTCAGCGGGTGCAGCACCGTGGATAGATTTGGCAGAAACTTATGGTAATAGTTAATCAACCCCAGAAACGACCTCAACTGTGATACATTTTCCGGAGCGGGGACCTTCACGACAGCTTCGATCTTTTCAGGTGACTTGTGCAGGCCCTCTTGGTCAATGACATGACCGCAGTACGAGATCCTTTTCTGGAAGAACTCACATTTCTGGCGGTTAGCTCGAAGGCCATATTCCTTCAACCTGGTGAGCACCAGTTTCAAATTTGTGAGGTGTTCCTCCTCGTCCTCTCCCGTAATCAGGATATCGTCCAAGTAACACTGAGTGCTTGGAATACCCTGTAAGACCTGCTCCATGGCCCTCTGCCAAATTGCTGGAGCCGAAGCCACTCCAAAAACCAGTCTATTATATCGATACAAGCCTCTGTGCGTGTTGATTGTGAGATACTGGCGCGACTCTTCCTCGACTTCCATTTGTAAGTATGCTTGCGCCAGGTCTATCTTGGTGAAGTGTTTCCCGCCAGACAATGAAGCAAAGATATCCTCAATCCGCGGAAGCGGGTATTGTACCGTGTGAAGCACTGGATTAACTGTGATCTTGAAGTCTCCGCAGATGCGGACCTTTCCCGGTCCCCCTGGCTTGTTACTCGACGAAGGCTTCATGACGGGAACAATGGGCGTGGCCCACTCACTCCAGTCCACCTTAGACAGTACCCCTGAACGTTCAAGCTCTTCCAGTTCTGCCTCCACAGCAGGTCGTATCACGTAAGGTACCGATCTGGCTTTGAAAAATTTTGGGCTTGCATGTTCTGCAATCTTGATTTTTGCCTTAATTCCTCTCAGTATTCCCAGTCCCTGCTGGAATACCTCTTTAGCCTCGTCCAATGTTCTGGACAATCGTTCAGGTTTGACATCTTTCTTTCCGGAATCTACCGTCATTGTGTTTAGGGAGTGCCAGTCTATCTTTATTTTCCTGATCCACTCCCGCCCCAGAAGTGGTGGACCTCCCTCGGGTAGTACATATATGTCCATTCCTTGGTGTTCTTTGCCCTTGTGTCTCACCTTGACTTTTATCTTTCCGATGGGGTATACTTTATGCCCCGTGTATGTCTGCAATACTATCTCCGTATCCCATAGGGGAATATGTTTGAATAACTTTTTGTAATCTTGCTTATTCATGACCGTCAACGCCGATCCGGTGTCCACTTCCATCTTCACTTGGACTTTTGCAATCTGTAGTGTGACCCAGATAGTTTGTCGGTCAGTTTCCTTACTCACATTGTGAATCCTCAGACTACCCAGTTCCTTGCTGTTGGAGTCTGAATCCGAATTCTGTTCATCTGAACTCTTCACAGTCACCTTATGTACCTTTCTGTACTTCTCCTGCGGTGACTTATTGTTGCTGGTCTTCTTTCCTGACCGGCATACTTTAGCTATGTGACCAAGCTTGCCACATTTTCTACATTCCTGGTTTTTAAACCAGCATTGGTTCTGGTCGTGTGTTGTCTTCCCACAACGATAACATTTCGTTGTACCCGAAATCATTTGATCCACGCTGAGTACCGCTGTCTTCAGCTACATTTCCGCCATGCCTCTCGCTGCGGCTTCGTGTGATGCTGCAATAAGGACAGCCTTATCAAGTGTAAGATCGTTCTCTTCGAGCAGTCGCTTTTGTGTTTCTTCCTTCGACATCCCACACACGAACTTGTCTCTCAGTGCCTCTGTCAGATTTTCCCCAAACTGACAGTATTTTGCTAGCCTACGCAGTTCAACCAATTACTCCGCGTTGCTTTCCTCTTTTAGTTGCGTTCTCACGTAAAATTTAGATCGTTCCGCTAACATCAGCGGTGCGGGGTTCAAATGATCCTTCAGGACAGCAACAATATTAGCGAAAGACTGATCCGCCGGTTTAGCTGGTGATAGAAGATGCTTCAATAGCCCGTATGTCTTCGCACCCATTGAGTTTAGTAAGGTTAGAGCTTTATCATAATTTGCTATCTTATTGACCTTACAATGTATCTCGATGCGTTCTACATACGTGGCCCAATCTTCCACATCGGAATCGAAATCGTTGATGTTACCACGCTTAGGCATCTTCACAATCTTTCTGAGAGCAACAACGAAATTTTTCTTTACTTTTTAACTTTTTTTTTCCAAAAATGGCGGTTTCCCGCGCTTATCTTCTCCCCCGCCTCCGAGGATGGCGGTTTCCCGCACTTGTCTTCCTCTGGCGGGGGGGTAAGCTTTGCCCTCGGGCGACGACCGCTGGCTTTCGGGTTTCGCAGCCTGCGCGCCGGCTTCAGTTTATTCTGAAGCTCTCCCGCTCGCTCGAGCTCTGTCTCTCCCTCAGCGGCTTTCAATCGCGCCTCCCCAGCCCTCTCGCAGTCCGGTCCTTTCCTCCCCTGGCTGCAGCTGAGTTCTCCGTGGTTTTATTTATTTATTTATTCCCGCGCCTTACGATCCCGGTCGCAGCGCCTCGCGGCCTCGGTAGCTGCCCGGCCTTTTTCGCCGGTCGCGGTCGAGCTGTCTCCCGACGCTGTTGCGTCTCCCAGCCCGCTTGTAGCCCGGTCTCTCACACCGGCTGCGTTCCCGCTTGTAGCCCGGTCTCTCACACCGGCTGCGTTCCCGCTTGTACCGCGGCTTCCGTGCCCTACGCTGCCCCCGTCTCAGCGTCTCTGGCCCCAACTTCTGTCCGGCTCCTTTCCCTCGACCGTGGTCGAGTTCACCGCCCTTATCCTCCGTTTCTTTTTATTTCCCCCCTACTCACAGTCAACGTGGCCGACTTGCTTCTCGTGGCTGATCGGCTCACTCACCACCGTGACAGAAGGGACGATCACTGCCTGTTGCTGATGGAAGGCTTCGTGTCTGAATTCTTCCTTCTTCCTTGCTCTGCAGACCCGAGTCTTCTCTCAGCAGAACGACGAGGGCGGATGCCTCTTCTCGACGCTCGTTAACTGCTTCGGATGTATCGCTGCCGCAGGGTAAGATCGAACTCGTCGCCACTGTAAAGTCTGTGTGTTATATGGCGAATTAATACACAGACTACAAGAGTAACTTTAACAGGACTTTACTATTCGAAGGTCAGGGCGAATCTGCCCAATAAATCCTTACACAGCACTTATATACCGGTGTGGTCACCACCGGTATTACAGTATACAGTAGCCAAGATAAAGTAGTGCAACCCTTAAAATAGTTCTCTTAAAGGTGGAACGTTACATACACTACAGTATAATGTTTCACCCCATTCTTCTTCATGAATTTCTGGAATTCATCTGACACGAACTGCGGTCCGTTGTCTGAACATATTTGTTCTGGCAATCCATTTCTTGCGAATATCGTTCTTAGCATTGCGATCGTCTTTTCCGAGGTAGTGGTCGCCATCTTAATCACTTCTGGCCATTTAGAATGTGCGTCTACCGCAATTAAAAACATGGAGTCCATGAATGGACCTGCGAAGTCAAAATGTACACGTTGCCATGGGGTTGAAGGCCATTCCCATGGATGCAGCGGTGCAATTGGAGGTGCATTTTGAACTTTTTGGCATCCTGAGCAGCTTTTAGTCAGATCCTCTATTTGTTGGTCGATGCCTGGCCACCACACATAAGCCCTAGCAAAGCTTTTCATCTTGACTCCCCCCAGATGACCTTCATGCAGTTCCTTTAGAACTCTCTCCCTTAATTTTGGAGGAATAATCACCCGTGTTCCATACATCAATGTTCCTTGACAGACGGACAGCTGTTCTCGTCTGGCTGAGAATGCCGGTAACAGTGGTTCACCATGAGCTGGCCATCCCTTCACTGTCAATTCGTAGACCCGAGACAGTGTTGGGTCGTTCCTGGTTTCTCTCTCAATACTTGCATTGGTGACTGGTAAACATTCGATGATGGTCGAGTGAAATAACTCAACAGGGTCAACTGTCGGTGCCTCTTCCGCTGTAGGTAGTGGCAGGCATGACAGCCCATCAGCATTACCATGTTGCTTTGTACCTTTGAATTCGATCTGATATTGATGTGCCCCTAGGAAAAGGGACCATCTCTGGAGCCTCTGCGCTGTCATCACCGAAACACCCTTCTTAGGGTTAAAAATGGAAACCAACGGCTGGTGGTCTGTCAGCAGCGTAAACTTTTGCCCTTGCAGGTAATGATTAAATTTTCCTACTCCCCACACAAGGCTGAGAGCCTCCCTATCTATCTGAGCATAGTTGCGCTCAGCGGAGGTCAATGATCTGGATGTGAATGCGACTGGTCTTTCCAAGCCATTTGGCAACTTATGTGAGAGCACTGCCCCAATACCATATGGAGAAGCATCACAAGCTAACCGAATTGGGTTAAAGTGAGCCAACACTTCCTTAGAGGTGATCAATGCCTTGCCTTTGTGAAAGGCCCGCTTACAGTCCTCGCTCCACTTCCATGGCACTCCCTTCTGCAAAAGAGCGTTCAGCGGGTGTAGCACCGTGGATAAATTTGGCAGAAACTTATGGTAATAGTTAATCAACCCTAGGAACGACCTCAACTGGGATACATTCTCCGGAGCGGGAGCCTTCACAACAGCTTCGATCTTGTCAGGTGACTTGTGAAGCCCCTCCTGGTCAATGACGTGACCACAGTACGAGATTTGCTTCTGAAAGAAGTCACATTTCTGGTGATTAACTCGAAGTCCATATTCTTTCAATCTGTTGAGCACCTGTTCCAAATTTGCAAGGTGTTCCTCATCATCATTTCCTGTAATCAGAATGTCGTCCAGGTAACATTGTGTGCCTGGAATTCCCTGTAATACCTGCTCCATGGCCCTTTGCCAAATCGCTGGAGCCGATGCCACTCCAAAAACCAGTCTATTATACCGATATAAGCCCTTATACGTGTTGATCGTGAGATACTGGCGTGACGCTTCATCAACTTCCATCTGTAAATACGCCTGCGCCAGGTCTATCTTGGTGAAGTGTTTCCCGCCAGCCAACGAAGCGAAGATATCCTCAATCCGTGGAAGCGGATATTGCACCGTGTGAAGCACCGGATTAACAGTGATCTTGAAATCGCCACAGATGCGAACCTTCCCCAGTTCCCCCGGTTTGTTACTCGATGAACGCTTCATGACGGGAACAATGGGCGTGGCCCATTCACTCCAGTCCACCTTTGACAGTACTCCGGAACGTTCTAGTCCTTCCAGCTCAGCTTCCACAGCAGGTCGTACAGCATAAGGTACCAGTCTGGCTTTGAAAAATTTCGGGTTTGCATGTTCTTCAACTTCGATGTTTGCCATAATTCCTTTCAGTGTTCCCAGTCCCTGCTGGAACACCTCTTTAGCATCGTCCAATATTCTGGACAGTCGTTTAGGTTTGACATCTTCCTTTTTGCCGGAATCTACAGTTAGTGCTTTTAAGGAATGCCAGTCCATATTTATTCTCCTGATCCATTCCCGTCCCAGTAATGGTGGACCTCCCTCAGGTAACACATACAAGTCCATTCCTCGGCTTTCTTTATCCTTGTGGACCACCTTTACCTTTATCTTTCCAATGGGGTATACTCTTTGCCCCGTGTATGTTTTCAAAACAATCTCCGTATCCCTTAAGGGAATGTGTGGAAATAACCTTTTGTAATCTTGCTTATTCATGACCGTCAATGCCGATCCAGTGTCCAATTCCATCTTCACTTGGACTCCTGCTATCTGAAGTATGACCCAGATAGTTTGGTGGTTACCCACATTATGTATTCTTAGACAACCCAGTTCCTTACTGCTGGAGTCTGAATCCGTCTTCTGTTCATCCGAACTGTTCTCTGTCACCTTGTGTACCTTTTTGCACTTTTCCTGCGGTGACTTTTTGCTGCTGGTCTTCTTACCTGACCGGCATACTTTAGCTATGTGACCGAGCTTGCCACATTTTCTGCATTCCTGATTTTTGAACCAGCACTGGTTCTGATCGTGCGTTGTCCTTCCGCAACGATAACACTTTACTGCACCCAATGCCATTTGATTGGTGCTGAGTTCCGATGACCTTAGTTGCATTTCCGCGGTGCCTCTTGCTGCGGCCTTGTGCGATGCTGCAATGGTGACAGCTTTCTCAAGCGTAAGGTCCTTTTCTTCTAGCAGACGCTTTTGTGTTCCTTCTTTTAATAATCCACACACGAATTTATCTCTCAGAGCATCTGCTAGTCCTGTACCAAACTGACAGTACTTTGATAGCTTACGCAGTTCAATTAAGAATTCAGCGTTGCTTTCCTCTTTCAGCTGCGTTCTGCTGTAAAATTTAAATTGTTCCGCTATCATCAGCGGCGTGGGGTTTAAATGTTCTTGCAGGATCGTAACAATTTTCGCAAAAGTCTGATCCGCCGGTTTATCTGGTGTTATCAGATGCTTCAATAACCCGTACGTCTTCGCCCCCATTGAGTTTAATAATGTTATTGCTTTCTTATCATCTGGTACTTCATTTGCTGTACAATAAACTCCAATGCGTTCTACATACGTGGTCCAATCTTCAACATCACTATCAAAAGCAGTGATGTTACCGTGTTTAGGCATCCTTGAATTTTTTTTATTTTCCCAAGATGGCGGCTTCCCGTGCTTGGCGGCTTTTCCCGCGCTTGTCTTCTTCCCCCCGCCGACTACAATGGCGGCTTCCCGCGCTTGGCGGCTTTTCCCGCGCTTGTCTTCTTCCCCCGCTGGCTACAATGGCTCTGACCGCGCTGTTGCCGTTCTCGCCTCCCAGCGGTTCTTACTTTCCCCCGACGCTGCTTTTGCTCCCCCGCGGTTCTCGTGGCCTCAACGCTTCCCTCGTTGCTGCGCTTCTCAGCCCCGATTGCAGCCCGGCCCTTTACACCGGCTGCGGTCAAGTTCTCCGCGGTTCTCGTGGCCTTAACGCTGCCCTTGTCGCTGCACCTCTCGGCCCCGATTGCAGCCCGGTCCTTTTCACCGGCCGCGGTCGAGTTCTCCGCCCTTTTTCCTCCGGTTTCCCTCCCCTTCTCCACTGACAACGCGGCCGACTTTCTGCCCGTGTCGCTAGATCGGCTTACCCACCACCGTGGTAGAAGGATGATCACTGCCTGTCGCTGATGGAGGACTTCGTGGTCAGTAATTTCCCCGGATTCTCGATGCCTCCCGTGCGAATGCGGTGCTCAGCAGGATGATGAGGGCGGATGCCTCTTCTCGACGCCCGTTCTGGGGACGAAGCTGCCTTGGATGCAAACTGCCGCAGGGTAAGATCGGACTCGTCGCCACTGTTGAGTCTGAGTGTTCCAGATATGCTTAATATAAATCACTGGACACAGACAACAAGAATAACTAAAACAGGTCTTTACTAATCGAAGGTCAGGGCTGAACTGCTTAGCAAATTACTACACAGAGTTTATATACCGGTGTGGTCACCACCGGTACTACAATATACAGTAGCCAAGAGAAAGTAGTCCATCTCTTAAGGTAGTCTGTTAAGGTGGTACAGGTTGCATACACAACAGTCAGTACAGATGAATCAATCGGGGACGGGCAATAAATGCTGGGCCTTGCCAGTGACGCCCACATCCCGGGATTGAATTGGGAAAAAAATTGCGCTGTTGGTATCGAATCATAGATCGATACAGCACAGGAGGAGGCCAGGCGGCCCATCATGCCTGTGCCGGCGCTTTGAAAGAGCTCTCCAATTAATTCCACTCCCCCCTGCTCTTTCCCCGTAGCCCTGCAAATTCTTTCCCTTCACGTATTCACCCAATGTATCTCAGTGTTCATGTCCCAGCTGCAGCACTGGAGCTAGCAAGAGGGACAATCTGTGTGGGAAAACATTCGTTCTCCCAACAGGACCTTAGAGTCATAGAGTTATACAGCACAGAAAGAGGCACTTCGGCCCATCGTCTCCGCGTCGGCCGTCAAGCCCTGTCTATTCTAATCCCATTTTCCAGCACTTGGTCCGTAGCCTTGTATGCTATGGCGTTTCAAGTGCTCATCGAAATGCTTCTTTAATGTTGTGAGGGTTCCTGCCTCCACCACCCTTTCAGGCCGTGAGTTCCAGATTCCAACCACCCGCTGGGTGAAAAAGTTTTTCCTCAAATCCCCTCTAAACCTCCTGCCCCTTACCTTGAAACTATGCCCCCTGGTTATTGACCCCTCTACGAAGGGGAAAAGTTCCTTTCTCTCTACCCTATCAATGCCGCTCATAATTTTGTACAACTCAGTCAGGTCCCCCTTCAGCCTTCTCTGCTCCAAGGAAAACAACCCCAGCCTGTCCAGTCTCTCTTCATAGTTGAAGTGCTCCAGCCCAGGTAACACCCTGGTGAATTTCCTCTGCACCCTCTCCAATGCAATCACATCCCTCCTATAGTGTGGCGACCAGAACTGCACACAGTATTCCAGCTGTGGCCTAACAAGCGTTTTGTACAGCTCCATCATAACCTCCCTGCTCTTATATTCTATGCCTCGGCCAAATGAAGGCAAGTATCCCATATGCCTTTTTAACCACCTTATCCACCTGTCCTGCTGCCTTCAGGGATCTATGTACATGCACACCAAGGTCCCTCTGATCCTCTGTCCTTCCTAGGGTCCTACCATTCATTGTGTATTCCTTTGCCTTGTTAGTCCTCCCAAAATGCATCACCTCACACTTTTCAGGGTTAAATTCCATTTGCCACTGTTCTGCCCATCTGACCAACCCGTCTATATCGTCCTGTAGCCTGAGGCTTCCCCCCTCGCTATTTACCACTTAGCAATGAACTAAGGCAGCCTAGACTATCCAACAGCAGCAACAACAGCCTGCATTTATATAGCACCTAAAATGTCCCAAGGCGCTTCACAGGAGCGATTATCAGACAAAATTTGACACCGAGCCACATAAGGAGAAATTAGGGCAGGTGATCAAAAGCTTGGTCGAAGAGGTAGGTTTTAAGGAGAGTCTTAAAGGAGGAGAGAGAAGCGGAGAGGTTTAGGGAGGGAATTCCAGAGCTCAGGGCCCAGGCAGCTGAAGGCACGGCCGCCAATGGTGGAGCGATTAAAATCGGTGGATGCGCAAGAGGCCAGAATTGGAGGAGCGCGGAGATCTCGGAGGGCTGTAGGGGCTGGAGGAGGTTACAGAGATAGGGAGGGGCAAGAGCCGTGAAAACATAGAAAAATAGGAGCAGGAGTCGGCCATTCGGCCCTTCGAGCCTGCTCCGCCATTCAACATGATCATGGCTGATCCTCTATCTCAATACCATATTCCCGCTCTCTCCCCATACCCCTTGATGCCTTTTGCGTCGAGAAATCTATCTATCTCCTTCTTAAATATATTCAGTGATTTGGCCTCCACAGCCTTCTGTGATAGGGAATTCCACAGATTCACCACCCTCCGAGTGAAGAAATTTCTCCTCATCTCAGTCCTCAACGTCCTACCCCGTATCCTGAGACTGTGACCCCTCGTTCTAGGCCCCCCAGCCAGGGGAAACATCCTCCCTGCATCCAGTCTGTCAGAATTTTATACGTTTCAATGAGATTCTTCTAAACTCCAGCAAATACAGGCCTAGTCGACCCAATCTCTCCTCATACGACAGTCCTGCCATCCCAGGAATCAGTCTGGTGAACCTTCGCTGCACTCCCTCTATGGCAAGTATATCCTTTCTTATGGAGGGAATTAAAAAGAAAGATGAGAATCCAGCCAGCATTTCTCGGAAGGCGGTGCGTCCTTGCTGGGTTCAGGTTGCATGAGCAGCCTCCGAATGTCTCACCCAAGTGCCTATACTTGGAAGGCAAGTGTTGAGTGACAATTTGGCGTGGATTCCATTCTCACCCAATGCAACACTTGCGCACTTGCCAACACGAGTCTCTGGACACACATCAGGAACTTTGGCTGATTGTTTGTTTTCCCCGCTTCCTCGTCTGAGGTCTGTTATAGTGCCAAGCCCATTGCCTCAACTGGTCAACTCAATCCCAGATCATCAGTGGGAGCTGAGGCTTTGCTGCTCTGTGGGGCTCAATGACCCACCCTCCGGTGCATTTACTCATGAAGCCACTGGGGCGTCCTTCCACGCAAGCTTAGAGTTGGGAGTTAAGAGCAGGCGCACGGGAACACCGTCACTTCCAAGTTCCCCTCCAAGTCACACACCATCCTGACTTGGGAATATATCAGCTGTTCCTCAGTACTGCCCCTCCGAAAGTGCGGCGCTCCCTCAGCACTGCCCCTCCGACAGTGTGGTGCTCCCTCAGTACTGCCCCTCCGACAGTGCGGTACTCCCTCGGTACTGCCTCTCCGACAGTGCGGCGCTCCCTCAGTACTGCCCCTCCGACAGTGCGCCGCTCCCTCAGTACTCCTCCGACAGTGCGGTGCTCCCTCAGTACTGCCCCTCCGACAGTGCGCCGCTCCCTCAGTACTGCCCCTCCGAAGTGCGACGCTCCCTCAGTACTGCCCCTCCGACAGTGCGCCGCTCCCTCAGTACTGCTCCTCCGACAGTGCGGCGCTCCCTCAGTACTGCCCCTCCGACAGTGCGGCGCTCCCTCAGTACTGCCCCTCCGACAGTGCGCCGCTCCCTCAGTACTGCCCCTCCGAAGTGCGGCGCTCCCTCAGTACTGCACGGGGAGTGCCGGCCTGGATTATGGGCTCAAGGCTCTGGAGTGGGACTTTAAACCACGACCTTCTGACTGAGCCAATGTAAAACTCCTGGAACTCCCTCCCTAACAGCACTGTGGGAGCACCTTCACCACACGGACTGCAGCGGTTCAAGAAGGCGGCTCACCACCACCTTCTCAAGGGGCCATTAGGGATGGGCAATAAATGCTGGGCCTTGCCAGCGACGCCCACATCCCGTGAATTAATAAAATAAAAAATGAGAAAAATGTCTAAGCTTGTCCTCTGCAACAAGCAGTAGTCCTAATCCGAGTTCCTGTATCCATTTATTTCCCGTTCCTTCAACCATCTATCTAACCTATCTGACATGGTCTCTGCTTAAACCACTAACATCTAGTAATGCATTCCGCAGCCTCACAAGCCTTTGTCTAAAAAGGTTTCTCTGTCCTAAACCCCTTACATTTAATCTTATATCTATCTCTGTCCCCGCGTTCTTGACCCCCTCAGTCATTGGAAACAGTCTGTTCCTATCTGTCTGTTCCATCTCTTCATAATTTTAAAACAGCTCCCTCAAATTACCCTGTAATCTCCTCTCTTCTAATGAAAGCAGCCACATTTGTCAAGCCTTTTTCGTGTTTGTACTGTTGCGCTTTCTCTTACTACTGTTCATACCTCGAGAATTACGAATAAGCTTAACAATGACAGACAAGGATGTGATCAATAAAATTGGTCTTTTAATCAGACTATAGTTCAAAATTCAAGTGTACATAGAAGCACCTTTGTCAATAAATTCAAAGAACTCCTGCCAATAAATATCGCTGCAGTTTATCAATTCAAAGTATATATAAAAGTGCCCCTTTAATGATTCAATGGTACATAAAAAGTACCCCCTTTAACAACATCTAAGCCCATGTCGGTAGAAATTCAGTTTGGGGCGCCCAGCTCGCCTGGGCGCCGGAATTACCGCTGCGCGCGGGGCCACTTGCGCCAGCGGGAAATTCAGTTTCAGCGCCCCAAGTGGAAGCCGGCCGCTAAACAAGGGTTTCGGCGCCCCGTTTGGGGCGCTGAAACTGAATATCGGCGTGTAAAGTGCCGCAGCGCCACCCGCTGCGGCACGGCACGCTGCGGTACTGCAGGCCTTCCTCTCATTCTTAAGGGGGAGGTGCCTGCAACAGCGCGATCCCCGCTCGCGAGTGCCGGCAAATGAGCCCGGCACCAAGGAGAAGTGCCGGGCTCTCTGGAAACAGCCGGCAATGCCGCGGGGGGGGCGGTGTAGGAGGCCGGGGAAGGAGGTGCGGGCAGGCGGCCGCCGAAAAAGCGGCCGGCCGCACCTCCACCTTAACTCGCCCCACTACCGGCACAGGTAGGCCCCGTGTACCGGTCGCTGTTTGCGGCCGGCGCGGGGGAGGCGGCAGCAACCAAATATGGCCAGCGGGGCGATAGCGGGGCGCTGCGCACACCGATGACGTCATCGGTGGCGGCGCAGCGCTACTGGCTAACGCCGCCATTAGCGCCCCGCTAAATATCGCGGTAGGTGTGGCCAGTGGCGCAAAAGCCCTCTTTGGGCGCAAACTGGTGGCGCAGGCCACTGAATTTCTAGGCCATAGAGTCATAGAGTTATAAGAGGCCTTTCGGCCCATCGTGTCCGTGCCGGCCATCAAGCCCTATCTAATCTAATCCCATTTTCCAGCACTTGGTCCGTAGCCTTGTATGCTATGGCGTTTCAAGTGCTCATCTAAATGCTTCTTGAATGTTGTGAGGGTTCCTGCCTCTACCACCCTTTCAGGCAGTGAGTTCCAGATTCCAACCATCCTCTGGGTGAAAAAGTTCCTCCTCAAATCCCCTCTAAACCTCCTGCCCCTTACCTTGAAACTATGCCCCTGGTTATTGACCCCTCTACTAAGGGGAAAAGATCCTTTCTATCTACCCTATCTATGCCCCTCATAATTTTGTACACCTCAATCAGGTCCCCCTTCAGCCTTCTCTGCTCTAAGGAAAACAACCCCAGCCTGTCCAGTCTCTCTTCATAGCTGAAGCGCTCCAGCCCAGGTAACATCCTGGTGAATCTCCTCTGCACCCTCTCCAATGCAATCACATCCTTCCTATAGTGTGGCGACCAGAACTGCATACAGTATTCCAGCTGTGGCCTAACTAGCATTTTGTACAGCTCCATCATAACCTCCCTGCTCTTATATTCTGTGCCTCGGTTAATGAAGGCAAGTATCCCGTATGCCTTTTTAACCACCTTATCTACCTGTCCTGCTGCCTTCAGGGATCTATGTACATGCACTCCAAGGTCCCTCTGATCCTCTGTCCTTCCTAGGGTCCTACCATTCATTGTGTATTCCCTTGCCTTGTTAGTCCTCCCAAAATGCATCATCTCACACTTTTCAGACTTCATACCGACTCCTTCATTTCTGGGTGATCGGTCAAGGGAAACTGTAAGTCGAAACATGAACTGGCCGACTTTCTCACTTCAATCTTCCTTCTGCTTTGTCTTCTCTGTTCTTCTTAGCTCTGAAAACTCCCGCCACTGGGTCACAAGGCCTCGTTGATCGTAAATTGTTCTCTGCCTCCCTTGGATAGGTCTGTTCCACTCCAAACCTTCCCTGATTGGAGTTCCATCCGCACAGCACATTCCTGTTCCTGTGAGATGTATGTTCTCCACTCCTTCTCCAGGTGGCCTCTCAAACAAAGAACACACACTGACCACCATTTTGTGTCTTCACAAACAAAGAACACCTGCCGATTTTTAAAATGTTTTATTCATTGATGGGATGTGGGCGTCGCTGGCTGGCAAGGCCTGCATTTAGTGCCCATCCCTAATTGCCCTTGAGAAGATGGTGGTGAGCCGCCTTCTTGAACCACTGCAGTCCATATGGTGTAGGTACACCCACAATGCTGTTAGGAAGGGTGTTCCAGGATTTTGGCCCAGCGACAGTGAAGGAACGGCGACACAGGTCCAAGTCAGGATGGTGTGTGGCTTGGAGGGGAACTTGTCGGTGGTGATGTTCCCATGCGTCTGCTGCCCTTGTCCTTCTAAGTGGTGGAGGTCGCGGGTTTGGAAGGTGCTATTGAAGGAGCTTTGGCGAGTTGCTGCAGTGCATCTTGTAGATGGTACACACTGCAGCCACAGTGCGCCGGTGGTGGAGGGAGTGAATGTTGAAGGTGGTGGATGGAGTGCCAATCAAATCCGTCCGTTATCACCTTACAATTCCTTCGCAGTTTCGATCTCCACACGCTAGCAGCGGTTTTATTACAGTTTTTAGAATCTTACAGTGCTTCCTCACACCGGGTAGTCTCCCAGAGAACCTGCGCTGTACCCTCTCTCCAGGGCCTCAACATCCATCCTAAAGCGCGGGATCCAAAACTGCGCACAGTCCGCCTACTGAGCAGAGCTCACCATTAGAAACATAGAAGATAGGAGCAGGAGTAGGCCATTCGGCCCCTCGCGCCTGCTCCACCATTCAATGAGATCATGGCTGATCATCCAATTTCAGTATCCTGTCCCTGCCTTCTCCCCATATCCCTTGATCCCTTTAGCCTTAAGAAATATATCCAACTCCTTCTTGAATATAGTTAATGAATTGGCCTCCACTGCCTTCTGTGGTAGAGAATTCCACAGGTTCACCACTCTCTGGGTGAAGAAATTCCTCTTCATCTCTGTCCTAAATGGCTTACTCCTTATCCTTAGACTGTGACCCCTGGTTCAGGACTCCCCGGCCATCGGGAACATCCTTCCTGCATCCAGTCTGTCCAGTCCTGTTAGAATTTTATAAGTTTCAATGAGATCCCCTCTCATTCTTCTAAACTCCAGCGAGTATAAGCCCAATCGACCCAAACTCTCCTCATACGTCATTCCTGCCATCCCAGGTATCAGTCTGGTGAATCTTCGCTGCACTCCCTCCATGGCAAGAACATCCTTCCTCAGATAAGGCAACCAAAACTGCACACAATACTCAAGGTGTGGTCTCACCAAGGCCCTGTACAACTGCAGCAAGACATCCTTGTTCTTGTACTCGAACCCTCTCGCTATGAAGGCCAACATACCATTTGCCTTCCTAACCGCCTGCTGCACCTGCATGCTTACCTTCAGCGACTGGTGCACAAGGACACCCAGATCTCATTGCACTTCCCCTTCTCCCAATCTATTGCCATTCAGATAATAATCTGCCTTCTTGTTTTTGCCACCAAAGTGGATAACGTCACATTTATCCACATTATACTGCATCTGCCATGCTTCTGCCCAATCACCCAACCTGTCCAAATCATACTGGAGTTTCTCGGCATCCTCCTCACAGCACACACGCCCACCCAGCTTTGTGTCTTCTGCAAACTTGGAGATATTACATCTAGTTCCCTCGTCTAGATCATTAATATATATTGTGAATAGCTGGGGTCCTAGGACCGATCCCTGTGGTACCCCACTAGTCACTGCCTGCCACTTGGAAAAAGAGCCATTTATTCCAACTCTTTGCTTCCTGTCTGCCAACCAGTTCTTTATCCAAGTCAGTACCTTGCCCCCAATCCCATGTGCCTTAACTTTACACGCTAATCTCTTATGCGGGACCTTATCGAAAGCCTTCTGAAAGTCCAAATAGACCACATCCACTGGTTCTCCCTTATCTATTCTACCAGTTACATCCTCAAAAAATTCCAGTAGATTAGTCAAGCACGATTTACCTTTTGTAAATCCATGTTGACTTTCTCCGATCCTGTCACTGTATTCCAAGTGCTCTGCTATTACATCTTTTATAATGGACTCCAGCAGTTTCCCCACTACTGATGTCAGGCTTACCGGTCTATAATTCCCCGTTTTCTCCCTACCACCTTTTTTGAATAGTGGGGTAACATTAGCTACCCTCCAATCCATGGGTACTGTTCCAGAGTCTATCGAATTTTGGAAGATGACCAGCAATGCATCTACTATTTCTAGGGCCACTTCCTTAAGTACCCTAGGATGTAGATTATCAGGCCCTGGGGATTTATCGGCCTTCAATCCCGTCAATTTCCCTAACACCATTTCCCTACAAATACTGATTTCGTTCAGTTCCTCCCTCTCATTAGACCCTATGTTCCCCGACATCTCTGGGAGGTTATTTGTGTCCTCCTTTGTGAAGACAGAACCAAAGTATGTATTTAATTGGTCTGCCATTTCTTTGTTCCCCATTATAAATTCCCCTACGCTTGACTTCACCAATCTTTTTCTCTTCACATATCTATAAAAGCTTTTACAGTCAGTTTTTATGTTCCGTGCAAGCTCACTCTCATACTCTATTTTCCCCCTCTTAATTAATCCCTTTGTCCTCCTTTGCTGAATCCTAAACTGCTCCCAATCCTCAGGTTTACTGCTTTTTCTGGCCAATTTATATGTCTTCTCCTTGGATCTTATGCTATCCCTAATTTCCCTTGTTAGCCACGGTTGAGTCACCTTTTTTGTTTTATTTTTATGCCAAACAGGGATGAACAAATTCTGTAGTTCATCCATTGCATCTCATCTCTTATACGTGAGAAGTGTGAGCTGTGGCTCGCTCCGACTCAGAAGATTGTGGGTTCACAGTCCGGAGACTCGAGCATCAAAGAAATGATTTGAACCTGGGGCTGGAAGGGCGGGGGTCCAAAGTTATAATAATAATAATAATCAACTTTATTGTCATTGTTAGTGCACAAGTGCAGTACAACGAAATGTAGGCTTGCGGCTCCCGAGAGTGTACATTTAGATTAAGACATTTAAACATTCAACATACATTTGGCTTGTAATACATTAACATAAACATAATAAAGTGCATTGGCAGATGTGCAGGCTTTAGAGTTTATTTGTGGAGTTCAGTAGGATGACAGCCCTGGGAAAGAAGCTGTTCCTAAATCTGGTCGTTCGGGTGCGAATGCATCTGTAGCGTCTCCCAGATGGCAGGAGGGCGAACAGACTGTGGCTGGGGTGGGTAGGGTCTTTGATGATGGTCCGTGACCTCCGTAAACAGCGTTTCTGGTATATGTGCTCTATGGTTGGTAGCCGGGTGCCGGTAATGCGTTGGGCAGTTTTGACTACCCGCTGCAGGGCTTTCCGGTCATAGTAGCTACAGCTGCCATACCATACTGTGATACAGTTCGTCAGGATGCTCTCTATTGTGCAGCGGTAAAAGTTAGAGAGGATCAGGGGTGACAGGTTACATCCCTTCAGCCTCCTTAGGAAATATAGGCGCTGCTGGGCCTTCTTCACCAGAGAGGAGGTATTGAGGGACCAGGAGAGGTCTTCCGTGATGTGGACTCCGAGGAACTTAAAGCTGTCCACCCTTTCCACCACAGCCCCATGGATGTGGATGGGGGTGTGACTTCCGCCTTTAGACTTCCTGAAGTCCACAATGATTTCTTTGGTTTTCTTGATGTTAAGGGCCAGGTTGTTATCGGGGCACCACTTCACGAGATGCTGGACCTCCTCCCTGTAGGCTGACTCATCGTTGTTGGTGATCTGACCTACTACCGTGGTATCATCCGCAAACTTGATGATGGTGTTGGAACCATGAACAGCCACACAGTCGTGGGTGAAGAGGGAGTAGAGGAGGGGGCTCAGCACACATCCTTGTGGGGCCCCCGTGTTCAGGGTCAGTCGGTGGGGAGGTGTGGTTACCTAATTTGACAGACTGGGGTCTGTTTGTTAGGAAGTCCAGGGTCCAGTTGCAGAGGGAAGTGTTCAGGCCAAGAGTTTGGAGTTTGGTGGCCAGCTTGTTGGGGATGATAGTGTTGAATGCTGAGCTGTAGCCTATGAACAGCATTCTGATGTAGGTCTCTTTACCATCTAAGTGATTCAGTGCCGAGTGTAGAGCAGTTGTGATTGCATCCTCCGTTGATCTGTTTGCACGATAGGCAAACTGGTGTTGGTCAAGAGAGGCGGGAACACTGGCTTTGATGTGAGCCAGGACCAGTCTCTTGAAACACTTCATTATGATGGGTGTGAGTGCGACAGGTCGATAGTCGTTCAGGCACGTCACAGCCGTTTGCTTTGGCACAGGAATAATGGTGGCGGTCTTGAAGCATGTAGGGACTACTGCCTGGGTCAATGACAGATTGAAGATGGCAGTGAAGACATCAGCCAGCTGATCAGCACATTCCTTGAGTACCCATCCAGGGATGCTATCCGGTCCAGCAGCCTTTCGTGTGTTCACTCCGCGTAGAACACCCCTTACGTCGGAGGTCGACAGAGTGAGCACCTGGTCTTCCGGGGGTGGCAAGGCTTTGGTAGCCGGCTCCCTGTTGTCCCTGTCGAAGCGAGCGTAGAAGTTGTTAAGCTCCTCCGGAAGTTGCAGATGGCGCAAAAACAGGAGGCAGAGTGAATAATCCTGAGGGCCAAAGGAAGCGACAAGGGGACATTGATAAGATGGCGGAATGGACAAAAAAGCGGCAAGTGGAATTCAGTGCCTGTAATTGCGAGGTGGCGCATTTTGTTTGTTAAAAGTAAGTCATAATTGTACTTTGGATGTGCAAAGGCTGAGTGATGTGGCAGAGCAGAGGGATTTGGGGTGTTCAGATTCACAAGTCATTATAAGCAACACCTCAAGTGCATAAGGCCGTAAAGAAATCTGATGGACTACTGGGTTTTCTGGCAAGGTGTAGAGAATATATATAAAAAAGAGAACATTCCATTTATATAGCACCTTACACGACCTCAGGACCTCACAGCCAATGAAGTACTTTTTGAAGTGTAGTCACTGTTGTAATGTAGGTAAAGTGGCAGTCAATTTGTGCACAGCAAGCTCCCACAAACAGCAATGTGATAATGACCAGATCATCTTTTGTTAGTGATGTTGGTTGAGGGATAAATATTGGCCCCAGGACACCAGGGATAACTGCCCCCTGCTCTTCTTCAAAATAGTCCCATGGGATCTTTTAACTCTACCTGAAAGAGCAGACGGGGCCTCGGTTTAACGACTCATCTAAAAGACGACACCTCCGACAGTGCGGGGCTCCCTCAGTACTGCCCCTCCGACAGTGTGGCGCTCCCTCAGTACTGCCCCTCCGACAGTGCGGCGCTCCCTCAGTACTGCCCCTCCGACAGTGCGGTGCTCCCTCAGTACTGCCACTCCGACAGTGCAGTGCTCCCTCAGTACTGCCCCTCCGACAGTGCGGTGCTCCCTCAGTACTGCCACTCCGACAGTGCAGTGCTCCCTCAGTACTGCCACTCCGACAGTGCGGCGCTCCCGACAGTGCGGCGCTCCCTCAGTACTGCCCCTCTGACAGTGCGGCGCTTCCTCAGTACTGCCACTCCGACAGTGCAGTGCTCCCTCAGTACTGCCACTCCGACAGTGCGGCGCTCCCGACAGTGCGGCGCTCCCTCAGTACTGCCCCTCCGACAGTGCGGCGCTTCCTCAGTACTGCCACTCCGACAGTGCAGTGCTCCCTCAGTACTGCCACTCCGACAGTGCGGCGCTCCCGACAGTGCGGCGCTCCCTCAGTACTGCCCCTCCGACACTTGTCATAGAGGGAGTGCAGCGAAGGTTCACCAGACTGATTCCTGGGATGGGAGGACTGTTGTATGAGAAGAGATTGGGTCGACTAGGCCTGTATTCACTAGAGTTCAGAAGAATGAGAGGGGATCTCATTAAAACGTATAAAATTCTGACAGACTAGATGCAGGGAGGATGTTTCCCCTGGCTAGGGGGTCTAGAATGAAAGGTCACAGTCTCAGGATACGGGGTAGTACTTTTAGGACTGAGTTGACGAGACATTTCTTCACTCAGAGGGTGGTGAACCTGTGGAATTCTCTACCACAGAAGGCTGTGGAGACCAAGTCACTGAATATATTTACGAAGGAGATAGATAGATTTCTAGACACAAAAGGCATCAAGGGGTATGGGGAGAGAGTGGGAATATGGTATTGAGATAGAGGATCAGCCATGATCATATTGAATGGCGGAGCAGGCTCAAAGGGCCGAATGGCTTACTCCTGCTCCTATTTTTCAATGTTTCTAAGTGCGGCGCTCCCTCAGTACTGCCACTCCGACAGTGCTGCGCTCCCTCAGTACGGCGCTCCCTCAGTACTGCCCCTCCGACAGTGCAGCACTCCCTCAGTGCTGCCCCTCTGACAGTGCGGCGCTCCCTCAGTACTGCCCCCTCCGACAGTGCTGCGCTCCCTCAGTACGGCGCTCCCTCAGTACTGCCCCTCCGACAGTGCGGCACTCCCTCAGTGCTGCCCCTCTGACAGTGCGGCGCTCCCTCAGTACTGCCCCCTCCGACAGTGCGGCACCCCCTCAGTACTTCCCTTCCGACAGTGCGGCATTCCTCAGTACTGCCCTTCCGACAGTGCGGCTCTCCCTCAGTACTGCCCCTCCGACAGTGTGGCATTCCTCAGTACTGCCCTTCCGACAGTGCGGCTCTCCCTCAGTACTGCCCCTCCGACAGTGCGGCGCTCCCTCAGTACTGCCCCCACTCAGTACTGCCCCTCCGACAGTGCGGCGCTCCCTCAGTACCGCCCCTCCGACAGTGCGGCGCTCCCTCAGTACTGCCCCTCCGACAGTGCGACGCTCCCTCAGTGCTGCCCCTCCGACAGTGCGGCGCTCCCTCGGTACTGCCCCTCCGACAGTGCGGCGCTCCCTCAGTACTGCCCCTCCGACAGCGCGGCGCTCCCTCAGTACCGCCCCTCCGACAGTGCGGAGCTCCCTCAGTACTGCCCCTCCGTCAATGCGGCGCTCCCTCAGTACTGCCCCTCCGACAGTGCAGCGCTCCCTCAGTACTGCCCCTCCGACAGTGCAGCGCTCCCTCAGTACCGCCCCTCCGTCAATGTGGCACTCCCTCAGTACTGCCCCTCCGACAGTGCAGCGCTCCCTCAGTACTGCCCCTCCGACAGTGCAGCGCTCCCTCAGTACTGCCCCTCCGACAGTGCGGCGCTCCCTCAGTACTGCCCCTCCGACAGTGCAGCGCTCCCTCAGTACTGCCCCTCCGACAGTGTGGCGCTCCCTCAGTACTGCCCTTCCGACAGTGCGGCGCTCCCTCAGTACTGCCCCTCCGACAGTGCGGCGCTCCCTCAGTACAGGCACTGGGGGCGTGAGCCTGGATTTTTTGCGCTCAAGTCTCTGGAGCGGGACTTGAACCTGCAGTGGCGAGAGAGATACCCACTGAGCCACGGCTGATATCGAATGCAGCGCCGAGGCTTCACTTCCACTGGCTGTGCACTAGTTAATGCACAATTCCATTGTGGGCCATCGTAACATCGATCGCACACCAGTTAACGGCCGGGGAAGTATATCGTATATAATAGAATGGGCAGTGTATATTATATGTAACGACAGGCCTGGGATATATTAAACCGAAGGAAAAATGGTCTTTCTGACAGAGGCTGATTGGTAGGGCTCATTGATGGTGCTTGGGATGCCCTGACTAGACTTGGGTTCATGTCCCTGTGATGTATCTCAAATTTAAGCGCCTTAAACTGCCTTGAATAGGCCTATTGTCGCAGATAATAGATAAAAAGCACCACTTTACCAATGCAATTAGCAGTGTGTAGTGATGGAGGATTCTCAGATTGATGACACTCGGGAACTCAAAATTTGATAGCAGTTACTGAGGAGCCATCTTGTGGAACCAGAAAAAAAATCAATGGCCTTTCCTTACTGTCAACATCAGACAAGAAAGATACAGGCCCAAAGGCGCAAATGCGCTCAGTGAAGAAAATATTTGTTCCCCGTGCTTGTAAGGTTGCAAAGCCACAGTTATTTTATGCCCCCTTTTGTATTACACTGTGGTGTCAGCCATGGCGCTCCGAGATCTCTTCGCTCCGCCAATTATGGCCTCTCACGCATCCCCCCCCGATTTTCATCGCTCCACCATTGGCGGCCGTGCCTTCAGCTGCCTGGGCCCTAAGCTCTGGAATTCCCTCCCTAAACCTCTCCGCCTTTCTCTCTCCTCCTTTAAGACACTCCGTGAAACCGACCTCTTTGACCAACCTGCCCTAATATCTCCTGATGTGGCGCGTTGTCAAATTTTGTTCGATAATCGCTCCTGTGAAGCGCCTTGGGACGTTTTACTACGTTAAAGGCGCTGTATAAATGCCAGTTGCTGTTGTCATTGCAGCACGCTCGCCTGAGTCAGAAGTTTGTCGGTTCGAGTCCCACTCCAGAGACTTGAGCCTCATAAGTCCAGGCTGACACTCCAGTACTGAGGTAGCGCCGCACTGTCAGAGGGGCAGTACTGAGGGAGCGCCGCACTGTCAGAGGGGCAGTACTGAGGGAGCGCCGCACTGTCGGAGGGGCAGTACTGAGGGAGCGCCGCACTGTCAGAGGGGCAGTGCTGAGGGAGCGCCGCACTGCCAGAGGTGCCGTCTTTTGGATGAGACGTTAAACCAAGGCCCCATCTGCCCTCTCAGGTGGATGTAAAAGATCCCACGGCCACTATTGGAAGAAGAGCAGGGTGAGTTCTCCCTGGTGTCCTGGGGCCAATATTCATCCCTCAATCAACATCACTAAAACAGATGATCTGGTCATTATCACATCGCTGTTTGTGGGAGCTTGCTGTGTGTAAAACTGGCTGCTGCATTTACGACATTACAACAGTGACCACACTTCAAAAAGTACTTCATTGGCTGTAAAGGGCTTTGGGACTTCCTGAGGTCGGGAAAGGTGCTGGAGAAATGGGAGTCTTTCTCGTTGCTAAAATTTATGACGCTGTTGTCCTTTGGGATTGTGAGACCATTATTCCACAGAAAGGGTTGAATGGATATGTTTTAAAATATTCACACAAGTTTTGAAAAAAAAAGGTACTGAGAGGAAGGACGGATGAAATACCAATGAGCTCGGCTTTGGAAGATCTTTTCCAAAAGCGAATCGATAAACACCTCACTCCCATTGTGTTGCGAGTGCCTCGAGAGGTAGCTTTCAAGATGAATGAGTGGTACATGTGGGTGTAGAGCAGGCATAACAGCATCTCACTAGTTTGAGTTCTCATAGGGAAAGATCTCCATGGCTTTCCATTGGTATGACCAGGTCAACTGCAGGTCAGTAATCTGATTGGCATGTTACTTGTGGCCTTACAGAGTATCACAAATATTCACAGCACAGAAAGAGGCCATTCACAGAAATCACAGAAACCCCACAGTGCAGATAGAGGCCATTTCGGCCCATCGAGCCTGCACCGACACATATCCCACCCGATCCCCGTAACCCCTAACCAACACATATCCCACCCTATCCCCGTAACCCCACGTATTTAATCCCCCTAACACTAAGGGTCAATTTATCATAGCCAATCATCCTAACCCGCACATCTTTGGACTGTGGGAGGAAACCGGAGCACCCGGAGGAAACCCACGCAAACACGGGGAGAATGTGCAAACTCCACACAGACAGTCACCCGAGGCCGGATTCAAACCCGGGTCCCTGGCGCTGTGAGGCAAACAGTGCTAACCACCGTGCTGCCCAACAAAATTCGGCCCAACTGCTCCGTGCCGGTGTTTATGCTCTGCACGAACCTCCTCCCACCCCTCTCCATCTCACCCTATCAACATATCCTTCGATTCCTTCCTCCCCCATGTGTATATCTAGCTTCACTCAAAGGGTGGCGAATCTTTGGAATTCTCTACCCCAGAGGGCCGTGAATGCTCAGTCATTGAGTATACTCAAGACAGCGATCGATAGATTTTTCTGGATATTAAGGGAATGAAGGGATATGGGGATAGTGCAGGAAAGTGGAGATGAGGTAGAAGATCAGCCATGATCTCATTGAATGGCGGAGCAGGCTCGAGGGGCCGAATGGCCGACTCCTGCTCCTATTTTTTATGTTCTAATGTTCTTATGTTCCCCTTAAAGGCATCTATACTATTCGCCTCACCCATCCGCTGCGGTAGCGAGTTCCACATTCTCACCACTCTCTGGGTAAAGAAGTTTCTCCTGAATTCCCTCTTGTATTTACTAGTGACTCTCTTATAGTTATGGCCCCTAGTTATGGCCTGTCCCACAAGTAGAAACAACTTCTCTACGATCAAACCCTTTCATATTCTTAAAGTTCATAATATTCATATTCTTCAAATCCAGCCACCCCTTCAGCCTTCTCTTTTCTCGAGACCTGTGTCCCTCTTCCACACACCGGGGAGGTTCCGTATGTATCTTGAATGGTAAAGTAATTGAGGCTGGTGCCTGACTGCAGCACTGACAGGGCCCCTCATCCCGAGAGCTGCCAGCTTTCGACTGAGACCTTAACCGGAGAGGCCCCCCTTCCGCCCGGTCGGGTGGATATTAACGATCCCACGGCACGATTTGGGGAGGAGCATGGGGAGCCCTCCCTATGACCTTGGGGGAGGAGGCGCGACATTCAGCCCCCAACCACCGTCACCGTAAGCAGATTAACCGCCCATTCGCCTCCTTTGAAGCCAAGCGGGATCTTGCTGTGTGTAAAAATAGCTGCTGCGTTGGCCTCCAGAAGCACAGTGGCAATACTTCAGCAGTAATTAATTGGACGGAGCATATTTAGCAATGTGATAAACGCGCATGTTCTTTCTCCAAGTTATGAGTACAACTTGGTGGCAGCTCACACTTGATTGGTCCATTCATGCGTTTGGGCCCCTGAATCTGAATTCTGGTAAATCATCGTATCATAGACTAGGACAACAACAACAGCTTGTATTTATATAGCACCTTGAACGTAGTAAAACGTCCCAAAGGTGCTGCACAGGAGTGTTATAAGACAAAAAAAAATTTTGACACCGAGCCACATAAGGAGATATTGGGACAGGTGACCAAAAGCTTGGTCAAAGAGGCAGGTTTTAAGGAGCGTCTTAAAGGAGGAGAGAGAGGCGGAGAGGTTTAGGGAGGGAATTCCAGAGCTCAGGGCCCAGGGAACTGAAGGCACGGCCGCCAACGGTGGAGCGATTAAAATCGGGGGATGCTCGGGCGGGCAGATTTGGCGGAGCGCAGAGATCTGGGAGGGTTGTAGGACTGGAGGAGATTACAGAGATAGGGAGGGGGGCGAGGGCCACGGAGGGATTTGAAAAACAAGGTTGGGGATTTTGAAATCGAGGCGCTGGTTAACCGAAAGCCAGTGTAGGTCAGCGAGCACAGGGGGTGATGGGCGAACGAGACTTGGTGCGAGTTAGGACACGGGGGCAGCAGAGTTTTGGATGAGCTCAAGCTTACGTCAGGTGGAATGTGGGAAGCCGGGCAGGAGTGCGTTGGAACAGAAGGAGGCCATTCGGCCCATCGTGTCTGTGCTGGCCCTTTCGAAGAGCGATCCAGTTATTCCCGCTCGCCCCACTCTTTCCCCATATCCCTGTAATTTTTTTCTCCCTCAATTATTTATCCAATTCCCTTTTGAAGGCTACTATTGAATCTGCCTCCACAGCCCTATCAGGCAGTGCGTTCCAAATCCTAACCACTCGCTGCGTAAAATTTTTTTTCCTCGCCTCGCCTCTGGTTCTTTTGGCAATCTTCTTAAATCTGGGCCCTCTGGTCATCAACCCTTCATGAATCCCCGCAGTGGACCCGGCACAGGCACAGTGGGCCGACCGGCCTCTTTCCGTGCTGTCTCATTCTCTGATGTAAAAAGCACGAGACAAACAAAATGGCTGCCTCTTCGGCGTGGGCCCTGGGGCCAATCAAAGGGCGGGGGCAAGAGGTCGTTATGAATTCAGAAGGAGAACATGCCCCCATGGTAACCAGGGAATGTTCTGTGTGACATCTCGAAGAATGCTACTGGCTCCTATTTTAACATGCAAGGAGGCCTGTGGTTGGGTTTGGCTGGAACTATACGCATGAAAGAAAACAATGATTCATTTAAAAAAAAAATCAGCATCCATTTTGAGGACATGATCAAAATAGAATTCTCAAACAAGCTGTCTGAAACCCAAAGGAGAGAGCGAAAACAATCTAGGCAGCACCGAGCTGGAATAATCTTATTCCCTGAAGAAATTAAGACGTAAACCTCCTGCGTTTTTTATTTAAAAACATTTCTTGCCAAAAAATATGAGGTAATAGACTCATCCATAATTGATGCTGGCAAAATTAGCACCTTGCCAGGATGGGCACTATGCCCAACTCACCGAACTTGATTGAGTTTTTTTGATGAGGTAACAGAGAGGGTGGATGAGGGCAGTGCAGCGGATGCTGTGTATATGGACTTTCAGATGGCGCTTGATAAAGTGCCACATATTAGGCTTGTTAGCTGTGGCTCAGTGGGCAGCGCTCCTGCCTCTGAGTCACAAAGGTTGTGGGTTCACAGTCCCAACTCCAGGGGACTTGGACACAAATATCTAGGCTGGCACTCCCAGCGCAGTACTGAGGGAGCGCTGCACTGTCGGAGGGGCAGTACTGAGGGAGCGCTGCACTGTCGGAGGGACAGTACTGAGGGAGCGCTGCACTGTCGGAGGGGCAGTACTGAGGGAGCGCTGCACTGCCGGAGGGGCAGTACTGAGGGAGCGCCGCACTGTCGGAGGGGCAGTACTGAGGGAGCGCCGCTCTGTCGGAGGGGCAGTGCTGAGGGAGCGCTGCACTGTTGGAGGGGCAGTGCTGAGGGAGCGCTGCATTGTCGGGGGGGCAGTACTGAGGGAGCGCCGCACTGTCGGAGGGGCAGTACTGAGGGAGCGCTGCACTGTCGGAGGGGCAGTACTGAGGGAGCGCTGCACTGTTGGAGGGGCAGTACTGAGGGAGCACTGCACTGTCGGAAGGGCGGTACTGAGGGAACGCCGCACTGTCGGAGGGGCAGTACTGAGGGAGCGCTGCACTGTTGGAGGGGCAGTACTGAGGGAGCACTGCACTGTCGGAGGGGCAGTACTGAGGGAACGCCGCACTGTCGGAGGGGCAGTACTGAGGCCCCCGTCTGCTCTCTCAGGTGGACGTAAAAGATCCCACGGCCACTATTGGAAGAAGAGCAGGGGAGTTCTCCCCGGCGTCCTGGGGCCAATATTTATCCCTCAATCAACATCACTAAAAACAGATGATCTGGTCATTATCACATTGCTGTTTGTGGGAGCTTGCTGTGCGCAAATTGGCTGCCGTGTTTCCTACATTACAACAGTGACCACACTTCAAAAAGTACTTCATTGGTTGTGAAGCGCTTTGTGACATCCGGTGGTCGTGAAAGGCGCTTTAGAAATGCAAGTCTTTCTCTTTTTTTATAAAACTTGAAGCCCATGTGATAAAAGGGGCACGAGCAACATGGATGCAAAATTGGCGAAGGGATGGAAAACAGAGAGTTGCGGTGAATGGCTGCATTTCGGACTGGCGGCAGGTAGACAGTGGCGCTCCCCAGGGCTCAGTACCGGGACCACTGCTGTTTTTGGTATACATTAATGACTTGGGCTTGGCCGGCGCGGACTCGATGGGCCGAATGGCTGCACTGTGCTGTACTATTCGGTGATTCTATGATTCTATGTCATGACGTCATGAGCCAAATGACGTAATACTTGCATCAACTATTGAGAAACTTAGTTGAAGGGACCAAAGCAAGAAGGATATACGGGCCTTGGAGAGGGAGCAGCGCAGATTCGCCAGACTGATACCCGGGGGCTAAAAGGGTTAAATTACGAGGACAGGTTGCCCAGACTGGGCTTGTATTCCCTCGAGTTTAGAAGATTAAGGGGTGATCTAATCGAGGTGTTTAAGATGATTAAAGGAGTTGATAGGATCGATAGAGAGGATCTATTTCCTCTGGTGGGGGGAGTCCAGAACAAGGGGGCATCACCTTAAAATTAGAGCCAGGCCGTTCAGCGGTGATGTCAGGAAGCACTTCTTCACACAAAGGGTGGTGGAATTCTGGAACTCGCTCCCCCAAAATGTCTGGAGGATGGGGGCCAATTGCTGCCATCAAGGCCGAGATGGATCGATTTGTGTTGGGTAAGGGTATCAAGGGATATGGAGCAAAGTGGGGTAAATGGAGTTGAGGGGCAGATCAGCCACGGTCTGATTGAATGGCGGAACAGGCCCAAGGGGCCGAATTTCATTTCTCCCGTTCCTAAGGCCTTGACGTCGGGCGATGTCGTGGGGGGGGGGGCGGGGGGCGGGGGCAGCATGTAGATGAGAAATAGGAGCGATTCTGATGTCGATGGGCGTCATGACCCCGCCCCCCTCCCCCACCCCCCTCCTCAATAAAGCTGACTTTGCGATGGGGTTACTGAGAAAATGTCCGTTGTGATTGACGTCATTATGCTGGTCTGTGGTGCCCACTTGAGAAGCTGAGTGGAAGGAATTCTAACCCCTTCAGCGCTAACACAACCTGCTCCACCTTGGCAGCTGTACAGCTTAACCAAATTACAACACATAGTAACATAGGGACAGGAGGAGGCCATTCAGCCCCTCGAGCCTGTTACCCCATTCAATGAGATCATGGCTGATCTGTGACCTAACTCAATCCAACTGCCTTTGCCCCATATCCCTTAATACCTTTGGTTAACAAAAACCTATCAATCTCCGATTTAAAATTAACAATTGATCTCGCATCAATTGCCGTTTGCGGAAGAGAGTTCCAAACTTCTACCTCCCTTTGTGTGTTGAAGTGTTTCCTAACTTCACTCCTGAAAGGTCTGGCTCTAATTTTTAGACTGTGCCCCCTAGTCCGAGACTCCCCAACCAGCGGAAATAGTTTCTCTGTCTCTACCCTATCAGTTCCCCTGAATATCTTGAAAACTTCGATCAGATCACCCCTTAACCTTCTAAATTCCAGGGAATACAACACTAGTTTGTGTAATCGCTCCTCGTAACCTAACCCTTGGAGTCCGGGTATCATTCTGGTAAACCTACGCTGCACTCCCTCCAAGGCCAATATATCCTTCCTAAGGTGTGGGGCCCAGAACTGCTCACAGTGGTCCAGGTGTGGTCTAACCAGGGTTTTGTACAGCTGCAGCATAACTTCTACCCCCTTGATGTAAAGGTCAGCATTCCATTAGCTTTTTGATTATTTTCTGTGCCTGACCATGACATTTTAAGTTTCTGTGTACATGGACCTCCCCGCCACCCCAAGTCTCTTGGGGCACATGTGCACAGTACAGAGTCGACACCACTTGGCACTGAGGTATAAACTAACCGTGGAACGCAACAGACACGTCTGGACTGTATTAGAGGAGTTACACAGCACAGAAAGAGGCCCTTCGGCCCATCGTGTCCACGCCGGCCATCAAGCCCTGTCTATTCTAATCCCATTTTCCAGCACTTGGTCCGTAGCCTTGTATGCTATGGCGTTTCAAGTGCTCATCTAAATGCTTCTTGAATGTTGTGAGGGTTCCTGCCTCTACCACCCTTTCAGGCAGTGAGTTCCAGATTCCAACCACCCTCTGGGTGAAAAAGTTTTTCCTCAAATCCCCTCTAAACCTCCTGCCCCTTACCTTGAAACTATGCCCCCTGGTTATTGACCCCTCTACTAAGGGGAAAAGTTCCTTTCTATCTACCCTATCTATGCCCCTCATAATTTTGTACACCTCAATCAGGTCCCCCCTCAGCCTTCTCTGCTCTAAGGAAAACAACCCCAGCCTGTCCAGTCTCTCCTCATAGCTGAAGCGTTCCAGCTCAGGTAACGTCCTGGTGAATCTCCTCTGCACCCTCTCCAATGTAATCACATCCTTCCTATAGTGTGGCGACCAGAACTGCACACAGTATTCCAGCTGTGGCCTAACCAGCGTTTTGTACAGCTCCATCATAACCTCCCTGCTCTTATATTCTATGCCTCGGCTAATGAAGGCAAGTATCCCAAATGCCTTTTTAACCACCTTATCTACCTGTCCTGCTGCCTTCAGGGATCTATGTACATGCACACCAAGGTCGCTCTGATCCTCTGTCCTTCCTAGGGTCCTACCATCCATTGTGTATTCCCTTGCCTTGTTAGTCCTCCCAAAATGCATCACCTCACACTTTTCAGGGTTAAATTCCATTTGCCACTGTTCTGCCCATCTGACCAACCCGTCTATCTCGTCCTGTAGCCTGAGGCTTCCCCCCCTCGCTATTTACCACTCCACCAATTTTCGTGTCATCTGCGAACTTACTGATCATACCTCCTGCATTCATATAGAGTCATAGGGCTAGATTTTCAGTTGCTTGCGCCAGCAGTTAGCGCCTTAAGAGAAGTGATTTTCAGGCGCTATTCGTGTAGCGCCCGGGCGCAGCGCAGTTTGCGCCCCGCCCCAAATTAAGTTGCCCGTTAGCGCCGGCGCAAAGTTTAGCGGCCGCCCGGATGCGCGCGCAGAAAATGACGTCACATCCTCGTGCAACGCCCTTTGGCCGCCCCGAATCCAAACTTCAGTCGGACCGCCCCATTGTGCGGCTGGCGTCCAGAGCATTTGTAAAATGGAACGCAACACACCCTGGGGAGCGCAAATTAAAGGGCACTCCTCCTGCACTGTAAACGGCAGTCTGCATGTGTTGTGTGGAAGGATCCAGTGTGTTGTTGTGAACGGTGTATTATTTTCCTCCTCCTCCTCCTCCTCCTCCTCCTCCTCCTCCTTCTCCAAAAACACATGCACCCTTCCCCTTTAAGAGCTCACTGGCACCAGAGTGTCTGCCGTGCGCTGCGCCCGAGCTCGGGCGCTGCGCTCTGCACCGCCGGCTTAGCGCCTAAAGATAGTAGTGGAACGCCTCTTTTAGCGCTCCACCAACCTCTTAGGGCGAAGCCACTGAATTTCCGGCAACGGGGCGCTACTTTGGGGCGGGCGCTAACTTCGGGCGGGCGCTAAGGTTAGCGCCTCAAAACTGTCTATACTGAAAATCTAGCCCATAGAGTCATAGAGTTATACAGCACGGATAGAGGCCCTTCGGCCCATCGTGTCCGCGCCGGCCATCAAGCCCTGTCTGATCTAATCCCATATTCCAGCATTTGGTCCGTAGCCTTGTATGCTATGGCATTTCAAGTGCTCATCCAAATGCTTCTTAAATGTTGTGAGGGTTCCTGCCTCCACAACCCTTTCAGGCAGTGAGTTCCAGACTCCAACCACCCTCTGGGTGAAAAAGTTCTTCCTCAAATCCCCTCTAAACCTCCCGCCCTTTACCTTGAATCTATGCCCCCTAGTTATTGACCCCTCTACTAAGGGAAAAAGCTCCTCAGCACCCATCCTATCTATGCCCCTCATAATTTTGTACACCTCAATCATGTCCCCCCTCAGCCTCCTCTGCTCCAAGGAAAACAAACCCAATCTGCCCAGTCTCTCTTCATAGCTGAAGCGCTCCAGCCCCGGTAACATCCCGGTGAACCTCCTCTGCACCCTCTCCAACGCGATCACATCCTTCCTGTAGTGTGGCGACCAGAACTGCACACAGTATTCCAGCTGTGGCCTAACCAGTGTTTTATACAGTTCCATCATAACCTCCTTGCTCTTATATTCAATGCCTCGGCTAATGAAGGCAAGAATCCCATATGCCTTTTTTACCACCTTATCCACCTGTTCCGCCGCCTTCAGGGATCTGTGTACTTGCACACCCAGATCCCTCTGACCCTCCGTCTTGCCTAGGGTCTTACCATTCATTGTGTATTCCCTTGCCTTGTTAGTCCCCCCAAAGTGCATTACCTCGCACTTTTCCGGGTTAAATTCCATTTGCCACTGTTCCGCCCATCTGACCAACCCATCTATATCGTCCTGCAGACTGAGGCTACCCTCCTCGCTATTTACCACCCTACCAATTTTTGTATCATCCGCGAACTTACTGATCATACCTTTTACATTCATATCCAAGTCATTAATGTAGACCACAAACAGCAAGGGACCCAGCACCGATCCCTGTGGTACCCCACTGGCCACAGGCTTCCAGTCACAAAAACAACCTTCGACCATCACCCTCTGCCTTCTGTCACTAAGCCAGTTTTGTATCCAATGTGCCAAGGCACCCTGGATTCCATGGGCTCTTACCTTCTTGACCAGTCTCCTGTGCGGGACTTTATCGAAGGCCTTACTGAAATCCATATATACCACATCCACTGCGTTACCCTCATCCACACACCTAGTCACCCCCTCAAAAAATTCAATCAAATTAGTCAGACATGATCTTCCCTTGACAAAGCCATGTTGACTATCCCTGATTAATCCTTGCCTCTCCAAGTGGAGACAAATTTTGTCCCTCAGAATGTTTTCCAATAATTTTCCTACCACTGATGTTAGGCTCACTGGCCTGTAGTTCCCCGGTTTTTCCCTACTTCCCTTCTTGAATAATGGTACTACATTAGCGGTTCTCCAGTCCTCTGGCACATCCCCTGTGGCCAGAGAGGCCTTGAATATATGTGTTAGAGCCCCCGCAATCTCTTCCTTTGCCTCACACAGCAGCCTGGGATACATTTCATCCGGGCCTGGGGATTTATCCATTTTTAGGCCAGCTAAAACCGCCAATACCTCCTCCCTCTCGATGTGAATATGTTCGAGCATATCACAGTCCCCCCGCCCTATTTCTATGTCTACATCGCCCTTCTCCATAGTGAAAACAGATGCAAAAAATTCATTTAGAACCCCTCCTACATCTTCCGGCTCCACACACAGATTGCCACTTTTGTCCCTAATGGGCCCTATTTTTTCCCTAGTTATCCTCTTACCCTTAATATACTTATAAAACATCTTAGGATTTTCCTTTATTTTGCTCGCCAGTGTTATTTCATGGCCCCTCCTTGATCTCCTAATTTCTTTTTTAAGTATCCCCCTGCACTTTTTGTACTCCTCTAGGGCTTCCTCCGTCTTTAGCCTTTTGTATCTGCCAAAAGCCCTCCTTTTTTTCCTAATCCATTCTCGTATATCCCCTGACATCCAAGGTTCCCTGTGGTTTTTGGAACCACCCTTGACCTTTACGGGAACATGTTGCCATTGTATGATCCCAATCTCCCTTCTGAAAGCCTCCCATTGCTCTGATGCGGATTTTCCTACAAGTAGCTGATCCCAGTCCATTTTGGCCAGATCCTGCCTTATCCTATTAAAATCGGCCTTCCCCCAATTTAGAACCTTTATCTCCGGCCCATCCCTGTCCTTTTCCATGACCACCTTAAATCTTACCATATTATGGTCACTGTCACCAAAGTGCTCACCTACTAGCACTTTTTCCACTTGGTCGGCCACATTCCCTAGAATTAGGTCCAGTACCGCCCCCTCTCTTGTAGGACTTTCTACATGCTGGCTCAAAAAGCTCTCCTGGATGCACTTTAAGAATTCTACACCCTCTGAGCCTTTCACACTCTGACTATCCCAGTTAATATTGGGGAAGTTGAAATCCCCCATTATTATTACCCTATTATTTGCACATTCCTCTGAGATTTGCCTACATATCTGTTCCTCTATCTCCCCCTGACTGTTTGGAGGCCTATAGTACACTCCCAGCAAAGTGCTTGCCCCCTTTTTGTTTTTAAGCTCCACCCATATGGCCTCATTAGAGGAACCTGCTAATACATCATCCCTCCTTACTGCAGTAATTGACTCCTTAATTAATATTGCGACACCCCCTCCTCTTATACCTCCCCCTCTGTCTCGCCTGAAGATTCTGTACCCCGGAATATTGAGCTGCCAGTCTTGCCCCTCCCTCAACCATGTCTCCGTGATAGCAACAATATCATACTCCCATGTGTTTATCAACACCTTCAGTTCATCCACCTTACTTGCAAGACTCCTTGCAATAAAATAGATGCCATCCAGCCTTGCCCTTATATATTTGCCCTGTCTACCAAGCTGACTTGTTTTTTTCTCTATAATTGGCAGCACATCACCCCCTATTTCAGCTCCCCTCTGTATCCCATCCCCCTGCCAAGTTAGTTTAAACCCCCCCCCAACAGTGCTAGCAAACCTCCCCGCAAGGATATTTGTCCCGCTCTGGTTCAGGTGCAACCCGTCCGACTTGTACAAGTCCCACCTTTCCCAGAAGCAGGCCCAGTGATCCAGGAAAGTAAAACCCTCCCCCCTATACCAACTCTTTAGCCACGCATTCATCTGCTCTATCCTCCCATTCCTATACTCACTAGCACGTGGCACTGGGAGTAATCCAGAGTAATCCAGAGAATATCTAAATCATTAATGTACACTACAAACAGCAAAGGAGCCAGCACCGATCCCAGGGAGACCCGTGTGAGACATTGGCCTAGAAATTCAGTTGGTTGCGCCAGCAGTTAGCGCCTTAAGAGAAGTGAATTTCGGGCGCTATGCGTGTAGCGCCCGGGCGCAGCACAGTTTGCGCCTCGCCCCAAATTAAGTTGACCCTTAGCGCCGGCGCAAAGTTTAGCGCCCGCCCGGCTGCGCGCGCAGAAAATGACGTCACATCCTCGTGCAACGCCCTTTGCGCGCCCCGATTCCAAACTTCAGTCGGACCGCCCCATTGTGCGGCTGGCGGCCAGAGCATTTGTAAAATGGAACGCAACACAGCCGACGCGGGCCCCGGGGAGCGCAAATTAAAGGGCACGTACCCTGCAGTATAAAGGGCAGCCATTTTGCAGCAAACACTCTTGTGCAACGGATTTCTGGACACACAAGGAGGAGAGCTAACTGGTTTTGTGCAGCAATAGCTCAGGTATTTTTGGACTCAGGCCAAAGCGCTGCAAGTGCCCTGTTGGAAATTTGACTGTTTGCCAGCATTTGATGGGGGGTTGCATGGGGTGCCAACGCGGAGTTTCAGCGCCATGTGCGTAGGGCTCGCAGACGCGGGGTCAGAGGGGCAGCCCTGGCTAGAGGCAGAGGGGGCAACAGGCGTCGGCAACATAGGCCTTACCCAGTCAGGGTATACCGCCAGCAGCGCTCCTACCTCACCATGAGTGGCGCGCGATGTGTAAGAAGGCTGAGATTCCGAAAGGAGGTGGTTGCAGAGATCTGCCACCTGCTTCGCAGAGATCTGCGTCCAAAGCTCAGATGCAGGACGTCTCTGTCGGTGGAAGTGAAGGTGACGGTGGCATTGAACTTCTATGCCACCGGCTCCTTCTAATCCGCTGTTGGGGACATAGCTAACATATCCCAGTTCAGCGTGCATCGCTGCATCCGCCAGGTGACCGATGCCCTTTTCAGAAGGAGACGCCAATTCATCGCCTTCCCCATGGCCCTGGAGAGCCAGCATCAGCGTGCAGTGGGATTTGCAAGACTCGCGGCCTTCCCCTTGGTGCAGGGCGCCCTTGACTGTACGCATGTGGCTTTGCGGGCACCTCTGGAGCATGGCGAGCAGTATCGCAACCGGAAGGGCTACCATTCTCTCAATGTGCAGCTGGTGTGTGACCACAAGCAGCACATCCTGGCTGTCAATGCCTGCTTTCCAGGCAGCTGCCACGATGCCTTTATCCTGCGGCAGAGTACTGTGCATGACATGTTCGAGGCACAGCCTCCCCCAAGAGGATGGCTACTCGGGGACAAAGGCTATCCTTTGTGTACCTGGCTCATGACCCCACTCCGCGCGCCCAGGACCGCTGCTGAAGAGGCATACAATGAGAGCCATCAAAGGAGCAGAAACATCATCGAGCAAACTATTGGGGTCCTCAAGCAGCGGTTCCGCTGCCTTGATCGTTCCGGCGGATCTCTGCAGTATTCGCCGCACCGGGTCTCCCAATTTGTCGTAGTTTGCTGCATGCTACACAACCTGGCTCTCCGCAGGATTCAGGCACTGCCACCTGACGTTGGACCACCACCTCAGGAGGAGGAGCAGGAGGAGCAGGAGGAGGAGGAGGAGGAGGAGGAGTACGTTCCCAGGAGGGAGCGACAAGGTCCAAGGGCCGTCCGTCGCCAGCTTATTGAACGTAACTTCTAAGCCCCCTGTCAGGGAATGCCTTGTGGCCATGAAGCAAGATGAATGCAGCCGCTCCGCAAGCCCTCAGCCGGCGAAGGCAACAAAGACTAACAAGAACAACCATGGACACTGTCTGAATAAAGATAAATTTATATTTGACAAAAATGAAACCCCTTCCCACATGAATCCCAAAAACAATCAACGGCCCCCACAAAAAGTGCAACAAACGACTCACTCCCACAACCTGGGGAGGAGTAACTCCACATTTGAACAAACCAGGCCTCAACCTCGGCCTTAACGCAAAAAACATACCCATAAACAAAACAACCATGGGCAAAATAAAGATGTCCACCGCCATATAAAATGAAAGCTGGCCACACCCTCTACTTAGTGGCCCGCGAGGGCGAGACCTTGTCCAGCCTTTTGGCGCCCCTGCCCGGCCTGCTGCTTCTCCGCAAGCTCTGCCCAGTGGCTGTTGCGAGGCTGGGGGCAGGCGCCTGAGGGTCAGATGTCCTTCCGCCAGATGGCCTTGGGGGGCGGCCTACACGGGCTTTGGGCCTCGAGGGGCCGGCTGTTGATTGGCGCACATGTGCATGCCCACCATCAGCTCCAGCCGCTTGCCGTTGATGCTCCACTGGGGGAGTGGCGGCGACGGATGGCGCAATGTGGGCAAGCTGGCGTATTGGAGGCGTTGGCTGGTGATGTCGCACGCTGGCACTCGCCCGGGCACACACTGCACGATCCGCACCAATCAGCCGAAGGGCGGATCGCTGTGCTGCTGCAGCGCGGCGGGTGTCCTGGCAATGCCTGGCTGAGGCAGCGCGTGTGGCAGCAGTGAGTGCCCCTGTTGCCCTGGTCTGCGCCCGCATCACATCCGCCACTGACTTGACGGCATCAGCCAGCGACTCCATCGCCGGAGGCATCCGTTCCACTACCTCCATCATCATCCGGCCAATCTCGGCATTTGATGCCCCAAACTCCCGCACACTGGTCGCCAGCGACTCGATGGCCTCAGGCATCCGTCCCACCACCTGCATGAGCTCTGTGTGGCGGCGGTCCGAATCCTCGGCCATTTGGTCCAGCTGGCGCGCCTCCTCCGAGGTGAAGGTGGCCGGACTGGAGGCGGGACTCCCCCGCTGGGGAGCAGGGGTCCGAGCTAGGCGACCCTTGGCACGTTGCTGGCACCGAATGTCCGCAACAACTGCACTCTCCTCCGATCCTTCCCCCCTCTGGGGGGAAGGCCGCGGCCCACCCGCAGCCCTCCTGGGTGGCTGGACGCCACTGGTCCCAGCAGCTGCACTCCCCTCCGAAAGTTGCTCCAGGCTCTCGTCCAGGGAAGACGTGTCCAACACTTCGCCCTCTGCTGCGGGACCTGAGTCCTCCCCTGATGGTCCGGGTTGCTCTTCCTCCTCCTCCTCCTCCTCCTCCTGTTCGGAGGGGCTGTCACTGGCAGCTTCAGGGAGCTCTTCGTCACCAGCTGAAAGCAGGAAGGCACAAGAGTAGCTTCAGAGTGAGGAGAGGGCATCAGCGAGGGAGTCATGACTGGTGGCATTCAGCGCATTGGTGGCACAGTGGCAAAGGAGGTAGCTCGGATGCGCAAGTGCGACGAGAGAGGGCCAAAAGGCGAGGTCCTTACCATTGCCGGGCAGCGGAGGGTCGGCTTCTCCGCACGCTCTGGGCACAATCACGCAGCCTCCCATGAGGCCACTCACGCGCTCCTCCCGGGGAGTGAGCTTCTGGAACTTGGCGCGGCCTCCCCCGGTGATGTCGCGGTGCTTGCGATTATTCGCAAGTTTAGCCTGCAAGAGAAAGGACGGGCTCTAAGTACGGTGTGTAGCCATGACGTACTGTGCACTGCCTCCCATGGTGGAATAGCTTGGCCAGAGTGTAGCCCTGATCTAGTGTGCACTGCCTCTCATGGTGGAATAGCTTGGCCAGTGTGTAAAGTGCAGAATGTGCAATTGATGCTCATGACTGTCCCAAAGCTGCTGGCTGAGGGCTGCCCATTAGGCCTTTCAGGTCCCTTTGCTCATCATGTCAGGTGTACATGCAAGAATGAGGAGGAGAGTGGAAAGGGTACTCACCCTGACAATCCTGGTCAGGTCATTGTATTTCTTACGACATTGCACCTTGCCCCTGGGGGCATCGCCGTAGGACGACACCCTGGTGGCGATCTCCCTCCAGGCTTTGGTGTAGACGCGGTGGGTGGGATTCCTGCCAGTGTCTGGGAACAAGATCCTGCGCCTCTTCTCCAATGCTGTCAGCATGATATCCAGATCACGCTCTGAGAAGCGCAGGGCACGCTCACGGGCCTTCTCATGCGTTGCCATGGCTCCTTGGGCTCAGCAGCAGTGTTGAGGCCTAGTTTGAAAGCTGCAGTGTGCAGGGCGTGGCAGCAGACCAAATCGTCCCTTCCCCCTTTAAGAGCTGGCCGGCGCCACGGGGTCTGCTGTCAATCAAAAAATGACCGCACCCGCGCTGCGCTCCGCCTCGGCGTTATCCCTCTGCACCGCCGGCTTAGCGCCTAAAGATAGTCGTGTAACGCCTCTTTTAGCGCTCCAGCAACCTCTTAGGGCGAAGCAACTGAATTTCGGCGAAGGGGGCGCAACTTTGGGGCGGGCGCTAAAGTCGGGCGGGCGCTAACGTTAGCGCCCCAAAATTGGCAAAACTGAATTTCTAGGCCATTATCTGTTACCGAGTACGCTCTGCGCCTGCCTGCTGAGCATCCGGCGCTCCCCTGCTGCGACCTTGATCCCACTGGACCTGAATTAATTGCTGTGTTTCATGGCCCGAGTGCTGGAAACAGGGGATAGTGGACGGTAAAAGAGGACTGATCAGGTGCACTGATCTCAGTATTTCTCCGCAGTCTGGTCGTGCCACTCTCATTAGCACTATTTCAGATGCCGCTGCACCTCTTGTCACCATCCCCTGTTTATAGTGTGTTTCTTTTTCTCACTCCTCCAAGTTGAATAGGCTTCCTAATTGTTCGCCTTAATATTTATGCAGAATGGTAATTGGCTTGGCTGTGTCCCAGAATGTGTGTGCTGTAACTTCGCTGCATATTGAGATGAAATAGATTTTCTTATCCTCCTCATTGTATCCTTACATTGTTCGCCCTCTCTCTCTCTGACCCTGAAGAACTGTGAGAATTAAAACCTTTCAGTAGCGACTCCACTCCCCACCTCCAGGCTTGACGGAAGCTCTTGTTTTTTTTTTGTTCTGGAGTGCGATCTTTGAGCATTCCCCTCATAATTCCAAATGTTCCAAATTTGCTGTGTGTTTGCTGGCACCGATCCTGTCAGCCGTGACTCAGTGGGGCTCACTCTCCCTCTCTCTCGCTTCTGGGTTTGAAGCCCCACTCCGGAGACTCAAGCACATAATCTAGGCCGACACTCCCAGTGGCAGTACTGAGGGAGCGCCGCGCAGTCGGAGGGGCAGTACTGAGGGAGCGCTGCAGTGTCGGAGGGGCAGTACTGAGGGAGCGCCGCACTGTCGGAGGGGCATTACTGAGGGAGCGCTGCACTGTCGGCGGGGCAGTACTGAGGGAGCGCCGCACTGCTGGAGGGGCAGTACTGAGGGAGCGCCACGCAGTCGGAGGGGCAGTACTGAGGGAGCGCCGCGCAGTCGGAGGGGCAGTACTGAGGGAGCGCCACACTGTCGGAGGAGCAGTACTGAGGGAGCACTGCACTGTCGGAGGGGCAGTACTGAAGGAGCGCTGCACTGCCGGAGGGGCAGTACTGAGGGAGCGCCGCACAGTCGGAGGGGCAGTACTGAGGGAGTGCCGTGCAGTCGGAGGGGCAGTACTGAGGGAGCGCCACACTGTCGGAGGAGCAGTACTGAGGGAGCACCGCACTGTCGGAGGGGCAGTACTGAGGGAGCGCCACACTGTCGGAGGGGCAGTACTGAGGGAGCGCTGTGCTGTCGGAGGGGCAGTACTGAGGGAGCGCCGCACTGTCGGAGGGGCAGCACTAAGGGAGCGCTGCGCTGTCGGCGGGGCAGTACTGAGGGAGTGCAGTATTGTCGGAGGTGCCGTCTTTTGGATGAGACGTTAAATCAAGGCCCCGTCTGCTCTCTCAGGTGGATGTAAAAGATCCCACGGCCACGATTGGAAGAAGAGCAGGGGAGTTCTCCCCGGTGTCCTGGGGCCAATATTTATCCCTCAACCAACATCACGAAAAGTCTTAAAATACAATCAGTTAGTTATTAACATAGCAATAAAGTGTTTCCTTAAGACCATATATTGGAAATAATTCCTGTCTCACTTGAATACCATCAGTACTGTAACTAAAGGACCTGTACATTGGTGAGGTAGACCAAGAAGAAGCCTTGAAGATTAAAGGGATAGTCTGCTGAATGGTGCGTTGGGACATTATAGAAAATGACACCTTGCTTCGATGGAAACTAACAATCCCTTGCTGAGATTTATTGTATTTGCATACTTATCTGGCATGTTTCAGACTGGGCTGAGTAGATATATAAAATAAAGACTTGCATTTCTATATCACCTTTCACAACCAACAGACACCCCAAAGCGCATTACAGCCAATTATGTACTTTTTGAAGTGTAGTCACTGTTGTAATGTGGGAAACGCAGCCAATTTGCGCACAGCAAGTTCCCACAAACAGCAATCTGATAATGACCAGATAATCTGTTTTTGTTATAATGATTGAGGGATAAATATTGGGCCCAGGACGGGCTCCCCCCGGCTCTTCTTCCAATAGTAGCCATGGGATCTTTTAACGCCACCTGAGAGAGCAGACGAGACCTCGGTTTAATGTCTCAGCTGAAAGATGGCACCTCCGACAGTGCGGCGCTCCCTCAGTACTGTCTCTCCGACAGTGCGGCGCTCCCTCATTACTGCCCCTCCGACAGTGCGGCGCTCCCTCAGTACTGTCTCTCCGACAGTGCGGCGCTCCCTCAGTACCGCCCCTCCGACAGTGCGGCGCTCCCTCAGTACCGCCCCTCCGACAGTGCGGCGCTCCCTCAGTATTGCCTCGCTGACAGTGCGGCGCTCCCTCAGTACTGTCTCTCCGACAGTGCGGCGTTCCCTCAGTACCGCCCCTCCGACAGTGCAGCTCTCCCTCAGTACTGTCTATCCGACGGTGCGGCGCTACCTCAGTACTGCCCCTCCGACAGTGCGGTGCTCCCTCAGTACTGTCTCTCCGACAGTGCGGCGCTCCCTCAGTACTGTCTCTCCGACAGTGCGGCGTTCCCTCAGTACCGCCCCTCCGACAGTGCAGCTCTCCCTCAGTACTGTCTATCCGACGGTGCGGCGCTACCTCAGTACTGCCCCTCCGACAGTGCGGTGCTCCCTCAGTACTGTCTCTCCGACAGTGCGGCGCTCCCTCAGTACTGTCTCTCTGACAGTGCGGCGCTCCCTCAGTACTGCCCCTCCGACAGTGCGGCGCTCCCTCAGTACTGCCCCTCCGACAGTGCGGCGCTCCCTCAATACTGCCCCTCCCACAGTGCAGCGCCCCCTCAGTACTGTCTCTCTGACAGTGCGGCGCTCCCTCAGTACTGTCACTCCGACAGTGCGGTGCTCCCTCAGTACTGTCTCTCTGACAGTGCGGCGCTCCCTCAGTACTGTCACTCCGACAGTGCGGCGCTCCCTCAGTACTGTCTCTCTGACAGTGCGGCGCTCCCTCAGTACTGCCCCTCCGACAGTGCGGCGCTCCCTCAGTACTGTCTCTCTGACAGTGCGGCGCTCCCTCAGTACTGCCCCTCCGACAGTGCAGCGCTCCCTCAGTACTGTCTCTCTGACAGTGCGGCGCTCCCTCAGTACTGTCTCTCCGACAGTGCGGCGCTCCCTCAGAGCGTCAGCCCAGATTTATGTGCTCAGGACTCTGGCGTGGGATTTGAATCCACACATCGTCAGGCTTTAGAGGTGAGAATGCTGCCCACTGAGCCCCAGCTGTCAGACTCAAACACTATACTTGATGAGACCATGTTGGAATGCACTGAATTAGAACTGTTTGGATTAGACTACGATAGATTGGAATGAGGTATAATGTGTTGGATTACAATGAGTTCAGTTCCAATGTATTACCCAGTATTTACAGCACAGAAACAGGCCATTCAGCCCAGCTGGTCCGTGCCGGTGTTTCTGCTCCACACCAGCCTCCTCATATCAACATATCCTTCTATTCCTTTCTCCCTCATGTGTTTATCTAGCCTCCCCTTAAATCCATCTACACTATTCGCCTCAACCACTCCCTGTGGTAGCGAGTTCCACATTCTCACCACTCTCTGGGTAAAGAAGTTTCTCCTGAATTCCCGATTGGATTTATTAGTGACTATCTTATATTGATGGCCTCTAGTTCTGGTTTCCTTTCACAAGTGGAAACATCTTCTCTACGTCTACCCTATCGAACCCCTTCGTAATCGTAAAGACCTCGATCAGGTCACCCCTCAGCCTTCTCTTTTCTGGAGAAAAGAGCCCCGGCCTGTTCAGCCTTTCCTGATAGGTAGAACCTCTCAGTTCTGGTATCATTCTAGTAAATCTCTTTTGCATCTTCTCCAGTGCCTCGATGTCCCTTTTTATAATATGGAGAGCAGAACAGTGCGCAGTACTCCAAGTGTGGTCTAACCAAGGTTCTAGACAAGGTTAACATAACTTCTCTGCCTTCCAAGTGGCATTGAGCTGGAATGAAGAGACTCAATAGCCGTGAAATTGATTGGAATGTATTGATTGAAGTGGCTTGCAATTGGTTTCTCCTCTGCTCCCTTGTAATCTCCTGAAGCTGCTGCCTCATGCTCGGGTATGGTTACACGGGTGTCAGATACCTTCTCCTGAGCGGCCACTCTCCATCTGTGAGGCCTGGCATGGCGGGTTGGACGCCTGTTCAACCAAGGAGGTCGTCACAGCTCAGCCCAGTCCCGTCCTCACCTCACACGGGTGCACTCTCCAGCAGGGGCCACAGGGTGGTGAGCAGGAGGAGGTAGGCTGTCCACGCTGGCCAATTTGCACTGCCCCCTGGATAAGTGAAGGCTGAGGGTTGACCTGATTGAGGATCTTTAAGATTATGAAAGGGTTCGCTAGGGTCAGACCCAGAGAAGATGCTTCCACTAATAAATCCACGAGGGAATTCAGAAGAAGCATCTTTACCCGGGGAGGAGTGAGAATGTGGAACTCGCTAATTCACGGGGGACCAGCAACATAGAAACATAGAAGACAGGAGCAGGAGTAGGCCATTTGGTCCCTCGAGCCTGCTCCACCATTCAATGAGATCATGGCTGATCATCCAAACTCAGTACCCTGTCCCTGCCTTCTCCCCATATCCCTTGATCCCTTTAGCCTTAAGAAATATATCCAACTCCTTCTTGAATATATTTAATGAATTGGCTTCAACTGCCTTCTGTGGTAGAGAATTCCACAGGTTCACCACTCTCTGGGTGAAGAAATTCCTCCTTATTTCTGTCCTAAATGGTTTACCCCTTATCCTTAGACTGTGACCCCTGGTTCTGGATTCCCCGACCATCGGGAACATCCTTCCTGCATCTAGTCTGTCTAGACCTGTTAGAATTTTATAAGTTTCAATGAGATCCCCTCTCATTCTTCTAAACTCCAGCGAGTACAAGCCCAATCGACCCAATCTCTCCTCATACGTCATTCCTGCCATCCCAGGTATCAGCCTGGTGAATCTTCGCTGAACTCCTTCCATGGCAAGAATATCCTTCCTCAGATAAGGCGACCAAAACTGCACACAATACTCAAGATGTGGTCTCACCAAGGCCCTGTACAACTGCAGCAAGACATCCTTGTTCCTATACTCAAACCCTCTCGCTACGAAGGCCAACATACCATTTGCCTTCTTAACCGCCTGCTGCACCTACATGCTTACCTTCAGCGACTGGTGCACAAGGACACCAAGGTCTCGTTGCACTTCCCCTTCTCCCAATCTATTGCCATTCAGATAATAATCTGCCTCCCTGTTTTTGACACCAAGGTGGATAACCTCACATTTATCCACGTTATATTGCATCTGCTATGCTTCTGCCCAATCACCCAACCTGTCCAAAACCCGGGACCTTCAGTACCACACTGGGCAGGGCATCTACCCACTTACTAATGGGGCAGCAAGAACTCAGCTCTTTGTATGTCAGAACTGCCCCTACCAGATACAAGGCACCAGTCAGGAGTGTGATGGAATACTCTCCACTTGCCTGGGTGAGTGCAGCTCCAACAACACTCAAGAAGCTCGACACCATCCAGGACAAAGCAGCCCACTTGATTGGCACCCCGTCCACTACCTTAAACATTCACTCCCTCCACCACCGGCGCACCGTGGCTGCAGTGTGTACCATCTACAAGATGCACTGCAGCAACAAGCCAAGGCTTCTTTGGCAGTACCTCCCAAACCCGCGACTTCTTCCACCTAGAAGGACAAGGGCAGCAGGCGCGTGGGAACACCGCCACCTCCAAGTTCCCCTCCAAGTCACACACACACTATCCTGACTTGGAAGTATATCAGCCATTCCTTCATCGTCGCTGGGTCAAAATCCTGGAACTCCCTCCCTAACAGTACTGTGGGAGCACCTTCACCACACAGACTGCAGCGGTTCAAGAAGGTGGCTCACCACCACCTTCTCAAGGGGCAACTAGGGATGGGCAATAAATGCTGGGCATTGCCAGCGACGCCCACATCCCATGAATGAATAAAAAAAGGGTATCATTGACTATGAGTGTTTACAGCGAGTCGGATAACACGCTGTTTTGTAACAACAGGAGCAATGCAGCAGGTAACACCTAGGACTTTGAGTGACCATCTTAATCCAATAGGGAATTCAGGCAAAACTTCTTTACCCAGAGAGTGGTGAGAATGTGGAACTCGCTACCACAGGGAGTGGTTGAGGCGAATAGTATCGATGCATTTAAGGGGAAGCTGGATAAACGCATGAGGGAGAAAGGAATAGAAGGATAGGCTGATGGGGTGAGATGAAGAGGGGTGGGAGGAGGCTCGTGTGGAGCAGAAACACCGGCACGGACCAGTTAAAAAGAAAGACTCCCATTTCTACAGCACTTTTCACGACCACCGGACGTCCCGAAGTGCTTTACAGCCAATGAAGTACTTTTTGAAGTGTGGTCACTGTTGTAATGTGGGAAACGCGGCAGCCAATTTGCGCACAGCAAGCTCCCACAAACAGCAATGTGCTAATGACCAGAAAATCTGTTTTAGTGATGTTGATTGAGGGATAAATATTGGCCCAGGACACCGGGGAGAACTCCCCTTGCTCTTCTTTGAAATAGTGGCCGTGGGATCTTTTACGTGGGACCTGAGACAGCAGACGGGGCCTCGGTTTAACGTCTCATCCGAAAGACGGCACCTCTGACAGTGCGGCGCTCCCTCAGTACTGCACTGGGAGTGTCAGGCTCGATTTTTGGGCTCAAGTCTCTGGAGTGGGACTCGAACCCACAACTTTCTGACTCAGAGGCGAGAGAGTGCTGCCCACTGAGCCACGGCTGATAGGGCTGGGGCCGAATGGCCTGTTTCTGTGCCATGTATCCTTCGTAATCTTATGCATTACTCCGATTAAGTGCGGGCGGTGGCCTTGACTCTTTCGGTCCGCACTGTTCAATTACTGTCAGCACAGGACACCCCGAGGTCAATGAGAGGTTAATTGCCTCTGGTGGGGCTAGTTTGCGGGTTGGTGGGTGCTTGTAAATGTCTGGCTCCAGGCCAGAGGGAACCAGCATTGAAAAAAAAACTCCTTTTGTCGCTGTGACGGCTGAGAATTTTGATAGTTATCAAGTTGTCAAAAATCAAATATAAATCGGATCACAAAGGCATTTAAAAAAAAAAAAACCCCCCCGACAGTTTCTGAAGACGAATTTTGGCAGCGGCTGAGTTTGGCAATAGAAACGGGGACAGGTCCAACGCCCACTGCATTGTGGGTACCAGTGAAATCAAGCACAGCAACACTGGCTTTGTCTGCCCAGATGTCAAGATTGCGATTCGTGGATCTGATCGCGCTTTGCCTTTATTAAAACCTGCAAAGTGACTGTGTGTGGTTCAAACGGAGGAGAAATGCGAGAAATTTATTCGCTGTTGTTCTGCGCTGCACAATGCGAGGTGGAGGAATGGTCCTGTTAAGCGCAGCTGCTGTTCTGCACAGCCTTCAGCAAAGCTGACTGCAATTCACTGTCGTTTATTTTTTATATTGCTCCGATCCCCGCTTCTTCTCCTCCCTTCCCCAATCTCAGCCGTGGTTGAGTGGGCAGCACCCTCCCCTCTAACTTGTGAAGGTCATAGGTTCAAGTCCCACTCCAGAGAGTTCAACATGAAATTCAGGCCTGATGCTCCCGGTGCCACTGTCGGAGGGTCAGTACTGAGGGAGCGCCGCACTGTCGGAGGGGCAGTACTGAGGGAGCGCCGCACTGTCGGAGGGGCAGTACTGAGGGAGCGCCGCACTGTGGGAGGGGCAGTACTGAGGGAGCGCCGCACTGTCGGAGGGGCAGTACTGAGGGAGCGCCGCACTGTCGGAGGGGCAGCACTGAGGGAGCGCCGCACTGTCGGAGGGGCAGTACTGAGGGAGCGCCGCACTGTCGGAGGGGCAGTACTGAGGGAGCGCCGCACTGTCGGAGGGGCAGTACTGAGGGAGCGCCGCACTGTGGGAGGGGCAGTACTGAGGGAGCGCCGCACTGTCGGAGGGGCAGTACTGAGGGAGCGCCACACTGTCGGAGGGGCAGTACTGAGGGAGCGCCGTACTGTCGGAGGGGCAGTACTGAGGGAGCGCCGCACTGTCGGAGGGGCAGTACAGAGGGTGCGCCGCACTGTCGGAGGGGCAATACTGAGGGAGCGCCACACTGTCGGAGGGTCAGTACAGAGGGAGCGCTGCAGTTGGAGGGGCAGTACTGAGGGAGCGCCGCACTGTCGGAGGGGCAGTACTGAGGGAGCGCCGCACTGTCGGAGGGTCAGTACAGAGGGAGCGCCGCAGTCGGTGGGGCAGTACTGAGGGAGTACCGCACTGTCGGAGGTTCAAGAAGGCGGCTCACCACCACCTTCTCAAGGGGCAATTAGGGATGGGCAATAAATGCTGGGCCTTGGCAGCGACGCCCACATCCTTTGAATGTATTTTTAAAAAATTAAACCGCTTGGGTTTAATTTTTCTGTTCACTAATGTTGCTAAAGTCGTTGACAAGTCTATAAAAAACTAATTGATATTTACACTGTCCTCTTCATTAATATTAAGGAACAGTAGAAACTGCTCATAACTGAAGACTCTCGCTATGCTATCAGTCACATTGGAATGCTAGACGTTAAGTGCAGTCAGAGTAGCATAAGTAATATATTAATTTACAATTAGGTAGAGATATGAAGCACAAAGCATTCGTCTAAACAACAGCAGGACATGAGCATAACTACAATAATTGCCTTGCATTTCTATAGCGCCTTTCACGACCTCAGGACGTCCCAAAGCGCTTTACAGTCAATGATGTACTTTCTGAAGTGTAGTCACTGTTGTAATGTAGGAAACGCAGCAGCCAATTTGCACACAGCAAGCTCCCACAAACAGCAATGTGATAATGACCAGATCATCTGTTTTTAGTGATGTTGGTTGAGGGATAAATATTGGCCGCAGGACACCGGGGAGAATTCCCCCTGCTCTTCTTCCAATAGTGGTCGTGGGATCTTTTACGTCCACCCGAGAGAGCAGAACGGGCCTCGGTTTAACATCTCATCCGAAAGACAGCACCTCCGACAGTGCGGCGCTCCCTCGGTACTGCCCCACCGACAGTGCGGCGCTCCCTCAGTACTGCCCCTCCGACAACGCAGCGCTCCCTCAGTACTGCCCCTCCAACACTGCGGCGCTCCCTCAGTACCGCCCCACCGACAGTGTGGCGCTCCCTCAGTACCGCCCCTCCGACAGTGCGGTGCTCCCTCAGTACTGCCCCTCCAACAGTGCGGTGCTCCCTCAGTACTGCCCCTCCGACAGTGCGGTGCTCCCTCAGTACCGCCCCTCCGACTGCGCGGCGCTCCCTCAGTACCGCCCCTCCGACAGTGCGGTGCTCCCTCAGTACTGCCCCTCCAACAGTGCGGTGCTCCCTCAGTACTGCCCCTCCGACAGTGCGGTGCTCCCTCAGTACCGCCCCTCCGACTGCGCGGCGCTCCCTCAGTACTGCCCTTCCAACAGTGCGGCGCTCCCTCAGTACCGCCCCACCGACAATGCGGTGCTCCCTCAGTACTGCCCCTCCATCAGTGTGGCGATCCCTCAGTACTGCACTGGGATTGTCAGCCTAGAGTTTTGTGCTCAAGTCTCTGGAGAGTGCTCCCCACTGAAAAAAGTTAGCAATGGGTTAAACGTCCTTTGTAAGAATTGTTTGTATATATGAATAAATGGCAAATTCTCATCCTTTCGTACCACCTTCAGTGCTATTGCAGCTTATTCCTCAATTTAAGGGATCGAGCTGGGATTTCCTGTCTGGATCAATCACCTTAACTTCGGCAGGACTCTGGGACTCTTTTTCTTTATGCCTTCCGATTTTACGGCCCCAGTTCTTTGGAAGTCAGGATTGTGCGAGAAGCTGTGGCAGGAATATAATTCACAAGAACAAAAGGCAACAATATATGCAGAGCGCGATCAGATTCACACAATCCAGAGAATGCTGGTAAAATGTTCCTTGCCAAAGTTGCGAGCCCCGTTCACAATGGATCAGACGGCAGCGTATTCACCTCACAGCAACGGCTGCAATTTGCATTAATGCGAGCATTAGCAATTTAAATCGGCAAGCCCACGTCTGGTGAGGGGGGGCGGTCAAAGGACCCCTCTCCCTTCAGTGCGTCGTTGCTCAGCTGCCACCTTATGCATTCCGCTCACAACTGAAGCGAGTGCACTCGGCAAATTTTTCACAGCATCCGAGGAGAATTTAATCACTCGACCGCAACCCCCCCCCCGCCCTCCGCCACCTCACACCCGCCTGCGATCAGCTAACTCCGCACACACGCAGTATTTAAGGCAGGGGCCTTTTAACGTGCATGCCCCCCCCCCCCACCCCCCAGGTTACAGGCTGCTCCTCCGAGCTCAGGCGCTTTGGGGCAGCTGCCAAATGCAGCACCTTGCATTTATATAGCGCCTTTAATGTGCTAGAACGTCCCGAGGTGCCGCACAGGAGCGCGAGCGAGCAGAATTTGAGGCCGAGACACAGAAGGAGTTATTTGGGCAGGGGCTTGGGTCAAAGAGGTAGAGGGAAAAATTCGGTTGCTTAATGCCTATGGGGGGGGGCGCTAACGGGGCGCTAGGAACTTAGCGCCCGAGCGTGGCGATTTTAGCGCCACTCGCGAAGTTGACCAGTCGTGTTGCGGCGGCTCTAAACATGACCGCCACCATCTCCTGCACCCACAGATCGTGACGTCAGTCGAGCGTGCGACGTCCCGGTAACGGCCCGGACCGGATGTTGAGTCGCGCCCCCCCCCCCCCCAAGCCTTAGCGCCTGCCGCTAGCAACGACAGGTAGAGGGGAACGTTTTCAAGTCAAGGGAAGGGGCTGGGGGAGCGCTATTTAAAGGCGGGCACTTCCTGCCTTTTCTTGTCGGTAAAATTTTCGGTTTTAACGCTGTCCTGTGGAGTTTGGGGGGCCCTCAGCACCACTTTGGAGGTCCCTAAACACGCCGAGCTCCTTCCCTGGGCCGATCCATTCCTGCTTCCAACCCAATTGCTTTCGAGGTCTCTCCAGGCCGAGATTCCAGGCTGCAATGAGCAGGGTGTGGTTGGCCAGCAAGATGGCCCCTCCCCTTGAAGAGCTGGACGGCGCCAGTCTGTCTGGCTTCCATGGTAATGGACATCACCAGCGCGTCGGTAGCGTTCTGAGGTAGCGCCTCGCTCCCCGACGCTAGCGCCTTAAGAGAGGTGTGTAGCGCCTGATTTAACACTCAAATCACCTCCAGGGGGGTGATAGAGGCGAATTTTGCAGTCGGAGGCGATAATTAGCCCGATATTAGCGCCCAAAAATGGGCGATACCCAATTTTTCCCCCGTAGGCTTTAAGGAACGTCCTGAAGGAGGAGAGAGGGATTTAGGGAGGTAATTTCAGAGCTGAGGGTCCCCCGGGCAGCTGAAGGCACGGCCCGCCAACGGTGGAGCGATGGAAATCGGGTGGGGGAGGTGCCGGGGGGATGCCCAAGAGGCCGGAATTGGAGAATTATTCAGCCTGTGAATTCAGTCCGCGTTGGCCAGCTTACGCGCGCCCCAACCCGTCCCAGGTCACAGCGTTCCTGCTTGTGTCATGCACGAGTCCAGGCCGTGCAGCTCTCCAAGTGTTGACTGGTCCACACAATAACCAACAGTGAAGATCTCCCATTTCTCCAGCGCCTTTCGCCACCTCAGGACGTCCCAAAGCTACTTCACAGCCAGTGAAGTACTTCTTTCAAGTGTAGTCACCGTTGTAATGTAGGAAACGCAGCAGCCAATTTGCGCACAGCAAGCTCCCACAAACAGCAACGTGATAATGACCAGATCGTCTGTTTTCGTGATGTTGATTGAGGGATAAATGTTGGCCCCAGGACACCGGGGGAAGAACTCCCCATCTCTTATACGAAATAGTACCCGTGGGATCATTACGTACACCCGAGAGAGCAGAAGGAGCCTCGGTTTAACGTCTCATCCGAAAGACGGCATCTCCGACAGTGCGGCGTCCCTCAGTACCACCCCCTGACAGTGCGGCACTCCCTCAGTACTAACCCACCGACAGTGCGGCGCTCCCTCAGTACTGCCCCTCCAACAGTGCAGCGCTCCCTCAGTACTGCCCCTCCGACAGTGCGGCGCTCCCTCAGTACTGCCCCTCCGACAGTGCAGCGTTCCCTCAGTACTGCCCCTCCGACAGTGCGGCGCTCCCTCAGTACTAACCCACCGACAGTGCGGCGCTCCCTCAGTACTGCCCCTCCAACAGTGCAGCGCTCCCTCAGTACTGCCCCTCCGACAGTGCAGCGTTCCCTCAGTGCTGCCCCTCCGACAGTGCGGCGCTCCCTCAGTACCCCCCCTTCGACAGTGCAGCGTTCCCTCAGTACTGCCCCACCGACAGTGCGGCGCTCCCTCAGTACTGCCCCTCCGACAGTGCAGCACTCCCTCAGTACCCCCCCTCCGACAGTGCGGCGCTCCCTCAGTACTGCCCCTCCGACACTGCAGCACTCCCTCAGTACTGCCCCTCCGACAGTGCAGCGCTCCCTCAGTACTGCCTCTCCGACAGTGCAGCGCTCCCTCAGTACTGCCTCTCCGACAGTGCAGCACTCCCTCGGTACTGCCCCTCCAACAGTGCAGCAATCCCTCAGTACTGCCCCTCCGATAGTGCAGCACACCCTCAGTACTGTCCCTCCAACAGTGCGGCACTCCCTCAGTACTGCCCCTCCGACAGTGTGGCGCTCCTTCAGTACTGCCCCTCCGACAGTGCGGCGCTCCCTCAGTACTGCCCCTCCGACAGTGTGGCGCTCCCTCAGTACTGCCCCTCCGACAGTGCGGCGCTCCCTCAGTACAGCCCCTCCGACAGTGCGGCGCTCCCTCAGTACTGCCCCTCCGACAGTGCGGCGCTCCCTCAGTACTGCCCCTCCGACAGTGTGGCGCTCCTTCAGTACTGCCCCTCCGACAGTGCGGCGCTCCCTCAGTACTGCCCCTCTGACTGTGCGGCGCTCCCTCAGTACTGCCCCTCTGACAGTGCGGCGCTCCCTCAGTGCTTTGTGCTCGAGTCCCTGGAGTGGGGCGTGACCCCACACCCTTCTGACTCAGTGGCGAGGGTGCTGCCCACTGAGCCACCTTGGGGCATGGTGTATTGCCCTGGCTGGTGTAACTCCAGCCCCTGCGCAAGCCCTTCCCCTTCCTTCGCCGTGCACTGTGCGGCTTCCCTGACTCGTGGAACACTGCCCCATTTAGCACGCTCTACAATGTGTGCAAGCTCATGTTACACCGGGGAACCATTCATCCTGTTAGTCCAGGCGGGATTTGAACTCGGATTACAGAGCGCAGCCATTGACGTCACCGAGCCCCCTCTTACTGGTCTTTCGGACTGATTCCCAGGTCCCACGCTACACGGCCAAAACAGAGGACCACTGCAGACACAAATAGCCAGCCAGATACCAACCGATTGAACAGGGAAAGCCAATGTGTTTCTCTAGTGCACCAAGAGAGATTCGGGGAGGAGGTCTGTGACATAAGAAAACTACTAGGCACTTGGTCTAAGCATTAAACAAAGCTTTAATCAACTGTGTTACAACATGGAGGTCTAGTTGTGTCCTTCACTAGTTCCTGTTAAGAATGTCCTGCGCAAGCTGGGCCCGTGCCCGAGTATTTATACTCTCCCTGGACAGCGCCACCCGCAGGCCGCTCAGTATTATTTCATGTCTTTCTTTCATGAATGACTGATTCATGTCAGTCTGCGTGTTAGAAAGTTGCAACCCACAGAGATAAGACAAATCTCTCCACTGGGCTCTTTCAGTCCGAGACCCGAAACATATTTGCAATCAGTGGCGAGAGTAGAATATGTGTCGGCCTCTTGCGCCCATTGATCTGGTATCTTCAGACTAAGATCAGCGCTGGTCTGCTGTAGACTCTCTGCACATTGCTCATCCTTGTTTTCACTTGTAATTTTCCCCTTTCCCAAAAGCGTGCGTCAAAATCCTGCAACTCCCTCCCCAGCAGCACTGCGGGAGGACCTTCGCCACACGGACTGCAGCGGTTCGAGAAGGTGACTCATTTAGGTGGACAATAAATGTTGGGCCTTGCCAGCGACCCCCACATCCCACGAATTCTATTTTTTTAAATGATTCTTGCTGGGGTATTGTTATCCAGGTGACAATCTCAGGCGGCCAGTGTCGACGGACCACTTGGCCATGGGAGGCGTGTCAGCCCAACCCAATCTTGCCGCCACCTGCTGTTTACTCCGATGGACGTTTTACTATAGGGCACCAGATAGTTATCAGGAGTGGGACTACTGATGTTGTTCCCTTCTCATCTTCAGCCCTGGAGTTCAATCCCTCCATGGCCTCACCCCTCCTCCAGTGCAGTGCTCTCTCAGTACTGCCCCTCCGACAGTGCGACGCTCCCTCAGTACCGCCCCTCCGACAGTGCAGCGCGTCCCCTCAGTACCACCCCTCCGACAGCGCGGTGCTCCCTCAGTACTGCCCTTCCGACAGTGCGGCGCTCCCTCAGTACTGCCCCTCCGACAGTGCGGCGCTCCCTCGGTACTGCCCCTCTGACAGTGCAGCGCTCCCTCAGTACTGCCCCTACAACAGCGCGGCGCTTCCTCAGTACTGGCACTGGGAGTGTCGGCCTGGATTAGGGGCTCAGTGTCTCCTGGAGTGGGCTCGAACCTGCAACCTTTTAGTGAGGGCCATTCAGTAACTTCAATGCTTCGAAGCCAGATAGTAATAGCGCAGTTTTCAATCGCTGAATTGGCAGTAAGCGTGTGCTAGTGGATTCATTCCTTCTTTTCAAACACAGATATCCTAGACTCTGTTTTCTGCATGGCCACCACATTTGTTTTCAGGGCAACGTGTAAGACCTTTCTGGACTGGTCAAACTGTGAGCCGAATCCTGATCCTCAACCACTGACCACTCTCCTGCATCTCAGCCACTGACCGCCCACCTCTACCTCACCCAACCTGCTGATCTTCACGCCAGCTGCATTTCCCCTACCTCTACCCCGACTGGGACCCTGACACACTTGTCTTAGAGGGGAGTGCAACAAAGGCTCACTGGATTGAATCCTGGGAGGAGGGGACTGTCCTACGAGGAGAGATTGAGCCTATGTTCCCTAGAGTTTAGAAGAATGAGAGGTGATCTCATTGAAACATTTATAATACTTAAGGGGCACGACAGGGTAGATGCAGGGAGGATGTCTCCCCCTGGCTGGAGAGTCTAGGGCCAGGAGTCACAGTCTCAGGATAAGGGGTCGGCCATTTAGGACTGAGATGAGGAGGAATTTCTTCACTCAGAGGGTGGTGAATCTTTGGAATTCTCTACCCCAGAGGGCTGTGGAGGCTCAGTCGTTGAGTATATTCAAGGCTGAGATCGATAGAATTGTGGACTCTCGGGGAATCAAGGGAATCGGGTGGGAAAGGAGAGTTGAAGTATTAATGATCTAGACGAGGGAACTTGATGTAGTATCTCCAAGTTTGCAGACGACACAAAGCTGGGTGGGCGTGTGTGCTGTGAGGAGGATGCCGAGAAACTCCAGTGTGATTTGGACAGGTTGGGTGATTGGGCAGATGTATGGCAGATGCAGTATAATGTGGATAAATGCGAGGTTATTCACTTTGTTGGCAAAAACAGGAAGGCAGATTATTATCTGAATGGCAATAGATTGGGAGAAGGGGAAGTGCAATGAGACCTGGGCGTCCTTGTGCACCAGTCACTGAAGGTAAGCATGCAGGTGCAGCAGGCGGTTAAGAAGGCAAATGGTATTTTGGCCTTCATAGCGAGAGGATTCGAGTACAGGAGCAAGCATGTATTGCTGCAGTTGTACAGGGCCTTGGTGAGACCACACCTTGAGTATTGTGTGCAGTTTTGGTCGCCTTATCTGAGGAAGGATGTTCTTGCCATGGAAGGAGTGCAGCAAAGATTCACCAGACTGATACCTGGGATGGCAGGAATGACATATGAGGAAAGATTGGGTCGATTGGGCTTATACTCGCTGGAGTTTAGAAGAATGAGAGAGGATCTCATTGAAACTTATAAAATTCTAACAGGACTGGACAGACTAGATGCAGGAAGGATGTTCCCGATGGCGGGGGAGTCCAGAACCAGGGGTCACAGTCTAAGGATAAGGGGTAAGCCAGTTAGGACTGAGATGAGGAGGAATTTCTTCACCCAGAGAGTGGTGAACCTGTGGAATTCTCTACCACAGAAGGCAGTTGAGGCCAATTCATTAAATATATTCAAGAAGGAGTTAGATATATTTCTTCAGGCGAAAGGGATCAAGGGATATGGGGAGAAGGAAGGGACAGGGTGTTAAGTATGTGTATTGTATTGAACAATTATCACAAAGACTTAAACGTTTAACTCAAACAGGTCTTTACTGGTTGGAGGTAGGGACTGTACGTAGCTCTTTACTTCATGCCCACAGGCGGGAACTGAGGGGAGATCAGTACCCACAGTACTATTTATACCCCTATGGCCAGGAGTGGTACTGCGTATCACTACGCCCAACAAGTAGTGCAGTCCTGTCCATAGGTTCAAAGTAGCACACATATTACATACACAACATTCCTCCCTTCCTAGCTTTACAGTCATCTCCCCATTTAACATAACGTAATAACATATATACATATATAACTTCAGGTTTACATAACAGAATAACATAGATACATAGATAACTTCATGTCAAAACAGATCACAGATTCAGTCTCTGCGGAAAACAGTTCACAGATTCAATCTCTGTGGTGTAGTCGGTTCACGTTGCTGGAGTGACTCATTCAATAGTCCTTCCATGGATTTAACAGTTTGAACTTCCGAACTGAATTGGCTCCGTTCGGAGGGACCACGTGTGTGATCTGGTAGAGGTAATAATGGTTCAGATGGGTCATCTTCTGTTTCGACTTTTCCTTTTCTGCTTCTTGGAGACTCTCTGGGCTCCACTGTCAGCTGCCAGCTGCATGCGCAGTTCCTCCTTCTCTTCCTCCTTTTTCCGTAGTAGAGCCACCTTCTCCCGATGTTCCGTAGACTTTCGGTGCTCCTCCATGATTTCTGTATGGTGGGAGTCGAAGTTACAAGTTGGGCAGGACAGGACATAGTAATATTCGGTGTCGTCCTGATCTAGGCCAGCGAGAGGGTCTTCTATTTCCTCCATACCCAGCTGGGCGTTAGCCAGCTTTTGTTCCAAGTCCAGACATCTTTCCTGAAGAGACTTCTTCATGCGTACCTCTTCATCCAGCTTTTTCTGGGCTTTCAGCAAGTCGTTTACTAATGACCTCATTTGAGATTTTACTACTTCAACTTCTTTTGGAGATTGATTGATCGGACTATCCAATCCCTCTACCGGAGCAGCTGTTTCAGCGGTCTGTTGTTCTACGTTGACGTGAGTCAGCGTACTTTTGGCATCCAAGGGCTGCTCTGTTGCAGTCATCTCAGTCTGTGTTGCCACCTCAGCTCTTCCAATAACCTTTGAGAGCTCCGAACCCCTTTCGTTTGAATATTGAAGTTCGTGTTCAAGTTTTTTCCATTTCAGAGTCCTGTCCTTCAGCATATGCAGGAGTTGGCTGACCGTTAACTCCTCTGACATCAGACGTTTTGTGTGCTCCTGCTCCATTTTCTCCATCAGCTGCTTCTGTTGTCTTTCCAGATTCTCCAACTCTATATCAAAGAACTCTTTCATTGCATTCAACTCTTGCTCAAAACGGCGAAGCATTTGTTCTAATTGCTGTTGTAGTTTGAAATGGAGTTGAGTTCGAGCCCGGTGTCCCTCAGAAATGGGCACATCAGTAGACTTGCCAGACTCAGAATCCACAGTTAAACTATGTTGTTGTTGCTCAGTGGAATTCTGTGCTGAAACTTTGTCTTTTGCACCTGAGTTGGGCTTACCATCATCCGTTCCAGAGTCTGGGCCGACTATCTTCACCGAGTTCTCACTCGTTATTGTTTGTAGGAAATGCCAGTCCATATTCATTTTCCTAATCCACTCCCGTCCTAGTAGTGGAGAACCTCCTTCAGATATCACATATAAGTCCATTATTTGACTGTCTTCGCCCTTGTGGACCACTGCAACCTCTATTTTCCCGATGGGGTACACTCTTTGCCCCGTGTATGTTTTCAATATAATCCCCGTATCCTGTAGGGGAATATGTTGGAATAACTTTCCGTAATCTTTCTTATTTATGACCGTCAATGCCGATCCAGTGTCCAATTCCAGTTTTACTTGGACTCCTTCTATCTGAAGAGTGACCCAAATTTTCTGGAGGTCTGCACCCTTACCAGCGTTGAGTACTCTTAAGCTAGCCAGTTCATTACAGCTTAAGCTAGCCAGTTCATTACTGCTAGCGTCTGAATCGGACTCCTGTTCGGTCACCTTGTGTACCTTTGCGTATTTTCCTTGCGGTGACTTCTTGTTGCTGGTCTTCTTCCCTGACCTGCATACTCTAGCTATATGTCCAAGCCTACCACAAGTTCTACATTCTTGGTTTTTAAACCAACACTGGTTCTGATCATGCGTTGTCTTTCCACAACGATAACATTTGCCAGAACTCACACCCAATTTGTGTGCACTGAGCTCCGGTGACCGTAGCTGCATTACTGCCGTGCCTCTCGCTGCGGCTTCATGTGCTGCTGCCATAGTGACCGCCTTCTCAAGCGTCAGCTCATTCTCCTCGAGCAGTCGCTTTTGTGTATCCTGTTTAAATAAACCACACACAAATTTGTCTCGTAGTGCATCTGTCAGTCCCGTTCCAAACTGGCAATATTTCGCTAATTTACGCAATTCCAGCAAATATTCAGCATTGCTTTCATGCTGTAGCTGCCTTCTGTCGTAAAATTTAAATCGTTCCGCTAGCATCAGCGGCGTGGGGTTTAGATGATCTTTCAGGACAGTAACAATCTCATCGAACGTCTTATCCACCGGTTCATCTGGTGATAACAGGTGTTTCAATTGCCCGTATGTCTTCGCACCCATTAAATTTAATAATGTTAGAGCTTTATCTTGGTCACGAATTTTATTGGCCTTACAATAATTTTTTACTCTTTCAACATATATGGCCCAATCTTCGAGGTCACTATCAAAGGTGCTAATATTCCCGTGTTTAGGCATTGTAGATTTGCAATTTCTCAGATTTTATTTTCTTTACTTGTTATCAAAGATGGCAGCTTCCCGCTCTTGCCGTCGTCCTCCGCCCACAAAATGGCGGTTTTCCCGCGCTTGGCGGTCTTCACCCGTCCCCCAACGCCGTCTCCCTTCAGCCCCCGAGTGCGGCCCTTATCTTCGCCGCGATCGATAGCCCGCGCTGTGCACCGCGGCTCTCGCACCTTGAGCTTCTGCAGCCGCCGCGCCTTTCAGTCCGAGTGCGGCTCTTATCTTTGGTCCCGATCGCTGGCCCGCGCTGCGCCTCGCACTTGAAGCGGCTCCCGGCCTCTGGCTCACCCGCTCGCGCGGCTCTTGCTCGCTCCCTCCCGGGCTCTGGCTTACCCGCTCGCGCGTTTCACCGCGGCTCTTATCAGGGATTGCGATCGCCCTTATCTTCTCCAACTTCCCCAGCCCTGTCTTTGCAGCCAACGCTGCACGGCTTACCCCACCACCTCGGTTGAACAAGGAAACTGCAGAAAGACTTCTGTCAGTCGCTGGAAGCTGTCAGGATGGCTGCTGCACTCCAGTGCTCAGTCACTGATGGAGGCTTCAGAGTCCTAAAGCCTGTCGCTTCTAGTGGGGTGGTGATGTTTGAAACCTCTCTTCAACTGCCGCAGGGTAAGAACCTGACTCGTCGCCAGTGTTAAGTATGTGTATTGTATTGAACAATTAACACAAAGACTTAAACGTTTAACTCAAACAGGTCTTTACTGGTTGGAGGTAGGGACTGTACGTAGCTCTTTACTTCATGCCCACAGGCGGGAACTGAGGGGAGATCAGTACCCACAGTACTATTTATACCCCTATGGCCAGGAGTGGTACTGCGTATCACTACGCCCTACAAGTAGTGCAGTCCTGTCCATAGGTTCAAAGTAGCACACATATTACATACACAACACAGGGTACTGAGTTTGGATGATCAGCCAGGATCTTAGTGAATGACGGAGCAGGCTCAAGGGGCCGTATGGCCTACTCCTGCTCTTAATCTTGTCTCCTGATCAGCTAACTCAGCATAGACCAAGATCAAACCAGGCTCCTTCTGGCTGGTATCAACCATCAGGAGATTTTTTATTTATTACAAGCAAGCTCCCTTGTACTCTCTAATTACTCTTCCTCATGCCCACAGTAATCAGTGGTCCTGTAGGCATCAGCTATTAAAGCTATTTATATATCCTTTCAGCTTCGTGAGACTGCTTATAATTTTTATATAGAGTGCTACCATTTTCAATGCCCCCACACTCTCTCTGCCTTGGTATCACAGCAGTCAGTGTGCAGGGATTCCGAACTCCACCATGGTTTATTTGATATAATAAATATAATATAATAATCATCCACCCTTCATAAAGTCGAGCTCATCCAAAGCTCTGCTGCCCTGTGTCCTAACTCGCACCAAGTCCCGTTCGCCCATCAGCCCCTGTGCTTGCTGACCTACACTGGCTCCCGGTTAAGCAACGCCTCGATTTTAAAATTCTCATCCTTGTTTTCAAATCTCTTCATGGCCCTCGCCCCCTCCCTATCTCTGCAACCTCCTCCAGCCCCACCACCCTCCAAGGTCACTGCACGCCTCCAATTCCGGCCTCTTGCGCATCCCCCGATTTTCATCGCTCCGCCATTGGCGGCCGTGCCTTCAGCTGCCTGGGCCCTGAGCTCTGGAATTCCCTCCCTAAACCTGTTGATTGAGGGACAAATATTGGCCCAGGACACCGGGGAGAACTCCCCTGCTCTTCTTCCAATAACGGCCTTGGGATCTTTTAGGTCCACCTGAGAGAGCAGACGGGGCCTCGGTTTAATGTCTCATCCGAAAAACGGCACCTCCGACAGTGCGGCACTCCCTCAGTACTGCCCCTCTGACAGTGCGGCGCTCCCTCAGTACTGCCCCTCTGACAGTGCAGCGCTCCCTCAGTACTGCCCCTCCGACAGTGCGGCGCTCCCTCAGTGACGTGCCTCAATAATTCCGAGACTCGAAGTTAGCAGAACAAAAACAAGGCTTTTATTAACTTAGAACGTAACACGTAAGAGAGAGAGATGTCTTCCTTCTGGAGACTGAGGCCAGACTGAACTAGCTTACAAACGGGGCCAGGTATGGGCGGAGCCCTACACACAGCACATTCCAGCACATTCCAGTATACAATACAGCACATTCCAGTACACAATACAATGAGGTCTGGGGGAAGGGAAATGACACTGAAACCGATCTCAGTCACAGGCAGTGGTGAATGGAATATTTCATCACATTCACCCCTTCTATAGATTTAGTCTGTTCGGGGGTTTGATAGTCCTCTGCGATCGACGTGGCTGTTGCGGTGCCGCGGGTGTCGGCTGGGTGTCCCCGGTAGCCTCCTGGGTCTCTGCCGGGGGTGCCGCCAGGGTTGTTGAAGGGGTAGTAGGTGGGGGTGCCGTTGGTCGGTGTTCTTCCGGGGGTGATGAAAGAGTAGTGGGTGGGTAAGAGTTGCTGTGATCGTCGTTGCCGCTATTGCCGTGGTTGTTGTCGATGCCGGCTGGGGCGACGTCTTTTATGGACACGGTGTCCTCCCTTCCGTCGGCGTGCCGGACATATGCGTATTGGGGGTTGGCATGGAGTAGGTGTACTGGCTCCACGAGAGGGTCCGTCTTGTGGCCCCTCACATGCCTTCGCACGAGTACCGGACCTGGGGTGGAGAGCCATGACGGCATGGATACGCCTGAGGTGGATTTCCGGGGAAAGGCAAACATTCGTTCATGAGGCGTGGTATTAGTGGCCGTACACAATAGCGACCGTATCGAATGGAGCACATCCAAGAGGACTTCCTGCCAGCGGGAGATAGGGAGGCACTTGGTCCTTAGAGCTAGAGTGACTGCTTTCCATACTGTCCCGTTCTCTCGCTCCACTTGGCCGTTACCCCGGGGGTTGTAGCTGGTGGTACGGCTCGTGGCGATCCCCTTGGACAGCATGTACTGGCGTAGCTCTTCACTCATGAAGGACGCCCCCCTATCCGTATGGATGTAGCTCGGCATACCGAACAGGCAGAACAGGCTGTTGAGGCATTTAAGACCGTGGCGCTGGTCATGTCTGGGCAGGGGAAGGCGAATGGGAACCGGGAGTATTCGTCCACAATGTTCAGGAAGTAAACATTGCGGTCGACGGACAGGAGGGGGCCCTTGAAATCTAAGCTGAGCCGCTCAAAGGGCCGTGTAGCTTTGATTAAGTGGGCTCTATCTGGGCGGTAGAACCGAGGCTTGCACTCAGCGCAAGTGCGGCAGTTCCTGGTCAGGGGCCGAACTTCCTCAATCGAGTAGGGTAAGTTACGGGACTTTATGAAGTGGAACAGCCGCGTGACCCCTGGGTGGCAGAGGTCGTTGTGGAGGGTCTGTAGCCGATCCCCGGTGGCGCTGGCACACATCCCTCGTGAGAGGGCGTCAGGGGATTCGTTAAGGGCCCCTGGCCGGTAAATGATGTCGTACTCGAAGGTGGAGAGCTCGATCCGCCACCTAAGAATCTTATCATTTTTAATCTTCCCCCTCTGTTTATTATTGAACATAAACGCTACCGACCGCTGGTCGGTAAGTAGGGTGAAGCGTTTGCCGGCTAGGTAGTGGCGCCAGTGGCGCACTGCCTCCACGATGGCTTGGGCCGCCTTTTCCACGGAGGAGTGTCTGATCTCGGGCCCTTGGAGGGTCCTCGAGGAGAAAGCTACGGGCCGCCCCGCCTGGTTGAGGGTGGCCGCCAAGGCGAAGTCAGACGCATCACTTTCCACTTGAAATGGAGTGTTCTTGTCCACTGCCTGTAGCGTGGCCTGCTCAATATCCTGCTTAATGCTTTTGAAGGCGGCGTGGGCCTCAGCAGAGAGCGGGAAAGAGGATGCTTTCAAGAGGGGGCGGGCTTTGTCGGAGTAGTTGGGGACCCATTGGGAATAATAAGAAAATAACCCCAGGCACCTTTTCAGGGCTTTGGGAGTGTTGGGCAGGGGCAGCTCCCGTAGGGGGCGCAATCGGTCGGGGTCTGGTCCGATTTCCCCATTCTCCACCACGCTGCCTAGTATGCAGAGGCGCGTGGTGTTGTAAACGCACTTGTCCTCGTTGTAGGTGAGGTTGAGTTTTTGTGCGGTTTTCAGGAACCTCTCGAGGTTCGAGTCGTGATCCTGCTGGTTGTGACCGCAGATGGTGACGTTGTCGAGGTAGGGGAAGGTTGCCTGCAAGTGGTGGTCATCGACCATGCGGTCCATCTCCCTCTGGAAGACCGAGACCCCATTCGTCACCCCAAAGGGGACTCTGAGGAATTGGTAGAGGCGTCTGTTCACCTCGAAGGCGGTGTACGGGCAGTCCTCTGGTCTGATAGGGAGCTGGTGGTACGCTGACTTGAGGTCGATGGTGGAGAACACCCGGTATTGGGCGATTTGGTTCACCATTTCTGATATGCGGGGTATGTTAAATCTGTGAGTTGTTCAAGTAATTAATACTCAGACTTAATCAGTAACAATAAAACAGGTCTTTACTGGTTGGAGGTAGGGACTATACGTAGGTCTTTACTTCATGCCCACAGGCGGGAACTGAGGGGGTCAGTACCCACAGTACTATTTATACCCCTATGGCCAGGAGTGGTACTGCGTATCACTACGCCCAACAAGTAGTGCAGTCCTGTCCATAGGTTCAAAGTAGCACACATATTACATACACAACATTCCTCCCTTCCTAGCTTTACAGTCATCTCCCCATTTAACATAACGTAATAACATATATACATATATAACTTCAGGTTTACATAACAGAATAACATAGATACATAGATAACTTCATGTCAAAACAGATCACAGATTCAGTCTCTGCGGAAAACAGTTCACAGATTCAATCTCTGTGGTGGAGTCGGTTCACGTTGCTGGAGTGACTCATTCAATAGTCCTTCCATGGATTTAACAGTTTGAACTTCCGAACTGAATTGGCTCCGTTCGGAGGGACCACGTGTGTGATCTGGTAGAGGTAATAATGGTTCAGATGGGTCATCTTCTGTTTCGACTTTTCCTTTTCTGCTTCTTGGAGACTCTCTGGGCTCCACTGTCAGCTGCCAGCTGCATGCGCAGTTCCTCCTTCTCTCCCTCCTTTTTCCGTAGTAGAGCCACCTTCTCCCGATGTTCCGTAGACTTTCGGTGCTCCTCCATGATTTCTGTATGGTGGGAGTCGAAGTTACAAGTTGGGCAGGACAGGACATAGTAATATTCGGTGTCGTCCTGATCTAGGCCAGCGAGAGGGTCTTCTATTTCCTCCATACCCAGCTGGGCGTTAGCCAGCTTTTGTTCCAAGTCCAGACATCTTTCCTGAAGAGACTTCTTCATGCGTACCTCTTCATCCAGCTTTTTCTGGGCTTTCAGCAAGTCGTTTACTAATGACCTCATTTGAGATTTTACTACTTCAACTTCTTTTGGAGATTGATTGATCGGACTATTCAATCCCTCTACCGGAACAGCTGTTTCAGCGGTCTGTTGTTCTACGTTGACGTGAGTCAGCGTACTTTTGGCATCCAAGGGCTGCTCTGTTGCAGTCATCTCAGTCTGTGTTGCCACCTCAGCTCTTCCAATAACCTTTGAGAGCTCCGAACCCCTTTCGTTTGAATATTGAAGTTCGTGTTCAAGTTTTTCCCATTTCAGAGTCCTGTCCTTCAGCATATGCAGGAGTTGGCTGACCGTTAACTCCTCTGACATCAGACGTTTTGTGTGCTCCTGTTCCATTTTCTCCATCAGCTGCTTCTGTTGTCTTTCCAGATTCTCCAACTCTATATCAAAGAACTCTTTCGTTGCATTCAACTCTTGCTCACAACGGCGAAGCATTTGTTCTAATTGCTGTTGTAGTTTGAAATGGAGTTGAGTTCGAGCCCGGTGTCCCTCAGAAATGAGCACATCAGTAGACTTGCCAGACTCAGAATCCACAGTTAAACTATGTTGTTGTTGCTCAGTGGAATTCTGTGCTGAAACTTTGTCTTTTGCACCTGAGTTGGGCTTACCATCATCCGTTCCAGAGTCTGGGCCGACTATCTTCACCGAGTTCTCACTCGTTATTGTTTGTAGGAAATGCCAGTCCATATTCATTTTCCTAATCCACTCCCGTCCTAGTAGTGGAGAACCTCCTTCAGATATCACATATAAGTCCATTATTTGACTGTCTTCGCCCTTGTGGACCACTGCAACCTCTATTTTCCCGATGGGGTACACTCTTTGCCCCGTGTATGTTTTCAATATAATCCCCGTATCCTGTAGGGGAATATGTTGGAATAACTTTCCGTAATCTTTCTTATTTATGACCGTCAATGCCGATCCAGTGTCCAATTCCAGTTTTACTTGGACTCCTTCTATCTGAAGAGTGACCCAAATTGTCTGGAGGTCTGCACCCTTACCAGCGTTGAGTACTCTTAAGCTAGCCAGTTCATTACAGCTTAAGCTAGCCAGTTCATTACTGCTAGCGTCTGAATCGGACTCCTGTTCGGTCACCTTGTGTACCTTTGCGTATTTTCCTTGCGGTGACTTCTTGTTGCTGGTCTTCTTCCCTGACCTGCATACTCTAGCTATATGTCCAAGCCTACCACAAGTTCTACATTCTTGGTTTTTAAACCAACACTGGTTCTGATCATGCGTTGTCTTTCCACAACGATAACATTTGCCAGAACTCTCACCCAATTTGTGTGCACTGAGCTCCGGTGACCGTAGCTGCATTACTGCCGTGCCTCTCGCTGCGGCTTCGTGTGCTGCTGCCATAGTGACCGCCTTCTCAAGCGTCAGCTCATTCTCCTCGAGCAGTCGCTTTTGTGTATCCTGTTTAAATAAACCACACACAAATTTGTCTCGAAGTGCCTCTGTCAGTCCCGTTCCAAACTGGCAATATTTCGCAAATTTACGCAATTCCAGCAAATAATCAGCATTGCTTTCATGCTGTAGCTGCCTTCTGTCGTAAAATTTAAATCGTTCCGCTAGCATCAGCGGCGTGGGGTTTAGATGATCTTTCAGGACAGTAACAATCTCATCGAACGTCTTATCCGCCGGTTCATCTGGTGATAACAGGTGTTTCAATTGCCCGTATGTCTTTGCACCCATTAAATTTAATAATGTTAGAGCTTTATCTTGGTCACGAATTTTATTGGCCTTACAATAATTTTTTACTCTTTCAACATATATGGCCCAATCTTCGAGGTCACTATCAAAGGTGCTAATATTCCCGTGTTTAGGCATTGTAGATTTGCAATTTCTCAGATTTTTTTTTTTTACTGCTATCCAAGATGGCGGCTTCCCGCTCTTGCCGTCGTCCTCCGCCCACAAAATGGCGGTTTTCCCGCGCTTGGCGGTCTTCACCCGTCCCCCAACGCCGTCTCCCTTCAGCCCCCGAGTGCGGCCCTTATCTTCGCCGCGATCGCCCGAGTGCGGCCCTTATCAGCGGATGCGATCGCTGGATCGCGAAGCGGCTCTCGGCTCTTATCAGGAGATGCGATCGCTCCGTTGAAACGCCTCCCGCTCGAAGCGGCTCTCGCGCCCTATTCCTCCAGCTCCCCCAGCCCCGTTCATGCGGCCAACGCGGTCGACTGCCTGTCGCGTCGCTGCCCGGCTCAGACAACCGCTTACCCACCACCAAGCTGGAGAAGAAGCTGACGGTCGCCGATGGAGGCTCCGAGGTCAGGATGTCTTCCAGTGGGGTGGAGAGGGTGGAAACCTCTCTGCAACGTCCTGGCTGTGGACGAAGCTGCCGTGGAGTGACTGCCGCAGGGTCCGAATCAGACTCGTCGCCAGTGTTAAATCTGTGAGTTGTTCAAGTAATTAATACTCAGACTTAATCAGTAACAATAAAACAGGTCTTTACTGGTTGGAGGTAGGGACTATACGTAGGTCTTTACTTCATGCCCACAGGCGGGAACTGAGGGGGATCAGTACCCACAGTACTATTTATACCCCTATGGCCAGGAGTGGTACTGCGTATCACTATGCCCAACAAGTAGTGCAGTCCTGTCCATAGGTTCAAAGTAGCACACATATTACATACACAACAGGGTAGCGGGTAGGCGTCTAGTAGGGTGTACCTGTTGATCGTTTGACTATAGTCGATCACCATCCGTTTCTTCTCGCTACCCCTTACCACTACCACTTGGGCGCGCCACGGGCTGTTGCTGCGTTCAATAATGCGCTCTTTCAGGAGCCTGTCTACCTCGGTCGCGATAAACCGCCTGTCCTCCCAGCTGTACCTCCTGCTTTTGGCCGCTATTGGCCGGCAGTTAGGGGTAAGGTTCGTGAATAGCGAAGGCGGCTTTACCTTCAGGGTAGCCAGACCGCACACTGTGAGGGGCGGCTGGGACCCACCGTACTTGAGCATGATGCTTTGTTGGTTGCACTGGAAATCCAGGCCCAAGATCACGCTCGCACATAGGTTCTTCATGATTAATACTTTAAAATTATCATATACAGTTCCGTTAACGCACAATTGTACCGTGCAGTAACCCAGAATGGTCGATGTCTGGGTTTTATCAGCCATAGAGATGGTACCCTGAGTAGGGACCACCTTTAGGGAGAGTTGTTGTGCCAGTTCTGGGTGGATAAAGCTCTCCGTGCTTCCACTGTCAATTAAACATTTAACCCGGCACCCGTTTACCTCGATGTCCACCATTGATCTGGATAGCGGGTGCGGCCTGGTCTGGTCCACTGTGACCGATGCCACTGTAGGGCCCTGATCGATACAAAATGGCGTCCACGCTGTCTGCTCACAAGATGGCGGACCCCACGAGGTCGGGCAAGATGGCGTCCAAGATGGCCGCTCCCACGGCGCACACGCGGCGGTGGCGGGTTTTCCGGCGGTTGGTTTTCCGGCGGGGTTCCCTCTGCACACCTTCCCAAAGTGCCCCTTCTTACCGCACTTAAAGCAGGTGGTGCCTTTCGCCGGGCACAGGTTTCTGGTGTGCTTTGGCTGCCCGCAGAAGTAGCAGTTGGGTCCCTGAAGCGTCGCGGCTGTCGTAGGGCTTCTGGGGGGAGAGCGGGGCCCAGCCGGTGTCGGGCTGTCGGGCGGGGAAGATGCCTTCCAAGATGGCGGCGCCCTCGGTGCACACGTGGCGGCGTGGACGGCGCGGGCTGAAGAGTAGGCGTCCGAATTTCTCTGGGCCACATCCAGGGATCGCGCGGTGTCCGCAGCCTGTTTCAGGTCCAACCCCGTTTTTTCCAGCAGTCTTTGCTGGATGTAAGTGGAGCTGAGGCCTGTGATGAAGGCATCGCGAACAAGCTCGTCAGTGTACACTGCGGCTTTTACATCTCGGCACTTGCAGTCTTTGCCAAGCATTTTCAGGGTGCTTAGGAACTCCTCCACCGATTCCCCAGGTCGCTGTGCGCGGGTAGCGAGCAGGTGCCTAGCATACACCTCATTCTTAGGCTGCTGGTAATGCGCCTTTAAGATGTCGCAGGTGGCCAGGTACGTCTCGGCGTCTTGGATGAGGGGGTAAACCCGGTGGCTTACCCAATTCCGCAGAATTCCGAGTCTCATCCCCGCAGCGTCTGTAGCGTCTTTGACGGCTGCGGAATTGTCCAGGAAGAATTCCATACACTCAAACCAGTGTCCGAAGCGTGCTGATGCGTCCGGAGCATGTTGATCCAAATCCAAACGTTCGGGTTTCAGGAGTTGATCCATAGTGTTGAAAAATAAGTTAATAAAATTGACGTGCCTCAATAATTCTGAGACTCGAAGTTAGCAGAACAAAAACAAGGCTTTTATTAACTTAGAACGTAACACGTAAGAGAGAGAGATGTCTTCCTTCTGGAGACTGAGGCCAGACTGAACTAGCTTACAAACGGGGCCAGGTATGGGCGGAGCCCTACACACAGCACATTCCAGCACATTCCAGTATACAATACAGCACATTCCAGTACACAGTACAATGAGGTCTGGGGGAAGGGAAATGACACTGAAACCGATCTCAGTCACAGGCAGTGGTGAATGGAATATTTCATCACACTCAGTACTGCCCCTCTGACAGTGCAGCGCTCCCTCAGTACTGCCCCTCTGACAGTGCAGCGCTCCCTTAATACTGCCCCTCCGACAGTGCGGCGCTCCCTCAGCACTGCCTTCCCGACAGTGCGGTGCTCCCTCGGTACTGCCCCTCCGACAGCGCGGCACTCCCTCAGTACTGCCCCTCCGACAGCGCGGCACTCCCTCAGTACTGCCCCTCTGACAGTGCGGCGCTCCCTCAGTACCGCCCCTCCGACAGTGCGGCGCTCTCTCAGTACCGCCCCTCCGACAGTGCGGCGCTCCCTCAGTACCGCCCCTCCGACAGTGCGGCGCTGCCTCAGTACTGGCACTGGGAGTGTCGGCCTGGATTAGGGGCTCAGTGTATCCTGGAGTGGGCTCGATCCTGCAACCTTTTAGTGAGGGCTGTTCAGTAACTTCAATGCTTCGAAACCAGATAGTAATAGCGCAGTTTTCAATCGCTGAATTGGCAGTAAGCGTATGCTAGTGGATTCATTCCTTCTTTTCAAACACAGATACCCTTGACTCTGTTTTCTGCTGACCCACCACATTTGTTTTCAGGGCAACGTGTAAGACCTTTCTGGACTGGTCAAACTGTGAGCCGAATCCTGATCCTCAACCACTGACCACTCTCCTGCATCTCAGCCACTGACCGCCCACCTCTACCTCACCCAACCTGCTGATCTTCACGCCAGCTGCATTTCCCCTACCTCTACCCCGACTGGGACCCTGACACACTTGTCTTAGAGGGGAGTGCAACAAAGGCTCACTGGATTGAATCCTGAAGGGAGAGGACTGTCCTATGAGGAGAGATTGAGCCTATGTTCCCTAGAGTTTAGAAGAATGAGAGGTGATCTCATTGAAACATTTAAAATTCTTACAGGGCTTGACAGGGTAGATGCAGGGAGGATGTTTCCCCCTGGCTGGAGAGTCTCGAACCAGGGGTCACAGTCTCGGAGAAGGGGTCGGCCATTTAGGACTGAGATGAGGAGGAATTTCTTCACTCAGAGGGTGGTGAATCTGTCGAATTCTTTACCCCAGAGGGCTGTGGAGGCTCAGTCATTGGGTATATTCAAGGCTGAGATCGATAGAATTTTCAACTCTCGGGGAATCAATGGATGGGGCGGGAAAGTGGAGTTGAGGTCGATGATCAGCCATGATCTTATTAAATGGTGGAGCAGGCTCGAGGGGCCGTATGGCCTACCCCTGCTCCTAATCTTGTCTCCTGATCAGCTAACTCAGCTTGGACCAAGATCAAACCAGGCTCTTTCTAGCTGGTATCTACCATCAGGAGATTTTTTATTTATTACAAGCTAGCTCCCTCGTACTCTCTAATTACTCTTCCTCATGCCCACAGTAATCAGTGGTCCTGTAGGCATCAGCTATTAAAGCTATTTATATATCCTTTCAGCTTGTGAGACTGCTTATAATTTTTATATTTTTATATAGAGTGCTACCATTTTCAATGCCCCCACACTCTCTCGGTCTTGGTATCACAGCAGTCAGTGTGCAGGGATTCCTAACTCCCCCATGGTTTATTTGATATAATAAATATAATATTGTAGGAATTGTCCTATTCCTAAGCAATAGCGGAGGTTGACTCGGAAGAACAACAGGTCTTTAATGTTGGATTAGATGAAATACATCAAACAACAGAGATTGATGCAGGACAGCCGTGGAACAGGTCTTTCCCCAGCGGGGACGCCACGAGGACTGAGAAGGCATTCCCCGTGGATTGCGTGATGACATCATCGCGTTTTCCCGCGCCTGGGCAGTCACGTGAATTGCGTGATGACGTCATCACGTTTTCCCGGCACCCGGCACCGCAGCTGGCCGTTGCGGCCGAAGTCGCGGGAGCGGGAGGACGAGCTGGGCCGGCGGTTGTCGCGGGAGCGGGAGGCCGAGCTGGGCGTCATCGCGTTTGCCCGCATCAAGGGTGGTCACGTGATGTGCGACGTGACGTCATCGCGTTTGCCCATGCTTGGGGCGGTCACGTGATGTGCGACGTGACATCATCGCGTTAGGTCGCGTTCTTAAAGGGGCAACGCTTCGTACATGCAAACTCTATACAAACATAGTTAAAGGGAATTATGTACAGTAATTAAGAGACACTCGGTGGTACCGCTACAATATAATAATCTTCCACCCTTCATAAACACGAGCTCAGCCAAATCTCTGCTGCCCCGTGTCCTAACTCGCACCAAGTCCCGTTCACCCATCACCCCCTGTGGAGGGAATTCCAGAGCTTAGGGCCCAGGCAGCTGAAGGCACGGCCGCCAATGGTGGAGCGATGGAAATCGGGGGATGCTCAAGAGGCCGGACTTGGAGGAGCGCAGAGATCTCGGAGATTGTGGGGCTGGAGCAGATTGCAGAGATAGGGAGGGGGGCGAGGGCCACGGAGGGATTTGAAAACGAGGATGAGAATTTTTAAGTTGAGGCGTTGCTTAACCGGGAGCCAATGCAGTGCAGCGCTCCCTCAGTACTGCCGCTCCGACAGTGCGGCGCTCCCTCAGTACTGCCCCTCCGACAGAGCGGCGCTCCCTCAGTACTGCCCCTCCGACAGTGCGGCGCTCCCTCAGTACTGCCCCTCCGACAGTGTGACGCTCCCTCAGTACTGCCCCTCCAACAGTGCGGTGCTCCCTCAGTACTGTCCCTCCGAAAGTGCGGCGCTCCCTCAGTGCCGCCCCTCTGACAGTGCAGCACTCCCTCAGTACTGCCCCTCCGACAGAGCGGCGCTCCCTCAGTACTGCCCCTCCGAAAGTGTGGCACTCCCTCAGTACTGCCCCTCCAACAGTGCGACGCTCCCTCAGTACTGCACCTCTGACAGTGCAGCGCTCCCTCAGTATTGCCCCTCCGACAGTGTGGCGCTCCCTCAGTACTGACCCTCAGACAGTGCGGCGCTCCCTCAGCACTCTCCCTCCGACAGTACGGCTCTCCCTCAGTACCGCCCCTCCGACAGTGCAGTGCTCCCTCAGTATTGACCCCCCGCAGTGCAGCCCTCCCTCAGTACTGCCCCTCCAACAGTGCGACGCTCCCTCAGTACCGCCCCTCCGACAGTGCGGCGCTCCCTCGGTACTGCCCCACCGACAGTGCGCTGCTCCCTCAGTACTCTCCCTCCGACAGTGCGGCGCTCCCTCAGTGCTGCCCCTCCGACAGTGTGACGCTCCCTCAGTACTGCCCCTCCGACAGTGCGACGCTCCCTCAGTACTGCCCCTCCGACAGTGCGGTGCTCCCTCAGTACTGCCCCTCCGCAAGTGAGGCGCTCCCTCAGTACTGCCCCTCTGACAGTGCGGCGCTCCCTCAGTATTGCCCCTCCGACAGTGCGGCGCTCCCTCAGTACTGCCCCTCTCACAGTGCGGCGCTCCCTCAGTACTGCCACTCCGACAGTGCAGCACTCCCTCAGTACTGCCCCTCCGACAGTGCAGTGCTCCCTCAGTACTGCCCCTCCGACAGTGCAGTGTTCCCGCAGTACTGCCCCTCCAACAGTGCGCCGCTCCCTCAGTACTCTCCCTCCGACAGTGCGGCGCTCCCTCAGTGCTGCCCCTCCGACAGTGTGACGCTCCCTCAGTACTGCCCCTCCGACAGTGCGGCGCTCCCTCAGTACTGCCCCTCCGACAGTGCGGCGCTCCCTCAGTACTGCCCCTCCGACAGTGCAGTGTTCCCGCAGTACTGCCCCTCCGACAGTGCGGCGCTCCCTCAGTACTGGCACTGGAAGTGTCAGCCTGGATTATGAGGCTCAAGTCTCTGGAGTGGGGCTCGAACCCACTGATATGCCATCAATGACTCAAAGACAAGGATTCAACTGAAGGCTTTTAATTGCTGAGAACATAGCAGTATAGCGGGTTCGTCTGGTAGTGAATGACTCATGCAGCTCCTGGGACCTTTATATGGCAAAAGACAGGGGCGTAGCCGATACACACAATAGGAACAAAAGGGGGCGGTTCACAATACAAGCAGGTAAAACACATGGGTTGATGAAGGCATATTTCATCACACCCACAACCTTCTGACTCCGAGGCGAGTGTGCTACCCTCTGAGCCAAGGCTGACAGAAAGCCTCCCGATTCCCGGAGTAAGTCAATGATTCCCGAGGAGCAAGATCCACTTCAGCACATCCACCTTGAAAGGCCTTGAAGCTGCCCTATTCTGAGATCCAATTTTTTCTTCAATAATTCCAGGGTTGCTCCTCCATTAATGCGGTTCTGCAATATAAATGGGGTACGGGAGCTGCATGCCAATGCCGTGGACAGTATTGAGCACTTCATTCCCCTGTACTGGGATTTAATTAAATATTACAGCGGCAAACTGATGCCCTTCTATAAATGAATAGTTGAACTCTGCAAATGAAATGGCTGGTCTGGAAAAGCACCGATCGCTAAGGATGACTGATCCCATTGTTCGAGGTCCTGTTTCCCACGGCAGGCAATGCCCCTCCTTATTAAGCTAATGAAATCGTTGAGAGGTGGTCCGGAGGGTTGTACTGTCGAGGTGAGACCCCGGAGCTGGTCATTCGGGAAGGGTTGTTCCGCAGTCGGTCAATCGACCGGAGAGAAACATAATGGCACTGGTGGTTCATGCTGTCTTGGTTGGGTACCCCTGACTGACATCAGGTCCAGGGAGGAGATAGGGAACATGGCACAGTGAAGCGTGTGATGGAGAAAGGTGCGGAATAGTTGAGGAGGGGCCTGATCCCTTTCCAGTCAGTCTTTCCATATCCTGAAGTTTGCTGTGTGTGTGTCCGTCCAGAACTAGGGGTCACAGTCTCAGGATAAGGGGTCGGCCATTTAGGATTGAGATGAGGAGGAATTTCTTCACTCAGAGGGTGGTGAATCTTAGGAATTCTCTAGCCCAGAGGGCTGTGGAGGCTCAGTCGTTGAGTATATTCAAGGCTGAGATCGATAGATCTTTGGACTCCAGGGGAATCAAGGGATATGGGGATAGTGCGGGGAACGTGGGGATGAGGTAGAAGATCAGCCATGATCTCATTGAATGGCGGAGCAGGCTCGAGGAGCCGAATGGCCGACTCCTGCTCCTATTTCTCATGTAAGTGTGTTTCTGGTTTGTTCATAGCCTGCAGTGCGTTTCCTGATTCCTGGTTTCCGCTATTTGTAGCTCTTGAGGTAATGCAGCATCATTGCCCAACTCCGAAATGGTCACGGTGCGTTACTGTTATCGCAGCTTTCTCTGGAATGTCCCTGCGGGCTCCGTATGCTCAGCCGGGCTCTCCCCCACAGTCTCTGCTGGTGGAACCGTGGCTGAAGCTCGTCTCTGCATCTGTTGCTGCACGGGGCGCGGCAGATCAGGAGGAAGACAAAGAGAGGCTAGAGGTGGGGTGGGTGGATACGGACATCCGGGAGGCCCGCGTGACTCAGAGGGCAGCGGCGGGTTGCCCAGCCCGAGTGGGCACCACCCCTCAGCTCGCCAGCTCCACACTGACCCGCAGGTAGGATCATTGTTCGGAACGACAGCGAGCCGCTGTATTGTTTCAGGGGTGGGGCGGGCTGTGGGGAGAGCTGGTCCATACAAAATGCAACCCATAATTCCTGGGATGGCAGGACTGTCGTATGAGGAGAGATTGGGTCGACTGGGCCTGCATTCACTAGAGTTTAGAAGAATGAGAGGGGATCTCATTGAAACGTACAAAATTCTGACAGGGCTAGACAGACTGGATGTAGGGAGGATGTTTCCCCTGGCTGGGGGGTCTAGAACCAGGGGTCACAGTCTCAGGATACGGGGTAGGACATTTAGGACTGAGGTGAGGAGAAATTTCTTCACTCAGAGGGTGGTGAACCTGTGGAATTCTCTACCACAGAAGGCTGTGGAGGCCAAGTCACTGAATATATTTAAGAAGGAGATAGATAGATTTCTGGACACAAAAGGCATCAAGGGGTATGGGGAGAGAGCGGGAATATGGTATTGAGATAGAGGATCAGCCATGATCATATTGAATGGCGGAGCAGGCTCGAAGGGCCAAATGGCCGACTCCTGCTACTATTTTTCTATGTTTCTATAAACTTCTTAAAGGAAGACTAGCCAAGGGTATTAAGAGATATGGAGCCAAGGCAAGTGGATGGTGTTAGGATGCAGATCAGCCATGATCTCATTGAATGGCGGATCAGGCTCAAGGGGCTGAATGGCCTCCTCCTATTCCTATTTATACAGCCCCTTACATGACCTCAGGACGCCCCTAAGCACTTTACAGCCAATGAAGTACTTTTTGAAATGTAGTCACTGTTGTAATGTAGGAAACGCAGCAGCCAATTTGCGCACAGCAAGCTCCCACAAACAGCAATGTGATAATGACCGGATCATCTGTTTTAGTGAAGTTGGCTGAGGTGTAAATATTGGCCCAGGACACCGGGGAGAACTCCCCCTGCTCTTCTTCAAAATAGTGGCCGTGGGATCTTTTACACCCATCTGAGAGGGCAGACGGGGCCTCGGTTTAACATCTCATCCGAAAGACAGCACTTCCGACAGTGCAGTACTCCCTCAGCACTGCCCCACCGGCAGTGCGGCGCTCCCTCAGTACTGCCCCTCCGACAGTGCGGCGCTCCCTCAGCACTGCCCCTCCGACAGTGCAGCGCTCCCTCAGTACTGCCCCTCTGACAGTGCGGCGCTCCCTCAGTACTGCCCCTCCGACAGTGCTGCGCTCCCTCAGTACTGCCCCTCTGACAGTGCGGCGCTCCCTCAGTACTGCCCCTCCGACAGTGCGGCGCTCCCTCAGTACTGCCCCTCCAATAGTGCGGCGCTCCCTCAGTACTGTCCCTCCGACAGTGCTGCGCTCCCTCAGTACTGCCCCTCCGACAGTGCGGTGCTCCCTCAGTACTGCCCCTCCGACAGTGCAGCGCTCCCTCAGCACTGACACTGGGAGCGTCGGCCTAGATTTTTGTGCTCAAGTCTCTGGAGTGGGACTCAAACCCACGATCTTCTGACTCAGAGGCGAGAGAGCTATCCAATGAGCCACTGGTTAAGGACTGCTGATTCAGCCACTCAATGTCAAGACAAGTCCTAACTACATCATAGGACCCCTGTTTGCATCGTAAAGTGGCCCAGTGCCTGAAACAGGCGGGTGATTCAGCTACCCCTTTAAACATGGCGACGGACAAAGTTTCGCTGTCGAGGGGGCAGCAAGTGCGCCGACCCCCATTTTGAAGCTGTTATCGCCCGGTTTCTGGCGATTCGGCCAAGATAGACGGGGCAGAACAGCACGACAGCGATGGACTCAGACCGATTGACGCAAAGGCAGACTGACAGAGTGGACAGATTGAGAGTGCGGAGTGAAAATCGACCGACAGGAACATTTAATGAGAAGCCAGAGACAGGGAAATGGGACAGGGGAGTGATCAGGGGCGATTTTTAAACCCGACTCGTTCAGCAGAAACCAGGCGGGCGGGCAGTTCAAATCACTCTGGCTCGTACCTGCCCGAAAGCCGCGATGACCACAACGCCTGCGATTTTAACCCACTCCCCTGAGCGGGCAGCAAGGACGCGCCAACAGGGGTCCTTCTTTACATGTGTGCGGTGCGGCTCCGGTGACATCATTGAGAGCCGACTGTGATTTTATCTCAGGCCTGAGCGGGGGGGTGGGGAATCTGCCTGGGGTTAAAATCGGGTTAAGTGGACCTGATTGGAGTGTTCTCCACTGGTGTCTGTAGACCCTTTTAGAATGTAATCCATCGACCCAATTCGAATGGTTCAAGACTTGACTACAGGAAACTTTTTTTTATCCGGCACCGACGGGACCGATGTGGTGCCGGTTCATCAAAAATTCCGGATAACCGAGAGCTATCGTAAAAGATACAGAGAGCTGAGAGCTCCGTATAAAGCAACAAACCCTGTTGCTTAGCAACAGGTGCAGAACAATGGCCACAAGTTCCAAGAGTCTCTGTAGCTTAGCAACAGCTGCAGCTGCAGATCGAGGAAGGCAAGTACAACATGAAGTAAAACTTACCTGAACCTACTCCTGAATTTTGCCGGTTAACCGAGATTTCCGGTTATTTAGGTGCCGGTAAATCGAAAGTTTCCTGTATTCCAATGCTCTCCTGGCCAGACTACCAGCTTCCATGAACTTGAGCTCATCCAGCTCTCTGCTGCCCCATATCTGATCTCACGTCACCCATCACCCGCTGTGCTCGCTGACCTACATTGGCTCCCGGTCCGGCAACGCCTCGATTTAAAATTCTCATCCTTGTGTTCAAAACCATCAATGGCCTCACCCTCTCTCACTCTCTCTGTAATCTCCTCCAGCCCCCACAACCCTCTGAGATCTCTGCGTTCCTGCAATTCTGGCCTCTTGAGCATCCCCCCGATTTTCATCGCTCCACTATTGGGTCCTTCTTTGCATTATGCGCGGTGCGGCCCGCTGACATCATTGAGACCCGCCTGTAATTTTAACTCGGGCCTGAGCGGGGTGGGGGCGTGGGGGGGGGGGGGGGGCAACCCGCCTGGAGTTAAAATCAGGGCCGAGGCAGAAAATGAAATAAGAATGTCAAGTGGGAGAGGGAGGGGACAGGGAGGGACTGACAATGAGAGATGGCGAGAGCAAGCAACAGGTAAGAGACAGATAGGCAGAAAAAGAAGGCGAGAGAATAACAGATGGAAAAAGGCGAAAGGGTGGGCAAGTGTGAGAGGAAGATTCAGAGGTAGGGAAGAGACAGAGAGCCAAAGATAATAGTGATCGAGAGAGAGTGAAATCAAAGCACTGATGGAGATAGAGGAGAGCATGAGGATAGCACAAAACAGAGAGGGCACTGAGTATAAAAAAGAGAGCCAACACTCTTGCCTCTGAGTCAGAAGGTTGTGGGTTCGAGTCCCACTCCAGAGACTTGAGCACAAAAATCTAGACCAGACTAGGCCTATAGTCCCTAGAGTTTAGAAGAATGAGAGGGAGTGCAGCGAAGATTCACCAGGCTGATACCTAGGATGGCAGGAATGACGTATGAGGAGAGATTGTGTCGATTGGGCTTATACTCACTGGAGTTTAGAAGATTGAGAGGGGATCTCATCGAAACCTATAAAATTCTGTCAGGACTGGACAGACTAGATGCAGGAAGGATGTTTCGGATGGCCGGGGAGTCCAGAACCAGGGGTCACAGTCTAAGGATAAGGGGTAAGCCATTTAGGACTGAAATGAGGAGGAATTTCTTCACCCAGAGAGTGGTGAACCTGTGGAATTCTCTGCCACAGAGGGCGGTGGAGGCCAGTTCATTAAACATATTCAAGAAAGAGTTGGATATATTTCTTGAGGCTAAAGGGATCAAGGGGTATGGGGAGAAGGCAGGGACAGGATACTGAATTTGGATGATCAGCCATGATCACATTGAATGGCGGAGCAGGCTCGAAGGGCCGAATGGCCGACTCCTGCTCCTATCTTCTATGTTTCTATGTGATCTCACTGAAACGTATAAAATTCTTAAGGGGCTTGACAGGGTAGATGCTGAGAGGTTGTTACCCCTAGCTGGGGAGTCTAGAACCTCAGGATAAGGGGTCAGCCATTTAGGACTGAGAGGAGGAGGAATTTCTTCACTCAGAGGGTGGTGAATCTTTGGAATTCTCTACCCCAGAGGGCTGTGGGGGCTCAGTCGTTGAGTATATTCAAGGCTGAGATCGGCAGATTTTTGGGTGTTAAGAGAATCAAGATATATGGGGATCGGGCGGGAAAGTGGAGTTGAGGTCAATGATCGGCCGTGATCTTATTGAATGGCAGAGCAGGCTCGGGGGGTCCTTATGGCCTACTCCTGCTCCTATTTCTTATGTTCTTATGACACTCCCAGCACTGAGGGAGCGCCGCACTGTCGGAGGTGCCGTCTTTCAGATGCGACGTTAAATTGAGGCCCCGTCTGCCCTCTCAGGTGGACGTAAAAGACCCCCACGGCCACTATTGGAAGAAGAGCAGGGGGGGAGTTCTCCCCGGTGTCCCGGGGCCAATATTTATCCCTCAACCAACATCACTAAAAAAAAACAGGTGACCTGCTCATTATCACATTGCTGTTTGTGGGAGCTTGCTGTGTGCAATTTTGCTGCCGCGTTTCCCACATTACAACAGTGACCGCACTTCAAAAGGGCACAAATGTCTGTGAAGAACTGTGGGATTTCTAAAAGGCACTGGAGAAATGCAAGTCAGTTCCTTCTTCAAAGAGACAGAGAAGAAGAGACTCGGAGAATGAGTGAAGGAATAAAACATAGGTGGAGAGACAACAGTGAGAAAATGAGAGATAGCAACAGACACACTTTAAAGATTAAATGCTCATCTACAGAGAGGCATTCGTACTTCAATTAAATGTAAAGGATTTCAATTATCTGTAACAGTTCGGCCTCCTCAGGTCTCAAAGGTTGCTGGGAAACACAAGGTTGGAAGATAAATTGGCATATGAATCCAACATCAACAAGGAGTCCGCGAACATCACAGCTTAATCACAACACATCACAAGAATTCAGGGCGAGATATCCCAGGGTGATTTTGCCATTACAAAAAAATGGAGATTTGCACAAGAGGGAAAAGGAGCTAGTTAGACAGAAACAATAATTACCGAGCCAGCCCAGTAATTCTGGTCATAAAAATTCTGTTTATTCTGCACAGCAAGGAATTAGTCAATGTGTAACTGTAGGCAGTTCCTGTTTATTCAGCAGGGTAAGGATCGCTCGCTGTGTAACTGTACAGAGTCACTGTTTATTCAGCAGGGTAAAGGTCGCTCGCCGTGTAACTGTACAGAGTCACTGTTTATTCAGCAGGGTAAAGGTCGCTCGCTGTGTCACTGTACAGAGTCACTGTTTATTCAGCAGGGTAAGGATTGCTCACCATGTGACTGTACAGAGTCACTGTTTATTCAGCAGGGTAAAGGTCACTCACTGTGTAACTGTACAGAGTCACTGTTTATTCAGCAAGGTAAGGGTCACTCACTGTGTAACTGTACAGAGTCACTGTTTATTCAGGGTAAGGGCCACTCACTGTGGACCTGTACAGAGTCACTGTTTATTCAGCAGGGTAAGGGTCACTCGCTGTGGAACTGTACAGAGTCACTGTTTATTCAGCAGGGTAAGGGTCACTCACTGTGGAACTGTACAGAGTCACTGTTTATTCAGCAGGGTAAGGATCATTCGCTGTGTAACTTTACAGAGTCACTGTTTATTCAGGGTAAGGTTCACTCGCTGTGTAACTGTACAGAGTCACTGTTTATTCAGGGTAAGGGTCACTCACCGTGTAACTGTACAGAGTCACTGTTTATTCAGGGTAAGGGTCACTCACCGTGTAACTGTACAGAGTCACTGTTTATTCAGCAGGGTAAGGGTCACTCGCTGTGTAACTGTACAGAGTCACTGTTTAATTCAGGGTAAGGGTCACTCACTGTGTAACTGTACAGAGTCACTGTTTATTCAGCAGGGTAAGGATCACTCACTGTAACTGTACAGAGTCACTGTTTATTCAGAGTAAGCGTCACTCACTGTAACTGTACAGAGTCACTGTTTATTCAGGGTAAGGGTCACTCGCTGTGTAACTGTACAGAGTCACTGTTTATTCAGGGTAAGAGTCACTCACTGTGTAACTGTACAGAGTCACTGTTTAATTCAGGGTAAGGGTCACTCACTGTGTAACCGTACAGAGTCACTGTTTATTCAGCAGGGTAAGGGTCACTCACTGTGTAACTGTACAGAGTCACTGTTTATTCAGCAGGGTAAGGGTCACTCACTGTGCAACTGTACAGGGTCACTGTTTATTCAGGGTAAGGGTCACTCACTGTGTAACTGTACAGAGTCACTGTTTAATCAGGGTAAGGGTCACTCACTGTGTAACTGTACAGAGTCACTGTTTATTCAGGGTAAGGGTCACTCACTGTAACTGTACAGAGTCACTGTTTATTCAGCGTAAAGGTCACTCACTGTGTAACTGTACAGAGTCACTGTTTATTCAGGGTAAGGGTCACTCACTGTGTAACTGTACAGAGTCACTGTTTATTCAGGGTAAGGGTCACTCACTGTGTAACTGTACAGAGTCATTGTTTATTCAGCAGGGTAAGGGTCACTCACTGTGTAACTGTACAGAGTCACTGTTTATTCAGGGTAAGGGTCACTCACTGTGTAACTGTACAGAGTCACTGTTTATTCAGGGTAAGGGTCACTCACTATGTAACTGTACAGAGTCACTGTTTATTCAGGGTAAGGGTCACTCACTGTAACTGTACAGAGTCACTGTTTATTCAGGGTAAGGGTCACTCACTGTGTAACTGTACAGAGTCATTGTTTATTCAGCAGGGTAAGGGTCACTCACTGTGTAACTGTACAGAGTCACTGTTTATTCAGGGTAATGATCACTCACTGTGTAACTGTACAGAGTCACTGTTTATTCAGGGTAAGGGTCGCTCACTGTGTAACTGTACAGAGTCACTGTTTATTCAGGGTAAGGGTCACTCACTGTGTAACTGTACAGAGACACTGTTTATTCAGGGTAAGGGTCACTCACTGTGTAACTGTACAGAGTCACTGTTTATTCAGCAGGGTAAGGGTCACTCACTGTGTAACTGTACAGAGTCACTGTTTATTCAGGGTAATGATCACTCACTGTGTAACTGTACAGAGTCACTGTTTATTCAGGGTAAGGGTCGCTCACTGTGTAACTGTACAGAGTCACTGTTTATTCAGGGTAAGGGTCACTCACTGTGTAACTGTACAGAGACACTGTTTATTCAGGGTAAGGGTCACTCACTGTGTAACTGTACAGAGTCATTGTTGATTCAGCAGGGTAAGGGTCACTCACTGTGTAACTGTACAGAGTCACTGTTTATTCAGGGTAATGATCACTCACTGTGTAACTGTACAGAGTCACTGTTTATTCAGGGTAAGGGTCGCTCACTGTGTAACTGTACAGAGTCACTGTTTATTCAGGGTAAGGGTCACTCACTGTGTAACTGTACAGAGACACTGTTTATTCAGGGTAAGGGTCACTCACTGTCTAACTGTACAGAGTCACTGTTTATTCAGGGTAAGGATCACTCACTGTGTAACTGTACAGAGTCACTGTTTATTCAGGGTAAGGGTCACTCACTGTAACTGTACAGAGTCACTGTTTATTCAGCAGGGTAAGGGTCGCTCACTGTGTAACTGTACAGAGTCACTGTTTAATCAGGGTAAGGGTCACTCGCTGTAACTGTACAGAGTCATTGTTTATTCAGCAGGATAAGGGTCGCTCACTGTGTAACTGTACAGAGTCACTGTTTATTCAGGGTAAGGGTCGCTCACTGTGTAACTGTACAGAGTCACTGTTTATTCAGGGTAAGGGTCGCTCACTGTGTAACTGTACAGAGTCACTGTTTATTCAGGGTAAGGGTCGCTCACTGTGTAACTGTACAGAGTCACTGTTTATTCAGGGTAAGGGTCGCTCACTGTGTAACTGTACAGAGTCACTGTTTATTCAGGGTAAGGGTCACTCACTGTGTAACTGTACAGAGTCACTGTTTATTCAGGGTAAGGGTCACTCACTGTGTAACTGTACAGAGTCACTGTTTATTCAGGGTAAGGGTCACTCACTGTGTAAATGTACAGAGTCACTGTTTATTCAGGGTAAGGGTCACTCACTGTGTAACTGTACAGAAGTCACTGTTTATTCAGGGTAAGGGTCACTCACCGTGTAACTGTGCATGGTAGATAACAGTACCAAGGAGAGAGAACTGTGGACACAAGGCAAGTTTGGGACCATGTTGGAGAGATATTTTATTTAACCCTCCGTGGATTACAACAGCACAATCAATAGAACAGATTTGTCACTGTAGAAGTTTATTTAAGGTATCTCCAGGGAGCAACACACAGTTCCGTTTCTTGCGGTGGTTTGGGATTGTCTTCTCTGCATTTGTTGATTTTATTTCAATCTATTTTTTCTGAAGTTTCTGTCCATCATTTCAGACACCCAGTGCCATATCAAACATTCCCAGGGCAGGTACAGCACAGGTTAGATACAGAGTAAAGCTCCCTCTACACTGTCCCATCAAACACTCCCAGGGCAGGTACAGCACGGGTTAGATACAGAGTAAAGCTCCCTCTACACTGTCCCATCAAACACTCCCAGGGCAGGTACAGCACGGGTTAGATACAGAGTAAAGCTCCCTCTACACTGTCCCATCAAACACTCCCAGGGCAGGTACAGCACAGGTTAGATTCAGAGTAAAGCTCCCTCTACACTGTCCCATCAAACACTCCCAGGGCAAGTCCAGCACGGGGTTAGATACAGAGTAAAGCTCCCTCTACACTGTCCCATCAAACACTCCCAGGGCAGGTACAGCACAGGTTAGATACAGAGTAAAGCTCCCTCTACACTGTCCCATCAAACTCCCACGGCAGGTACAACATGGGTTAGATATAGAGTAAAGCTCCCTCTACACTCTCCCATCAACAATCCCAGGGCAGGTACAGCAGGGGTTAGATACAGAGTAAAGCTCCCTCTACACTGTCCCATCAAACACCCCCAGGGCAGGTACAGCACGGGTTAGATACAGAGTAAAGCTCCCTCTACACTGTCCCATCAAACACTCCCAGGGCAGGTACAGCACGGGTTAGATACAGAGTAAAGCTCCCTCTTCCCTGTCCCATCAAACACTCCCAGGGCAGGTACAGCATGGGTTAGATACAGAGTGAAGCTCCCTCCACACTGTCCCATCAAACACTCCCAGGGCAGGTACAGCATGGGTTAGATACAGAGTAAATCTCCGTCTACACTGGCCCATCAAACACTCCCAAGGCAAGTACAGCACGGGTTAGATACAGAGTAAATCTCCCTCTGCACTGTCCCCATCAAACACTCCCAAGGCAGGTACAGCATTGTTTGATACAGAGTTAAGCTCCCTCTAGACTGTCCCGTCAAACATTCCCAGGGCAGGCACAGCACGGGTTAGATACAGAGTAAAGCTCCCTCTCGACTGTCCCGTCAAACACTCCAAGGGCAGGTAAAGCAAGGGTTAGATGCAGAGTAAAGCTCCCTCTACACTGTCCCATCAAACACTCCCAGGGCAGGTACAGCACGGGTTAGATACAGAGTAAACCTCCCTCTACACTGTCCTATCAAACACTCCCAGGGCAGGTACAGCACGGGGTTAGATACAGAGTAAAGCTCCCTCTACACTGTCCCATCAAACACTCCCAGGGCAGGGACAGCACGGGTTAGATACAGAGTAAAGCTCCCTCTACACTGTCCCGACAATCACTCCCAGGGCAGGTACAGCACGGGTTAGATACAGATTAAAGCTCCCTCTACACTGTCCCATCAAACACTCCCAGGGCAGGTACAGCACGGGTTAGATACAGAGTAAAGCTCCCTCTACACTGTCCCATCAAACAGTCCCAGGGCAGTTACAGCACGGGTTAGATACAGATTAAAGCTCCTTCTACACTGTCCCATCAAACACTCCCAGGGCAGGTACAGCACGGGTTAGATACAGAGTAAAGCTCCCTCTACACTGTCCCATCAAACACTCCCAGGGCAGGTACAGCACATGTTAGATGCAGAGTAAAGCTCCTTCTACACTGTCCCATCAAACACTCCCAGGGCAGGTACAGCACGGGGTTAGATACAGAGTAAAGCTCCCTCTACACTGTCCCATCAAACTCCCAGGGCAGGTACAACACGGGTTAGATACAGAGTAAAGCTCCCTCTACACTGTCCCATCAAACACTCCCAGGGCAGGTACAGCACATGTTAGATGCAGAGTAAAGCTCCCTCTACACTGTCCCATCAAACACACCCAGGGCAGGTACAGCACGGGTTAGATACAGAGTAAAACTCCCTCTACACTGTCCTATCAAACACTCCCAGGGCAGGTACAGCACGGGGTTAGATACACAGTAAAGTTCCATCTACACTGTCCCATCAAACACTCCCAGGGCAGGTACAGCACGGGTTAGATACAGAGTAAAGCTCCCTCTACACTGTCCCATCAAACACTCCCAGGACACGTACAGCACGGGATAGATACAGAGTAAAGCTCCCTCTACACTCACCCGACAATCACTCCCAGGGCAGGTACAGCACGGGTTAGATGCAGAGTAAAGCTCCCTCTACACTGTCCCATCAAACACTCCCAGGGCAGGTCCAGCACAGTGTTAGATACAGAGTAAAGCTTCCTCTAACACTGTCCCATCAAACATTCCCAGGGCAGGTACAGCACAGGTTAGATACAGAGTAAAGCTCCCTCTACACTGTCCCATCAAACACTCCCAGGGCAGGTACAGCACGGGTTAGATACAGAATAAAGCTCCCTCTTCACTGTCCCATCAAACACTCCCTGGGCAGCTACAGCATGGGTTAGATACAGAGTGAAGCTGCCTCTACACTGCCCCATCAAACACGCCCAGGGCAGGTACAGCATGGGTTAGATACAGAGTAAATCTCCGTCTACACTGGCCCATCAAACACTCCCAAGGCAAGTACAGCACGTGTTCGATACAGAGTAAATCTCCCTCTACACTGTCCCCATCAAACACTCCCAGGGCAGGTACAGCACGGGTTAGATAAAGAGGAAAACTCCCTCTAGACTGTCCCGTCAAACACTCCAGGGCAGGCACAGCACGGGTTAGATACAGAGTAAAGCGCCGTCTAGACTGTCCCGTCAAACACTCCCAGGGCAGGTACAGCATGGGTTAGATACAGAGTAAAGCTCCCTCTAGACTGTCCCGTCAAACACTCCCAGGGTAGGTAAAGCACGGGTTAGATGCAGAGCAAAGCTCCCTCTACACTGTCCCATCAAACACTCCCAGGGCAGGTACAGCACGGGTTAGATACAGAGTAAAGCTCCGTCTACACGGTCCCATCAAACACTCCCAGGGCAGGTACAGCACGGGTTCGATACAGAGTGAAGCTCCCTCTACACTGTCCCATCAAACACTCCCAGGGCAGGTACAGCGCGGGTTAGATACAGAGTAAAGCTCCCTCTACACTGTCCCATCAAACACTCCCAGGGCAGGTACAGCACGGGTTAGATACAGAGTAAAGCTCCCTCTACACTGTCCCATCAAACACTCCCAGGGCTGGTACAGCACGGGTTAGATACAGAGTAAAGCTCCCTCTTCACTGGCCCATCCAACACTCCCAGGGCAGGTACAGCATGGGTTAGATACAGAGTAAAGCTCCCTCTACACTGTCCCATCAAACACTCCCAGGGCTGGTACAGCACGGGTTAGATACAGAGTAAAGCTCCCTCTTCACTGGCCCATCCAACACTCCCAGGGCAGGTACAGCATGGGTTAGATACAGAGTAAGGCTCCCTCTACACTGTCCCATCAAACACTCCCAGGGCAGGAACAGCACGGGTTAGATACAGAGTAAAGCTCCCTCTACACTGTCCCATCAAGCACTCCCAGGGCAGGTACAGCACGGGTTAGATACAGAGTAAGGCTCCCTCTACACTGTCCCATCAAACACTCCCAGGGCAGGTACAGCACGAGTTAGATACAGAGTAAAGCTCCCTCTACACTGTCCCATCAAACACTCCCAGGGCAGGTACAGCACGAGTTAGATACAGAGTAAAGCTCCCTCTACACTGCCCCATCAAACACTCCCAGGGCAGGTACAGCACGGGTTAGGTACAGAGTAAAGCTCCCTCTACACTGTCCCATCAAACATTCCCAGGGCAGGTACAGCACGGGTTAGATACAGAGTAAAGCTCCCTCTACACTGTCCCATCAAACACTCCCAGGGCCGGTACAGCACGGGTTAGGTACAGAGTGAAGCTCCCTCTACACTGTCCCATCAAACACTCCCAGGGCAGGTACAGCACGGGTTAGATACAGAGTAAAGCTCCCTCTACACTGTCCCACCAAACACTCCCAGGGCAGGTGCAGCACGGGTTAGATACAGCGTAAAGCTCCCTCTACACTCTCCCATCAAACACTCCCCGGGCAGGTACAGCACGGGTTAGATGCAGAGTAAAGCTCCCTCTGCAGTGTCCCATCAAACACTCCCAGGGCAGGTACAGCACGGGTTAGATACAGAGTAAAGCTCCCTCTACACTCTCCCATCAAACACTCCCAGGGCAGGTGCAGCACGGGTTAAATACAGAGTAAAGCTCCCTCTACAGTGTCTCATCAAACACTCCCAGCGCAGGTACAACACGGATTAGATACAGAGTAAAGCTCACTCTACACTGTCCCATCAAACACTCCCAGGGCTGGTACAATCAGGTTAGATACAGAGTAAAGCTCCCTCTACACTGTCCCATCATACACTCCCAGGGCAGGTACAGCACAGGTTAGATACAGAGTAAAGCTCCCTCTACACTGTCCCATCAAACAGTCCCAGGGCAGGCACAGCACGGGTTAGATACAGAGTAAAGCTTCCTCTACACTGTCCCATCATGCACTCCCAGGGCAGGTACAGCACGGGTTAGATACAGAGTAAAGCTCCCTCTACACTTTCCCATCATACACTCCCAGGGCAGGTACAGCACGGGTTAGATAAGCCAGGTTTGGAACATCTGAACCTGGCAGAAAGCAACAATTTGAAGAGACGATAGACAACAGAGGCAGACTGGAATCAATTTTGCTTCTAGGAATGAGTTGATCATTCGGCTTCTGAGCAAGGCAGATAAAAACAAATCCTTTCATGATCGGAAATTTTAATTTTATTTTCAACCCTGGTCACAGCGCAAGAAGGGAATCAAGGGATATGTGGATCGGACAGGATAATGGAGTTGAGGTCGAAGATCAGCCATGGTCTTTTTGAATGGTGGAACGGGCTCGAGGGGCCGAAAGGCCGACTCCTGCTCCTTTTCCTTATGTTCTTATTCCTTTTCTCACAGTTGCTCATTCCTGCTATAAAAAAACCCTCTGAATTGAACCTGCGGCGATGACACTTGCGTTCGAGACGCCTTGTACAGACTTCTGTTGCTTTCCAGTGTACCAGACGGTATATAACAGAACGCCTCACCGGTGGGCCACCTGCCTTGGTGTGCAGCCAAACCATAAGACACCACCAGGATGACCACAGCCTTAGCCCCCTGATCTGGACTGGTACAGGAAACTTTTTTTTATCCGGCACGGATGGGACCGACGTGGTGCCGGTTCATCAAAAATTCCGGATAACCGAAAGCTATCGTAAAAGATACGGAGCTCAGAGCTCCATATAAAGCAACAAACCCTCAGCTTCAGAACAATGGCCACAAGTTGCAAGCGTCTCTGTAGCTTAGCAACAGCTGCAGCCACACCCTTGCACAGCAACAAATGGAGGAAGGCAAGTAATAAAAGTTACCTGAACCTACTCCTGAATTTTGCCGGTTAACCGAGATTTCCGGTTATTTAGGTGCCGATAAATCAAAAGTTTCCTGTACATAGGAACAGGAGGAGGCCATTCAGCCCCTCCAGCCTGTTCCAACATTCAATGAGATCATGGCTGATCTGTGACCTAACTCCATCTACCTGCCTTTGCCCCATATCCCTTAATACCTTTGGTTAACAAAAACCTATCAATCTCAGATTTAAAATTAACAATTGATCCAGCATCAATTGCTGTTTGCGGAAGAGAGTTTCAAACTTCTACCACCCTTTGTGTGTAGAAGTGTTTCCTAACTTCACTCCTGAAAGGTCTGGCTCTAATTTTAGGACTATGCCCCCTAGTCCTAGACTCCCCAACCAGCAGAAATAGTTTCTCTCTCTCTACCCTATCAGTTCCCCTGAATATCTTGAAAACATCGATCAAATCAGCCCTTAACCTTCTAAATTGCCATGAATACGATTGAGTTGATTGATCTTGGCCGAGGCAGCCGTCAGGAGGGCCTCAGTTGGCCTCAGGATCCCTGGACTCCTGGGGAGGGTGAGGGGAGATGTTTCCGCTCCCATCGCTGCCCAGTGGCTCCTGTTGGAGCCTACCCACATGTGGATCATAGCATGATACAGCACCGAAGGAGGCCATTCAGCCCATCCTGCCTGTGCCGGCTCTTTGAAAGAGCTCGCCAATTAGTCCCACTGCCCCCCCCGCCCTGCTCTTTCCCCCGTAGCCCTGCAAATTTTTCCTTTGCAAGTATTTACCCAATTCCCCTTTTGAAAGTTATTGTTGAATCTGCTTCCACCGCCCTTTCAGGCAGCGCGTTCCAGATCACAACAACTCGCTGCGTACCTGCCTCTTAACTAAGCACAGAATATTCCTTCAATTCCTTTCTCCCCTCCCCCCTTTCCCAGCCTCTGCACCTGCATAAAATCTGTCACGTCTCCAGCTTTTTCCAGTCCTGACGAAGGGTTGTCGAGCTGAAACGTTTCTCTCTCCACGGATGCTGCCTGGCCTGCTGAGTGTTTCCAGCATTCTCTGTTGCTATTTCTCCTCATCTCCCCCTCTGGTTCTTTTGCCAATTATCTTCAACCTGTGTCCTCTGGTTACCGACCCTTCCGCCAGTGGAAACTGCTTCTCCCGATCTATTCTATCACAGAATCACAGAAACCCCACAGTGCAGATAGAGGCCATTTCGGCCCATCGAGCCTGCACCGACACATATCCCACCCGATCCCCGTAACCCCTACACCAACACATATCCCACCCTATCCCCGTAAACCCACGTATTTAATCCCCCTAACACTAAGGGTCAATTTATCATAGCCAATCAACCTAACCCGCACATCTTTGGACTGTGGGAGGAAACCGGAGCACCCGGAGGAAACCCACGCAAACACGGGGAGAATGTGCAAACTCCACACAGACAGTCACCCGAGGCCGGATTCGAACCCGGGTCCCTGGCGCTGTGAGGCAACAGTGCTAACCACTATGCCACCGTGCTGCCCAAAACCCTTCATAATTTTGAACGCCTCTATTAAATCTCCCCTTAACCTTCTTGGGTGAGGACAGGGTTGGAATAAACAACAACAACTTGCATTTATATAGCGCCTTTAATGTAGTAAAATGTCCCAAGGTGCTTCACAGGAGCGATTAGCGAACAAAATTTGACACCGAGCCACATAAGGAGATATTAGGACAGGTGACCAAAAGCTTGGTCAAAGAGGTCGGTTTTAAGGAGCGTCTTAAAGGAGGAGAGAGAGGCGGAGAGGTTTAGGGAGGGAATTCCAGAGCTTAGGGTCCAGGCAGCTGAAGGCACGGCCGCCAGTGGTGGAGCGATTAAAATCAGGGATGGTCAAGAGGCCAGAATTGGAGGAGCGCAGAGATCTCGGAGGGTTGTGGGGCTGGTGGAGGTTACAGAGATAGGGAGGGAGGCGAGGGCCATGGAGGGATTTAAAAACAAGGATGAGAATTTTAAAATCGAGGCGTTGCTTAACCGGGAGCCAATGTAGGTCAGCGAGCACAGGGGGTGATGGGTGAACGGGACTTGGTGCGAGTTAGGACACGGGGCAGTGAGCACAGGGGGTGATGGGTGAACGGGACTCGGTGCGAGTTAGGACACGGGGCAGTGAGCACAGGGAGTGATGGGTGAACGGGACTCGGTGCGAGTTAGGACACGGGGCAGTGAGCACAGGGGGTGATGGGTGAACGGGACTTGGTGTGAGTTAGGACACGGGGCAGTGAGCACAGGGGGTGATGGGTGAACGGGACTTAGTGCGAGTTAGGACACGGGGCAGTGAGCACAGGGGGTGATGGGTGAACGGGACTCTGTGCGAGTTAGGACACGGGGGCAGCAAGCACAGGGGGTGATGGGTGAACGGGACTCGGTGCGAGTTAGGACACGGGGCAGTGAGCACAGGGGGTGATGGGTGAACGGGACTTGGTGCGAGTTAGGACACGGGGCAGTGAGCACAGGGGGTGATGGGTGAACGGGACTTGGTGCGAGTTAGGACACGGGGCAGTGAGCACAGGGGGTGATGGGTGAACGGGACTTGGTGCGAGTTAGGACACGGGGCAGTGAGCACAGGGGGTGATGGGTGAACGGGACTCGGTGCGAGTTAGGACACGGGGCAGTGAGCACAGGGGGTGATGGGTGAACGGGACTTGGTGCGAGTTAGGACACGGGGCAGTGAGCACAGATGGTGATGGGTGAACGGGACTTGGTGCGAGTTAGGACACGGGGCAGCAGAGTTCTGGATGAGCTTAAGTTTACGGAGGGTGGGAGACAGGAGGCCGGACAGGGGAGCGTCGGAATAGTCGAGTCTCGAGGATCGGCAGTGATTCCATAGTTGCAGGGCTGCACTCTCTGGGCTGGACCCATGACAATTAGCCTCTTGGGCTGGCTGGCGGAGGATTGGTGGGCAGCACGGTCCCACCAGGAAGTAGGTCAGTCCCCTTCGGGAGAGGGGGGAAGATGAGAGCAACAGAGTTCGGTCCCGGCGCGAAGCGCGGTTGATTCCGCCGACGTTCTTTGGCATTCGTAGAGTAAGCTGCCCGTTGGCCTTCTCTACCTCTGCTGCCGAGAGGGTTTCTAGCCTGGCGCAGAGTCCCCGAGGGCTCCCGCCGGCATTCCCTGCCGGCTTTTGCCCTGGCCCTCTCGAAGGTGCGTGGCAGGGTTTCCCGTGGGCGCGGTGGCACCCGAGTGCCCCATCCCTTTTCACCCGCGGCTGAGCGCCAGGGGATTGTACGACCCGCAGTGAGGGGGCCATCGCAGCCGGTCTCCAGCCGATCCTCAGGCCCCCCCCCCGCCCCACCCACCCCCTCCCCCAACCTCCACCAACATGCTGCTTCCAGCAGGGGTCAGTGCAGAGCATTCTTGAGCCAGAAAATGAGCTGATCTTTTACCAAAAACAACTTGCATTTATATAGCGCCTCTAACATAGTAAAACGTCCCAAGGCGCTTCACAGGAGCGATTATCAAACAAAATCTGACAGCGAGCCACATTAGGAGATATTTGGGCAGGTGACCAAAAGCTTGGTGAAAGAGGGAGGTTTTAAGGAGCGTCTTAAAGGAGCAGAGAGAGGCGGAGAGGTTTAGGGAGGGAATTCCAGAGCTCAGGGCCCAGGCAGCTGAAGGCACGGCCGCCAATGGTGGAGTGATTAAAATCGGGGGATGCGCAAGAGGCCAGAATTGGAGGAGCGCAGAGATCTCGGAGGGTTGTGGGGCTGGAGGAGGTTACAGAGATAGTGATATCATTCAAAAGCCCAGGGGGCAGTTAAGGGGCAATTGTAGAGCCCTTGCCACCTGCCCAATACGTGGCTGCTCGCTGATGCCGGATTGTAGGGTTGGGGGGGAGTGGGGGAGGGTGCGGTGGATCGAACGAGCGACAAAAACAACACACAGTGCCTTTAACATTGTTAAACGTCCCCGGGTGCTTCACAGGAGCGATTATCAGACAAAATTTGACACCGAGCCACATAAGGAGATATTAGGGCAGGTGACCAAAAACTTGGTCAAAGAGGTCAGTTTTAAGGAGCGTCTTAAAGGAGGAGAGAGAGGCGGAGAGGTTTAGGGACATCACTGGGTCTGTGTCAGTACCACAGCAGCAGCCCATGCGGGGTTAATGGGCCGCTCGTTGTGCCAGATTCTCGGTGACCGAACTCCGAACGTCTCTCGAGAGCGTTGGGGGCCGAGGAGCTCGCCGCCGCGATCAGCGGTCGAGGCGAACAGCGCCGATTGAAGCGGTGGGGGGGTTGGTGGGGGGGTGCGGAATAAACACACCTGGGGAGAAAGGAATATGCTGATGGGGGGGTGAGACGGAAGTAAAGGGGTTGCGGGGGGACGAGGCACGTGCGCAGCTCAAGCGCCGGCGCGGGAACCCCCCCCCCCCCGCAAGCCGGGCTGACTGCCCCCCCCCCCCGCCCCGCGGAATGGGAAGGGATCTCGGGCTGGAAGGGAACACCTCCAGTAACTGGGAAGGAGAGCAGCACGGGGCAGGTGGGTGGATCGGAGCAGCACATACGAGCACGCACTCTCGAGGCTTGGCTGTCAAAGTGGCACTTATTTATTTTACGCCCTCGAATATTTACTGGCACCCCGGGATAGACCATAATCCAGAGCAAAGCTTGCAGTCGCCAGATAGCTCCTATCTCGTTGCTTTCTGATCTCGGGAATATTAACTTCCCCCCCTCTATTCTGTCTTACAATAGGCCAGTCCTCTGCAGCATACCCCAGTGATTTCCACTTTAAGGTTACTGAATACTGTCTGGTTTCAATTCAGCTCCGGCTCCTATTCTTGCTTAAGTCTTTTTTCTCTCTCTCTCTCTCTTCCCCCCCTGTTGCTCTTTTTCTCTCTCTCTCTCTCTCTCTGACCTGCTCTTCCACTGTCTCTCTATCACCGTCTCTCTTTCCTTTCTCCTGAATTTCTTTCCTCCCCCCTTCTCTTCCCACCACCCCCCCCAACCCCTCCTTCCCCACGAAACAACCCAAGAAGGGTCAAATATTATATATCTATCTCCAAAATTGGCACTAGCTGACAGTCTGCTGTTCTGCCGTGGAAGAGGAGGATCGCTCAGCCCTGGGACTTTGTGGATTCATACGCTGGTGTTGTACAACTGAGAGAGCGAGAGAGAGAGAGAGAGAGAGAGAGGAGTGGAGATATTCGAAGGTCCTCTTGGGTCCGTGAAAGGAGCTGGTACTCTCTCTTGGAATCGTTCAGCGATCGTCTTGGGTTTTGAGAAGGGGCTGCTGGTGGAGTGTGGTGGGGAGGGGAGGTGGTGAAGGAAGCGATTGCTCTGAATCCGTCGCAGATGGTTTGAATACGGTGTGTGTGTGTGTGCGCTCGTGAAGACTTTATTTTTTAAATTCCTGGACTGCCGGAGGAAGAACGAGAAGAGAAGAGAAGGGAGAAGGGGAGAGGGATTGTTCCTGTTTCAAAAAAAAGAGGCTTTTTTTTGCTACCACTGCCCCTGAAACAAAGGCGGTTCCATGGTTTAAGAGGAGCAACTGTGAGACGGCTACGACCTATTTTGGTGATGTGGCCATAAAGACAGAGAGAGAAGCTAACGAGGTTGTACTGTGCACAGGAGGGACTGAAGAGGAGATGCTTCACTTGGCAACGGGATAGCCTGAAGTGGAGCAAACCACCGCACACCCAACCCCGTGGCCTCCCCCCCTCCCCCCCCACCACCCATTGGATTACAGCTGTGTTGCCATGGCGCCCGCGGCAACATGAAGCCATGCCGTCCGGCGGGACTCGCACCTGCGGTATGCCCCTGGCCGCGGCCGCCCCGGTCCCGGGCCGGCTCCCGCTGCTCCTCCTCCTGCTCCTGAGCGGCCGGGGGGCCTGGGCGGCCGCCCGCGTCTCCTCCAGCCTCAGCACCTCCCACCACGTCCACCACTTCCACAGCAAGCACTTCTCGGTGCCCATCGCCATCCACCGCTCGGCCGTCTCCGCCAGAGGTCACGGTAAGCTCTCGCACCCCCTTGCTCTCTCTCTCTCGCTGCCGCCGCTCTCCAGTAACGTCGGGTCAAAGGGTCAAAGTTCAGCAGCCCTAGCCATGCCAACTCAGCTTGCTTGTATTTCTGGCGCCGCTTCACTCAGTCGAATAGTATTTTTTTCTCCCTCCCCCTTAATTAACTGATAAACAGGTTGTCCCCTACCCTTTCTCTTTCCTTTCTTTGTTAAAAGAGTTTAAATTCAGCCTGGAATGCCCGTTTACGGTTGCTTGTATGTATTCCTGCAGGTTGCGCTGTCGGCTCACCCAGTCAAATAGCCTTTCCTCCCCCCCACCACCCTCCCAACTAACTAATAAATGAAAGGGTAGAAAGAAAATGAATAAAACAGGCATTCCTCGTTTGTTTAATTTCTCCCTCCGCCACCACCCCCACCCCACCCCCCGCACAATTGCTCTCTCCCCGGGGCTGCCCGCAGGAGGTTAATCTTCAATCTCTGGCGACTCCTGGGCACACCGAAGTGTTGGCAAGCCCGAGCTGCACGTACTCCCCGGAGATTTCCTCACGGGAGCAGCCCGCCTCCAACCGCCTGGCTCGGTCGAAAGCGGGGACCAATTGGAGAGCTCCATCGAAAGATGGGCCGAATGGCCTCCGTCTGTGCCGTACCGTTCTGGGAAGAAAAGCACATTTTGTTCGTGACGCACCCCCCGCCACTCGCCCCCCACCCCTGGTTATGATTTTTCTCCCGTGATTTGCCCGGGAGTCAGTTCTCCTGGAGATCCCAGGGCAATCCTGATGGGTTGGCAAACTGAGTGCCCATGGGGTGGCATCGAGGGGGTAGAGGGGTGAATTGAGGTGGATCTGTGTAATCTCAATTCGCGTCGGACTATACCAGGCATCGGCGGCGATGGGTGGGGTGTGGGGGCAGGGGGGGGCTGGTGAGAGAGAATCATTCGTCTGTCTCTGGCTGAATTGAAAGCTCCCAAGTCCTACGGGTTGAAAGGATGTGAGCACCAAGATGTTGTTCCCGTTATTTAAGGGACGTAACTGGGGCAGCAGCGGAGTGGACCTCTCTCTCTTGTAGATCCGTAAGGAAAATAGGTAGCTTTGGATTGGAACAGTAGCGCACACAGCATTGGCCAACAGCCAAAGGGGGGCTAGATGAAACGATTCTTGACTACAGCACCGATCGTTGCCTGTCACCTCTCCTCTAATACTGTCAGTCTCCTCCTCCCCTCCCCTCCCGCCGCCTCCAAACCCCTCGATTACCGATCGGTGCCACTGCTGCCAGAGACAGCGCCATTCAGCCCACTCTGGCCCCGAGCGGCATTCCGAATCCCGCGTGCTCACATCTCGTTGTTCCCCCCACCCCCGCCGCCCCCTTCACCCAGCGAGCTACCCTGTTCTTGAATGTGTGGCTCTGGTCCCTGCCTCAGTGACTAACTGCGGCCGTGCAGTCCGCAGCCTCCCGTCCCCTTTGTAGTCTGCTGATTTCGAGGGCACGGTGATGTGTGTGTGTCTCAATGTACCCGAGCGACTCGTCGTACCGTACCCCCCGACGAGCGCGCGTCAGACCCTTTTCGAGCGGGCTGCTTGACGCGAGAGCTGGCAGCGAGTGGGGCCGGGGAGGAGAGGGCGGAGACCTCGCGGCCCAGCGCCGTGCAGCTGCACGCTCCCGGGCTGCCTCCCCCCCAGCCCCCACCGCCCCATGAGGGCTCCCCTGCCCCTCCTCCAGTGCAGCCTCTCGGGACGGCGCGGACATGATAGGCCGAAGGGCCTCTTTCTGTGCTGTATGACTCTATGATGCCCTGGCTGGCTTCGGCCAAGTGGGCTCCCGCAAATGCTCGGGGACCGGCGATCCCGCTGCTCGTTTACCCAACTCGCTGTCAGTCCGAAGCGATGCCACTGCGCCCGATAATGAGGGTGAATTAATTTTTCAGAGGGAGCATGAATATTTATACGGAATGCAGTGTGTTCAGTGCAACAGGACCATCAGTGGAGGCAAAGCTCCTTGATTATATCGGGTTGCTCTGGGGTGGGGAAGGGGTGGCCTGAACATGTTCGGCTCGGGAGGGGGGCGGGCGGCGGGGGGCACAGCTGCTGTTTCTCTCTAGCCTCCGAACGCTTTGATCACACTATGTAGCAGGCATGGAAAGGCTTGCTGGGCACACGCCTGTGATATTCATCTTTAAATGAAGAGGGCTGGAATATTAGAGTGCGTGTGCGAGTGAGAGAGCAAATGGATGGGTGCGGGGTTGGGGGGAGAGGGTGTGTGTGTGCAAGGCAGAAATACAGCCAGCTGACTGTTAGACTGTGCTACAGGGAATGCTATAGGTGGGGAGGGTTTTGGCCTGTGGCAATGAGGCAGGAACGGTGCCGTCTCGGTGGCCTTTGGACTGTATTCACGGGTAGGGTGGATGTCCGTCTGTACTAATGGGCAGGAAGCAGTGTAGCTCAGTGCTACTTGAGACCCGTAATCCAGGCCGACTCTCCCAGTGCCAGTACAGAGGGAGCACCGCACTGTCGGAGGGGCAGTACTGAGGGAGCGCCGCACTGTCGGAGGGGCAGTACTGAGGGAGCGCCGCACTGTCGGAGGGGCAGTACTGAGGGAGCGGCGCACTGTCGGAGGGGCAGTACTGAGGGAGCGCCGCACTGTCGGAGGGGCACTACTGAGGGAGCGCCGCACTGTCGGCGGGGCAGTACTGAGGGAGCGCTGCACTGTCGGAGGGGCAGTACTGAGGGAGCGCCGCACTGTCGGAGGGGCAGTACTGAGGGAGCGCCACACTGTCGGCGGGGCAGTACTGAGGGAGCGGCGCACTGTCGGAGGGGCAGTACTGAGGGGGAGCCGCACTATCGGAGGGGCAGTACTGAGGGAGCTCCGCACTGTCGGAGGGGCAGTACTGAGGGAGCGCCGCACTGTCGGAGGGGCAGTACTGAGGGAGCGCCGCACTGTCGGAGGGGCGGTACTGAGGGAGCGCCGCACTGTCGGAGGGGCAGTACTGAGGGAGCTCTGCACTGTCGGAGGGGCAGTACTGAGGGAGCTTTGCACTGTCGGAGGAGCAGTACTGAGGGAACGCCACACTGTTGGAGGTGCCGTCTTTCGGATGAGACGTTAAACCGAGGCCCCGTCTGCCCTTTAGGCGGACGTAAAAGATCCCGCGGCCACTATTGGAAGAGGAGCAGGGGGAGTTCTCCCCGGTGTCCAATATTTATCCCTCAACCAACATCACTAAAAACAGATGATCCGGTCATTATCACATTGCTGCTTGCGGGAGCTTGCTGTGCGCAAATTGGCTGCCGCGTTTCCCACATTACAAACAGTGACCGCACTTCAAAAAAAGTACTTCATTGGCTGTGAAGCGCTTTGGGACATCCTGGGGTGATGAAAGGCGCTGGAGAAATGGGCGTCTTTCAATAGGCAAGGATCAGTTTGCCAGAGTATTACTCTGTGCCAATGGACAGGGAGCAGGGTAACCATGGCGAGCGCCAGTCTGTGGTAGATAAGTGAGAGGTGTAGTTCCCAACAAGCATGTGCACACGGCGCCTGAATGTACTCCAAGCTGCTGTGTTTATTGCGAAGAGGAGGTTATATATGACAGTTCCTTGCTTTCCACTATTTCTGGGTTGCACTCGGTTGCCGTGGAAACCTCTTTCAGGTCTGGTCCTCTGCGAGTCTGTCACCAGCCATTGGGAATTACATTGGGAATTACTTGAAAGCAGCCTAGGGCGCTGTGCTTTGCCATTCTGTTCCCCGCTCCCTCGCTGTGGAAACAGTCTCTCGGTCCCTCCTCCGATGACACAGCAAGAGTCAGCCTATAGTGTCTTCTCAAGCCTTGACAACCTGCTATGCTGGGCCACTGCTGAGTGCCAACACCACGTACTTAACCCTGGATGGGTGCGAGACCTTGATGTGAAGCTGCAACATTAAGTAACATGCCCCCTGTTTGCAGATGTCCAGAGCAGGGACAGCGTGGGTTAGATAAAGAGTAAAGCTCCCTCTACACTGTCTCGTCAAATACTCCCAGGGTAGGCACAGCACAGGTAGATGCAGAGTAAAGCTCCCTCAACACTGTCCCATCAAACACTCCCAGGGAACGTACAGCATGGGTTAGATACAGAATAAATCTCCCTCTACACTGTCCCATCAAACACTCCCAGGGAACTTACAGCTTGGGTTAGATACAGAATAAATCTCCCTTTACACTGTCCCATCAAACACACACAGAGCAGGTACAGCACGAGTTAGATACAGAGTAAAGCTCCCTCTACACTGTCCCATCAAACACTCCCAGGGCAGGTACAGCACGGCTTAGATACAGAGTAAAGCTCCCTCTACACTGTCCCATCAAACACTCCCAGGGCAGGTACAGCACGGGTTAGATACAGAGTAAAGCTCCCTCTACACTGTCCCATCAAACACTCCCAGGGCAGGTACAGCACAGGTTAGATACAGAGTAAAGCTCCCTCTACACTGTCCCATCAAACACTCCCAGGGCAGGTACAGCACGAGTTAGATACAGAGTAAAGCTCCCTCTGCACTGTCCCACCAAACACTCCCAGGGCAGGTACAGCACAGCTTAGATACAGAGTAAAGCTCCCTCTACACTGTCCCATCAAACACTTCCAGGGAACGTACAGCATGGGTTAGATACAGAATAAATCTCCCTTTACACTGTCCCATCAAACACTCCCAGGGCAGGTGCAGCACGGGTTAGATATAGAGTAAAGCTCCCTCAACACTGTCCCCTCAAACACTCCCAGGGCAGGTACAGCACGGGTTAGATTCAGGTAAAGCTTCCTCTACACTGTCCCATCAAACACTACCAGGGCAGGTACAGCACAGCTTAGATACAGAGTGTAGCTCCCTCCACACTGTCCCATCAAACACACACAGGGCAGGTACAGCACGGCTTAGATACAGAGTAAAGCTCCCTCTACACTGTCCCGTCAAACACTACCAGGGCAGGTACAGCACGGGGTTGGATACAGAGTAAAGCTCCCTCTACACTGTCCCGTCAAACACTCCCAGGGCAGTTACAGCACAGGATAGATACAGCGTAAAGCTCCCTCTACACTGTCAGTCAAACACTCCCAGGGCAGGTGCAGCATGGGTTAGATACAGAGTAAAGCTACCTCTACACTGTCCCATCAAACACTCCCAGGGCAGGTACAGCACGGGTTAGATACAGAGTAAAGCTCCCTCTACACTGTCCCATCAAACACTCCCAGGGCAGGTACAGCACGGGTTAGTTGCAGAGTAAAGCTCCCTCTACATTGTCCCATCAAACACTCCCAGGGCAGGTACAGCACGGGTTAGATCTAGAGTAAAGCTCCCCCTACACTGTCCCATCAAACACTCCCAGGGCAGGTGTAGCATGGGTCAGACATAGAGTAAAGCTCCCTCTACACTGTCCCGTCAAACACTCCCAGGGCAGGTACAGCACGGGTTAGATACAGAGTAAAGCTTCCTCTACACTGTCCCGTCAATGCACCGTACTGATTTCCATTTCCCACAGGCGTTCTCGGTGCAACACTGCCAATTGGAGGTGAATGGGCGTCCATTTTACATGATGGATCCCAGCTTATGGGTAACTGGATTGAGGCAAGGAGATATAGAATGAGGGTTATCACTGGATGGTTGAAGGGGGATGTTAGAACGAATGTTATTAGAAAATGGAATGCTTTACTGCAAAGGGGGCCATTGGGGCTGAGACTAGAACATCATTTAAAATGGTGCTCGATAAATACTTGATGAGACAGAAAAAGGATTCAGCAATTGGGAGAGTGGAGAGCGGCACTTGAAGGGGCCAAGTAGCCTCCCTCTGTGCTTTATAGTCTCCAGTTTCTGGTTGTTGCAGGAAGGAAGTGGTGTGTGTTGGACGGGGTATTTGCAGATCAGAAAGATCTCGCCTTTCTCCAGCGCCTTTCACCACCTCAGGACAGCCCGAACCGCTTTACAGCCAATGAAGTACTTTTTGAAGTGTGGTCACTGTTGTAATGTAGGAAACACGGCAGCCAATGTGCACACAGCAAGCTCCCACAAACAGCAATGTGATAATGACCAGGTCATCTGTTTTTAGTGATGTTTATTGAGGGATAAATATTGGCCCCTAACTCCCTCAGTACTGCCCCTCCAACAGTACGGCGCTCCCTCAGTACTGCCCCTCCGACAGTGCGGCGCTCCCTCAGCACTGCCCCTCCGACAGTGCGGCACTCCCTCAGTACTGCCCGTCCGACAGTGCGGCGCTCCCTCAGTACTGCCCCTCCAACAGTGTGGCGCTCCCTCAGTACTGCCCCTCCGACAGTGCGGCTCTCCCTCAGTACTGCTCCTCCGACAGTGCGGCGCTCCCTCAGTACTGCCCCTCCGACAGCACGGCGCTCCCTCCGTATTGCCTCTCTGACAGTGCGGCGCTCCCTCAGTAGTGCCCCTCCGACAGTGCGGCGCTCCCTCAGTACTACCCCTCCGACAGTGCGGCGCTCCCTCAGTACTGCCCCTCCGACAGTGCGGCGCTCCCTCAGTACTGCCCCTCCAACAGTGCGGCGCTCCCTTAGTACTGGCACTGGGGAGCGGCGGCCTAGAATTTCATGCCCAAGTCTCTGGAGCGGGAGTCGAACCCGTGACCCGCTGGTTCAGAGGCGAGAGTGTGCTACCCACTGAGCCACGGCCGGCCCCGTGAACAGCCACTCGGGGATATTTGGAGCTCAGGGAGCGGCAAGAAGAAAGAGGCTGAGTGGTGCAGTGCCGAGGAAGATGGCAATGGGAAGAGCGTGGGCCGAGCTGCGAAGGGGGTCAGGTGTTAGATGCTCGTGTCGGCGGGGCGAATTGCGAATCGCTGCCGCTGTCTGTGTAAATGCGTCGTGCCAGACACCGAGCTAAGCTCAAACATCCGCCCACTCCGACATGGTGTTGGGCCGGTGACAGTGAAGGCTCTATAGATAGAGACGACTTGCTGTCGAATTCCTTGGATATTCCATTATATTCTATTAATGTCACTTCCATCCCGTGTGTCAGTGTGTTAATTGTACACAGCCACAAATCGCTGCGTTTAATCCAATGTGTTTAATTTGTCTGCGGAACCCAAGCTGCCAGAATTCACAGGCACAAGCTGAAGAGATTAATTGGCTCGCAACGTGCAGATTCTTATTGGCTCGTTGGGGGGGGCTGGCAGCGCGGACAAGTTAACCCGCGGGCAGCGCTGACAGATGCCGCCATTGACGGCATGGCAGCGGGCAAGGTCTGGCACATCAGGGCGCAACGGGATTTCAGGTGCCAGCTTGCAGCCCCGCACTTCAGGAGTGCGGGCAAAAAAAATGTCTCTTCCCCTCCCCTCACCGATCCAGAGTTCCCTCCCGTCTCTCCTAAGAACGATCGTTCTTGCCAGGGACCTTTTCCCGAATCCGGCATTTTTATACGCCTGAACCTGGCACACTGTTCCCGATCTCAGGTCATCCCAAAGCGCTTTACAGCCAATGAAGTACTTTTTTGAAGTGTGGTCACTGTTGTAATGTAGGAAACACGGCAGCCAATTTGCACACAGCAAGCTCCCACAAACAGCAATGTGAAAATGACCAGATCATCTGTTTTTAGTGATGTTGGTTGAGGGATAAATATTGGCCCAGGACACCGGGGAGAACTCCCCTGCTCTTCTTCCAATAGTGGCCGTGGGATCTTTTACGTCCACCTGAGAGGGCAGACGGGGCCTCGGTTTAACGTCTCATCCGAAAGACGGCACCTCCGACAGTGCGGCGCTCCCTCAGTACTGCCCTTCCGACAGTGCGGCGCTCCCTCAGTACTGCCCCTCCGACAGTGCGGCACTCCCTCAGTACTGCCCCTCCGAGAGTGCGGCGCTCCCTCAGTACTGCCCCTCCGACAGTGCGGCACTCCCTCAGTACTGCCCCTCCGAGAGTGCGGCGCTCCCTCAGTACTGCCCCTCCGACAGTGCGGCGTTCCCTCAGTACAGCCCCTCCGACAGTGCGGCGTTCCCTCAGTACAGCCCCTCCGACAGTGCGGCGCTCCCTCAGTACAGCCCCTCCGACAGTGCGGCGCTCCCTCAGCACTGCCCCTCCGACAGTGCCGCGCTCCCTCAGTACTGCCCCTCCGACAGTGCAGCGCTCCCTCAGTACGGCCCCTCCAACAGTGCGGCTCTCCCTCAGTACTGCCCCTCCGACAGTGCCGCGCTCCCTCAGTACTGCCCCTCCGACAGTGCAGTGCTCCCTCAGTACTGCCTCTCCGACAGTGCCGCGCTCCCTCAGCACTGCCCCTCCGACAGTGCGGCACTCCCTCAGCACTGCCCCTCCGACAGTGCCGCGCTCCCTCAGTACTGCCCCTCCGACAGTGCGGCGCTCCCTCAGTACTGCCCCTCCGACAGTGCGACACTCCCTCAGTACTGACCCTCCGACAGTGCGACACTCCCTCAGTACTGCCCCTCCGACAGTGCGACACTCCCTCAGTACTGACCCTCCGACAGTGCGGCTCTCCCTCAGTACTGCCCCCCGACAGTGCGGCTCTCCCTCAGTACTGCCCCCCGACAGTGCGGCTCTCCCTCAGTACTGCCCCCCGACAGTGCGGCTCTCCCTCAGTACTGCCCCCCGACAGTGCGGCTCTCCCTCAGTACTGCCCTCCGACAGTGCGGCGCTCCCTCAGCACTGGGAGTGTCAGCCTCGATTTTGTGCTCAAGTCTCTCGAGCGGGGCTCGAACCCACAACCTTCTGACTCAGTGGCAAGAGAAGAGAGAGCGCTACCCACTGGCAGAAACCCGGAGAGTGGTAAGAATGTGGAACTCGCTACCACAGGGAGTGGTTGAGGCGAATGGCACAGATGCATTTAAGGGGAAGCTAAATAAGCACATGAGGGAGAAAGGGATAGAAGGATGTGTTGATGGAGTGAGATGAAGTGGGATGAGAGGAGGCTCGTGTGGAGCACAAACACCAGCATGAACCAGGTGGGCCGAATGGCCTCTGTCTGGGCTGTAAAATTCGATGGACAAGTTGAGGCAATAAAATTGGCTCAGAATTGTCCTGGGCTCGAGAGCGGGGGTGGGAGGTGGGAGCTAACAGCTGGGGTTACTGCTCTTGGACACTTATCCCTGCTGGAAAATGGCGGTCAGGTGAGTGCGCAGGTTAGGCTGCGTTCCCCCCATGGTTGACTTGCCTGCTGGCACTCACCGTCTGACGCGATGAATGGTTGGCGGTCCTCCAGCCCCGTGCAACTACACCCCAACAAGGAGTCAGCACCTTCAGGAGAGGAGAGGAGACCATTTGCAATGAGTTTTGTAAAAAGCCAACTATTTTTTTAATTCGTTCATGGGATGTGGGCGTCGCTGGCAAGGCCAGCATTTATTGCCCATCCCTAGTTGCCCCTTGAGAAGGTGGTGGTGAGCCACCTTCTTGAACCGCTGCAGTCCGTGTGGTGAAGGTGCTCCCACAGTGCTGTTAGGGAGGGAGTTCCAGGATTTTGACCCAGCGACGATGAAGGAACAGCCGATATATTTCCAAGTCAGGATGGTGTGTGTGACTTGGAGGGGAACTTGGAGGTGGTGGTGTTCCCGTGCGCCTACAGCCCTTGTCCTTCTAGGTGGAAGAGGTCGCGGGTTTGGGAGGCGCTGCCGAAGAAGCCTTGGCGAGTTGCTGCAGAGCATCTTGTAGATGGTGCACACTGCAGCCACGGTGCGCCGGGGGTGGAGGGAGTGAATGTTTAAGGTGGCGGATGGGGGGCCAATCAAGCGGGCTGCTTTGTCCTGGATGGTGTCGAGCTTCTTGAGTGTTGTTGGAGCTGCACTCATCCAGGCAAGTGGAGAGTATTCCATCACACTCCTGACTTGTGCCTTGTAGATGGTGGAAAGGCTTTGGGGAGTCAGGAGGTGAGACACTCGCTGCAGAATACCCCGCCTCTGACCTGCTCTTGTTGCCACAGTATTTATGTGGCTGGTCCAGTTAAGTTTCTGTTCAATGGTGACCCCCCGGGATGTTGATGGTGGGGGATTCGGCGATGGTAATGCCGTTGAATGTTGTGCCTTTCAGGCCCCGGGGCGTAGTTGAGACACTCTGCGATTGAGTTAATATGCTAAGTACTGACATTAATATGTATTTAGAATCTTGTTAAGATGATATTGCCTGTACGTCTTGATGGGAGTTAAAAGAAATGTTCCCATTTTGCGATTGCTGACTGAAGGCTGGCCGGGACTGAGGGGAACATAAGAACATAAGAAGTAGGAGCAGGAGTAGGCCATACGGCCCCTCGGACCTGCTCCGCCATTCAATAAGATCATGGCTGATCCGAATCTAGACTCACGTCCACTTCCCTGCCCGCTCCCCGTAACCCCTAATTCCCTTATCAGCTAGGAAACTCTCTATCTCCGTTTTAAATTTGTTTAGTGTCGCAGCTTCCACAGCTCTCTGAGGTAGCAAATTCCATAGATTTACTACCCTCTGAGTGAAGAAGTTTCTCCTCATCTCAGTTTTGAAACGGCAGCCCCTTATTCTAAGATTATGCCCCCTAGTTCTAGTCTCGCCCATCAGTGGAAACATCCTCCCCGCAACCACCCGATCAAGCCCCCTCACAATCTTATATGTTTCGATAAGATCGCCTCTCATTCTTCTGAATTCCAATGAGTAGAGGCCCAACCGACTCAACCTTTCCTCATATGTCAACCCCCTCATCTCCAGAATCAACCGAGTGAACCTTCTCTGAACCGCCTCGAGAGCAAGTATATCTTTTCTTAAATATGGAAACCAAAACTGTACGCAGTATTCCAGGTGTGGCCTCACCAGTACCCTGTATAACTGAAGCACGACTTCCCTGCTTTTATAAGAGCATAAGAACATAAGAAATAGGAGCAGGAGTAGGCCAATCGGCCCCTCGAGCCTGCTCCACCATTCAATAAGATCATGGCTGATCTGATCCTAACCTCAAATCTACTATCACTCTCCATCCCACCCGAACCCATGTGATCTCCCGGGAGAGGCGAAAAACCAGATAAAAAAATCCAATGGCCATCCCCTTTGCATTAAAAGCCAAGATTCCATTGGCCTTCCTGATCACCTGCTGTACCTGCATACTAACCTTCTGTGTTTCATGCACCAGGACCCCCAGATCCCTTTGTACTGTAGCACTTTGCAGTTTCTCTCCATTTAGATAATAACTTGGGAGGGACGGGAGGCCCCAGTTAGCTTGAGCAGAATAAATTACGCAAATGTGACCGCGACCTTGCAGTGGAAGCACTCGGCCGCCACAGGACCCTGCCGACTTTCTGCCTTTGCCTCTGCGGGATCTTGCTGTGCGCAAACCGGCTGCCGCGTTTCCCACGTCACGGCGGCGAGCCGCGCGCTGCGAGAAGGACCTCGTCGGCCGGGAAGCGCTCCGGGACGCGCTGAGGTGGTCGTCAACGGCGGTCCTGTATTTCTGTCTCTCGTTCCCAAATTCAGATCCAGGACGGCGCCAGTCCTTTCAGGCTGCACGGGATCTGCCCTGGTGATTTTCACACGCAGGCCACGCTCCTGATTTCCGACCGGTGCAGTTATGATCCAGCAAAAAAAAAAGAAAGACTTGCATTTCTACAGCCCCTTCCACGACGTCCCAAAGCGCTTTACAGCCAATGAAGTACTTTTTGAAGTGTGGTCACTGTTGTAATGTAGGAAACACGGCAGCCAATTTGCGCACAGCAAGCTCCCACAAACAGCAAATGTGATAATGACCAGATCATCTGTTTTAGTGATGTTGGTTGAGGGATAAATATTGGCCCGGGACACCGGGGAGAACTCCCCCTGCTCTTCTTCAAATAGTGGCCCTGGGATCTTTTACATCCACCTGAGAGGGCAGATGGGGCCTCGGTTTAACCTCTCATCCAAAAGACGGCACCACCGACAGTGCGGCGCTCCCTCAGTACTGCCCCTCTGACAGTGCGGTGCTCCCTCAGTACCGCCCCTCCGACAGTGCAGCGCTCCCTCAGTACTGTCCCTCCGACAGTGCAGCGTTACCTCAGTACTGCCTCTCCAACAGTGTGGCACTCCCTCAGTACTGCCCCTCTGACAGTGCGGCGCTCCCTCAGTGCGGCCCCTCCGACAGTATGGCCCTCCGACAATGCGGCGCTCCGTCAGTACTGCCCCTCCGACACTCCCTCAGTACTGCCCCTCCGACAGTGCGGCACTCCCTCAGTACTGCCCCTCCGGCAGTGCGGTGCTCCCTCAGTACTGCCCCTCCAACAGTGCGGCGCTCCCTCAGTACTGCCCCTCCGACAGTGCGGCGCTCCCTCAGCACTGCCCCTCCGACAGTGCGGCGCTCCCTCAGCACTGCCCCTCCGACAGTGCGACGCTCCCTCAGTACTGCCCCTCCGACAGTGCGACGCTCCCTCAGTACTGCCCCTCCGACAGTGCGACGCTCCCTCAGCACTGCCCCTCCGACAGTGCGGCGCTCCCTCAGCACTGCCCCTCTGACAGTGCGACGCTCCCTCAGTACTGCACCAGGGGTGTCAGCCTAGATTTTTGTGCTCAGGTCTCGAGCGGGATTCGAACCCACAACCTCCTGACTCAGAGGCGAGAGTGCGGCCCACTGAGCCACCGGTGTTTATGCTCCACACGAGCCTCCTCCCTCCCCTCTTCATCTCACCCCATCAACATATCCATCTAATCCTTTCTCCCTCGTGTGTTTATTGAGCTTCCTCTTAAATGCATCAATGCTATTCGCCTCAACCACTCCCTGTGGTAGCGAGTTGCACGTTCTCACCACTTTAGGCTGATTGGCAAAACAGATTGATCAGATCTCCAGGGGCCAGCAGATGCCAGGACGAGCTGGTCCCGACCAGCGAGTCACCCTGAACAGATCAACAACAAGCATTGCAGTGTAGAGCAACAAAATCATTTGACAGAAGCTGTTGGCGAAGACTTGGATTCTACAGAGTGTATAATTATCACTTGTACTTCACACAGCGGATACACTTTTAATAAATACTTTTCCTTGGACCTGATTAGCAGTTACGACACTTTGCTCTTGGCTCGGTAATGAACCCTACTGGGATTATTGAAGGAGGCATTTGCAACACCTGCCCTCCTGTCTGTCTCAATCCTGCCACCTCCGATTCGACCCATCGCACAGCAGCAGAACTGCACAGGGCGGGAATCTGTTTGTTAACTCCGTGTCCTAACTCGCACCAAGTCCCGCTCGCCCTCCCATCTCCCCCCCGTGCTCGCTGACCTGCACTGGCTCCCGGTTAAGCCACTCCTCGATTTAAAAATTCTCATCCTTGTTATCAAATCTCTCCATGGCCCTCGCCCCCTCCCTATCTCTGTAACCTACTCCAGTCCACAACTCTCAGAGATCTCTGCGCTCCTCCAATTCTGGCCTCTTGCGCATCCCCCGATTTCCATCGCTCCACCATTGGCGGCCGTGCCTTCAGCCGCCTGGGCCCTAAGCTCTGGAATTCCCTCCCTAAACCTCTCCGCCTCTCTCTCCTCCTTTAAGACGCTCCTTAAAACCGACCTCTCTGACCAAGCTTTTGGTCACCTGCCCTAATATCTCCTTATGTGGCTCGGTGTCAAATTTTGTTTGATAATCGCTCCTGTGAAGCGCCTTGGGACGTTTTACTACGTTAACGGCGCTAGATAAATGGAAGTTGTTGTTGTTGTCATATATCGAGAAGGTGGGGCTTTGGTGGGGTTAGTTGGACAGCTGTTTCGAGCTAAAGCTGGGAATTGTCATGTAGTCAGTCACACGATGAGAGGGCTGCACTTTGCTGAGGTCAGTCAGGCTGGGGCTCTTTCCTCTAGAATAGAGAAGGCCGAGCGGTGACCTGATGGAGGTCTTTAAGTTTAAGAAAGGGGTTCGATAGGGTAGACGCAGAGAAGATGTCGGGAAATGTTGATGTACAAAGGGACCTGGGTGTCCTTGTACACCAGTCACTGAAAGCAAACATGCAGGTGCAGCAAGCAGTTAGGAAGGCCTCATTGCAAGAGGATTTGAGTACAGGAGCAAGGATGTCTTACTACAGTTATACAGGGCCTTGGTGAGACCATACCTGGAGTACTGTGTGCAGTTTTGGTCTCCTTACCTAAGAAAGGATATACTTTCCATAGAGGGAGTGCAGCGAAGGTTCACCAGACTGATTCCTGGGATGGCGGGACTGTCGTATGAGGAGAGATTGGGTCGACTAGGCCTGTGTTCACTGGAGTTTAGAAGAATGAGAGGGGATCTCATTGAAACGTATAAAATTCTGACAGGGCTAGACAGACTGGATGCAGGGGGGATGTTTCCCCTGGCTGGGGGGTCTCGAACGAGGGGTCACAGTCTCAGGATACCGGGTAGGACATTTAGGACTGAGATGAGGAGAAATTTCTTCACTCAGAGGGTGGTGAACCTGTGGAATTCTCTACCCCAGAAGGCTGTGGAGGCTGTTAAGTATGTGTATTGTATTGAACAATTAACACAAAGACTTAAACGTATAACTCAAACAGGCCTTTACTGGTTGGAGGTAGGGACTGCACATAGGTCTTTACTTCATGCCCACAGGCGGGAACTGAGGGGGATCAGTACCCACAGTACTATTTATACCCCTATGGCCAGGAGTGGTACTGCGTATCACTACGCCCAACAAGTAGTGCAGTCCTGTCCATAGGTTCAAAGTAGCACACATATTACATACACAACATTCCTCCCTTCCTAGCTTTACAGTCATCTCCCCATTTAACATAACGTAATAACATATATACATATATAACTTCAGGTTTACATAACAGAATAACATAGATACATAGATAACTTCATGTCAAAAACAGATCACAGATTCAGTCTCTGCGGAAAACAGTTCACAGATTCAATCTCTGTGGTGTAGTCGGTTCACGTTGCTAGAGTGACTCATTCAATAGTCCTTCCATGGATTTAACAGTTTGAACTTCCGAACTGAATTGGCTCCGTTCGGAGGGACCACGTGTGTGATCTGGTAGAGGTGATAATGGTTCAGATGGGTCATCTTCTGTTTTTACTTTTCCTTTTCTGCTTCTTGGAGACTCTCTGGGCTCCATTGTCAGCTGCCACAGCTGCCAGCTGCATGCGCAGTTCCTCCTTCTCTTCCTCCTGTTTCCGTCGTAGAGCCAGCTTCTCCCGATGTTCCGTAGACTTTTGGTGCTCCTCCATGATTTCTGCACTTTGGGAGTCGAAGTTACAAGCTGGGCAGGACAGGACATCGTAATATTCGGTGTCGTCCTGAGCTAGACCAGTGAGAGGGTCGTCTATTTCCTCCATACCTAGCTGGACGTTAGCCAGCTCTTGTTCCAAATCCAGACATCTTTCCTGAAGAGACTTCTTCATGTGTACCTCTGCATCCAGCTTTTTCTGGGCTTTCAGCAAGTCGTTTACTAGTGACCTCATTTGTGATTTTAATACTTCAACTTCCTTTGGAGATTGATTGATCGGACTATGCAATCCCTCTACCGGAGCAGCTGTTTCAGCGGTCTGTTGTTCTACGTTGACGTGAGTCAGCGTACTTTTGGCATCCAAGGGCTGCTCTGTTGCAGTCATCTCAGTCTGTGTTGCCACCTCAGCTCTTCCAATAACCTTTGAGAGCTCCGAACCCCTTTCGTTTGAATATTGAAGTTCGTGTTCAAGTTTTTCCCATTTCAGAGTCCTGTCCTTCAGCATATGCAGGAGTTGGCTGACCGTTAACTCCTCTGACATCAGACGTTTTGTGTGCTCCTGCTCCATTTTCTCCATCAGCTGCTTCTGTTGTCTTTCCAGATTCTCCAACTCTATATCAAAGAACTCTTTCATTGCATTCAACTCTTGCTCAAAACGGCGAAGCATTTGTTCTAATTGCTGTTGTAGTTTGAAATGGAGTTGAGTTCGAGCCCGGTGTCCCTCAGAAATGGGCACATCAGTAGACTTGCCAGACTCAGAATCCACAGTTAAACTATGTTGTTGTTGCTCAGTGGAATTCTGTGCTGAAACTTTGTCTTTTGCACCTGAGTTGGGCTTACCATCATCCGTTCCAGAGTCTGGGCCGACTATCTTCACCGAGTTCTCACTCGTTATTGTTTGTAGGAAATGCCAGTCCATATTCATTTTCCTAATCCACTCCCGTCCTAGTAGTGGAGGACCTCCTTCAGATATCACATATAAGTCCATTATTTGACTGTCTTCGCCCTTGTGGGCCACTGCAACCTCTATTTTCCCGATGGGGTACACTCTTTGCCCCGTGTATGTTTTCAATATAATCCCCGTATCCTGTAGGGGAATATGTTGGAATAACTTTCCGTAATCTTTCTTATTTATGACCGTCAATGCCGATCCAGTGTCCAATTCCAGTTTTACTTGGACTCCTTCTATCTGAAGAGTGACCCAAATTGTCTGGAGGTCTGCACCCTTACCAGCGTTGAGTACTCTTAAGCTAGCCAGTTCATTACAGCTTAAGCTAGCCAGTTCATTACTGCTAGCGTCTGAATCGGACTCCTGTTCGGTCACCTTGTGTACCTTTGCGTATTTTCCTTGCGGTGACTTCTTGTTGCTGGTCTTCTTCCCTGACCTGCATACTCTAGCTATATGTCCAAGCCTACCACAAGTTCTACATTCTTGGTTTTTAAACCAACACTGGTTCTGATCATGCGTTGTCTTTCCACAACGATAACATTTGCCAGAACTCACACCCAATTTGTGTGCACTGAGCTCCGGTGACCGTAGCTGCATTACTGCCGTGCCTCTCGCTGCGGCTTCGTGTGCTGCTGCCATAGTGACCGCCTTCTCAAGCGTCAGCTCATTCTCCTCGAGCAGTCGCTTTTGTGTATCCTGTTTAAATAAACCACACACAAATTTGTCTCGTAGTGCATCTGTCAGTCCCGTTCCAAACTGGCAATATTTCGCTAATTTACGCAATTCCAGCAAATATTCAGCATTGCTTTCATGCTGTAGCTGCCTTCTGTCGTAAAATTTAAATCGTTCCGCTAGCATCAGCGGCGTGGGGTTTAGATGATCTTTCAGGACAGTAACAATCTCATCGAACGTCTTATCCGCCGGTTCATCTGGTGATAACAGGTGTTTCAATTGCCCGTACGTCTTCGCACCCATTAAATTTAATAATGTTAGAGCTTTATCTTGGTCACGAATTTTATTGGCCTTACAATAATTTTTTACTCTTTCAACATATATGGCCCAATCTTCGAGGTCACTATCAAAGGTGCTAATATTCCCGTGTTTAGGCATTGTAGATTTGCAATTTCTCAGATTTTATTTTCTTTACTTGTTATCAAAGATGGCGGCTTCCCGCTCTTGCCGTCGTCCTCCGCCCACAAAATGGCGGTTTTCCCGCGCTTGGCGGTCTTCACCCGTCCCCCGACGCCGTCTCCCTTCAGCCCTCGAGTGCGGCCCTTATCTTCGCCGCGATCGATAGCCCGCGCTGTGCACCGCGGCTCTCGCACCTTGAGCTTCTGCAGCCACCGCGCCTTTCAGTCCGAGTGCGGCTCTTATCTTTGGTCCCGATCGCTGGCCCGGCTGCGCCCCTCACTTCAAAGCGGCCCGGCCCTTATCTGCCGATCGCTATCGCCCTACCTCTCTCTCTTCCCCAGTCCTGTCTTTACTCCGGTTCACAAGCTGATGGAGGCTTCAGGGTCCTAATGCCTGTCCCGTCCAGTCGCTGGAAGCTGTCAGGATTTCTGCTGCCCTTCAGTTTTGAGTGGGGTGTTGAGGATTGAAACCTCTCTTCAACGTCCTGTCTTTGGACGAAGCCGCCTGGAATAACTGCCGCAGGGTAAGAGCCTGACTCGTCGCCAGTGTTAAGTATGTGTATTGTATTGAACAATTAACACAAAGACTTAAACGTATAACTCAAACAGGCCTTTACTGGTTGGAGGTAGGGACTGCACATAGGTCTTTACTTCATGCCCACAGGCGGGAACTGAGGGGGATCAGTACCCACAGTACTATTTATACCCCTATGGCCAGGAGTGGTACTGCGTATCACTACGCCCAACAAGTAGTGCAGTCCTGTCCATAGGTTCAAAGTAGCACACATATTACATACACAACAGAGGCCAAGTCACTGAATATATTTAAGAAGGAGATAGATAGATTTCTAGACACAAAAGGCATCAAGGGGTATGGGGAGAGAGCGGGAATATGGTATTGAGATAGAGGATCAGCCATGATCATATTGAATGGCGGAGCAGGCTCGAAGGGCCGAATGGCCTCCTCCTGCTCCTATTTTTCTATGTTTCTATGTTTCCACTTGTCGGGGAGACCAGAAGTAGGGGCCATCAATATAAGATAGTCACCAATAAAAGAGAGACAGAGAGGTTTAGGGAGGGAATTCCAGAACTCAGGGTCCAGGCAGCTGAAGGCACGGCCGCCAATGTTGGAGCGATTAAAATCGGGGGATGCTCAAAAGGCCAGAATTGGAGGAGCGCAGAGATCTCGGAGGGTTTGTGGGGCTGGAGGAGGTTACAGAAATAGGGATGGGGGGGTGAGGGCCATGGAGAAATTTGAACACAAAGATGAGAATTTCAAAATGTTAACAATCAGTCCAGAAACTACATTCGGATTCACTGCTGCTGGTCTGATAGACTGAGAACCACCGAGAGAATGTGGAGCGGCCCACCCCTGTGGCAACCACTGGCGCACTGACTGAAAGACCAGTTCCCACCAACCAATAATCTAATCGTTCCTTTGTTTGTTCTTTAAGTACGGGCTTAATTTAGTCAGTTCTGAAGAGTGCAGTCAGTTCTTGTTTGTCTGCCAGCTGGCGCTGGTTGTGCCCACACTTTACGTCAAGCCAGAGCTGAACGAACTCTATTACAAGTACAGGCCAGATCTCCCGCTGGTTCAGTTGGTGAGTCACTGAGCCACGATCAACCAGGAGAATCCCGGAGTCCAAATGATCGCCGTCAGTTGAAGGAAAGACAGACTCCCATTTCTATAGCGCCTTTCACCACATCAGGACACCCCAAAGCGCTTTACAGCCAATGAAGTACTTTTTGAAGTGTGGTCACTGTTGTAATGTAGGAAACGCGGCAGCCAATTTGCGCACAGCAAGCTCCCACAAACAGCAACGTAATAATGACCAGATCATCTGTTTTTAGTGATGTTGGTTGAGGGATAAACATTGGCCCCAGGACACCGGGGAGAACTCGCCTGCTCTTCTTCAAATCATGCCATGAGATCTTTGATGTCCACCCGAGAGGGCAGACGGGGCCTCGGTTTAACGTCACCTCCGACAGTGCAGTGTCCCCTCAGTACTGCCCCTCCGACAGTGCGGCGCTCCCTCAGTACCGCCCCTCCAACAGTGCGGCGCTCCCTCAGTACTGCCCCTCCGACAGTGCGGCGCTCCATCAGTACTGCCCCTCCGACAGTGCGGCGCTCCCTCAGCACTGTCCCTCCGACAGTGTGGCGCTCCCTCAGCACTGCCCCTCCGACAGTCCGGCGCTCCCTCAGTACTGCTCCTCCGACAGTGCGACACTCCCTCAGTACTGCCCTTCCGACAGTGCGGCGCTCCCTCAGTACCGCCCCTCCGACAGTGCGGCGCTCCCTCAGTACTGCCCCTCCGACAGTACGGCGCTCCCTCAGCACTGCCCCTCCGACAGTGCGGCGATCCCTCAGTACTGCTCCTCCGACAGTGCGACACTCCCTCAGTACTGCCCCTCCGACAGTGCGGCGCTCCCTCAGTACTGCCCCTCCGACAGTGCGGCGCTCCCTCAGCACTGCCCCTCCGACAGTGCGGCGCTCCCTCAGTACTGCCCCTCCGACAGTGCGGCGCTCCCTCAGCACTGCCCCTCCGACAGTGCGGCGCTCCCTCAGTACTGCCCCTCCGACAGTGCGGCGCCCCCTCAGTACCGCCCCTCCGACAGTGCGACGCTCCCTCAGCACTGCCCCTCCGACAGTGCGGCGCTCCCTCAGTACTGCCCCTCCGACAGTGCGGCGCTCCCTCAGTACCGCCCCTCCGACAGTGCGGCGCTCCCTCAGTACTGCCCCTCCGACAGTACGGCCCTCCCTCAACACTGCCCCTCCGACAGTGCGGCGCTCCCTCAGTACTTCTCCTCCGACAGTGCGACACTCCCTCAGTACTGCCCCTCTGACAGTGCGGCGCTCCCTCAGTACCGCCCCTCCGACAGTGCGGCGCTCCCTCAGTACTGCCCCTCCGACAGTACGGCGCTCCCTCAGCACTGCCCCTCCGACATTGCGGCGCTCCCTCAGTGCTGCTCCTCCGACAGTGCGACACTCCCTCAGTACTGCCAGTCCGACAGTGCGGCGCTCCCTCAGTACCGCCCCTCCGACAGTGCAGCGCTCCCTCAGTACCGCCCCTCCGACAGTGCGGCGCTCCCTCAGTACTGGCACTGGGAGTGTCGGCCCGGATTATCGGCTCAAGTCTCTGGAGTGGGACTCGAACCCATGACCTGCTGACTCAGAGGGCTACTATTGAGACACGTCTGACTGAGGTTGGTCCTGAGTGCCCCAGGCTTTGTGAAGAGAGAGATCCGCCATTTCGCCTACTGCCGGTTAGCGATCTAACGAGTGTGTACATGTGTGGATGTTGGTTGAGGGGAGAGGTTTCAGGCGTAATGGTCCTGCTCGGTATTCAAGCCTGATCTGATCCTAACCGCCAATCCACTATCCCAGAACCATCTCCTGAATCTCACAGAATTAGAACACAAGAAGTAGGAGCAGAACCAGGCTACACGGCCCCTGGGCCCGCTCCGCTACCCACAGGGCCATGACCGTTCCCAACCTAGACTCATGTCCAATTTCCTGCCCGCTCCCCGTAACCCCTAATTCCCTTTACTTCTAGGAAACTGTCTATTTCTGTTTTAAATTTATTTAATGATGATGTAGCTTCCACAGCTTTCTGGGGCAGCAAATTCCACAGACCTACTACTCTTTGAGTGAAGAAGTTTTTCCGCATCTCAGTTTTGAAAGAGCAGCCCCTTATTCTAAGATTATGCCCCCTAGTTCTAGTTGCACCCATCATTGGGAACATCCTCACCGCATCCACCCGATCAAGCCCCTTCACAATCTTATATGTTTCAATAAGATCGCCTCTCATTCTTCTGAACTCCAATGAGTAGAGTCCCAATCTACTCAACCTCTCCTCATATGTCCACCCCCTCATCCCCGGGATTAACCGAGTGAACCTTCTTTGTACTGACTCGAAAGCAAGTATGTCTTTTCTTAAGTATGGACACCAAAACTGTATGCAGTATTCCAGGTGCGGTCTCACCAATACCTTGTACAACTGCAACAATACCTCCCTGTTTTTATATTCTATCCCCCTAGCAATAAAAGCCAACATTCCATTGGCCTTCTTGATCACTTGCTGCACCTGCATACTAACTTTTTGAGTTTCCTGCACCAGGACCCCCAGATCCCTTTGTACTACAGTACTTTCCAGTTTCTTGCCATTAAGATAATAACTTGCTCTATGATTTTTCCTGCCAAAGTGCATAACCTCACACTTTCCAGTGTTGTATTCCATCTGCCAAATCTCTGCCCACTTACTTAGCCTGTCTATGTCCCTTTGCAGGTTTTTTATGTCCTCCTCACTCATTATTTTCCCTCCCATCTTTGTATCATCTGCAAACTTTGATATGTTACACTCGGTCCCCTCCTCCAAATCATTAATATAGATTGTAAAGAGTTGGGGACCCAGCACTGACCCCTGTGGAACACCACTAGTTACTGATTGCCAGTCTGAAAATGAACCATTTATCCCAACTCTCTGCTTTCTGTTAGATAGCCAATCCTCCACCCATGCCAGAATATTACCCCCAATCCCGTGATTTTTTATCTTGAGCAATAATCTTTTATGTGGCACCTTGTCATATGCCTTTTGGAAGTCTAAATACACTACGTCCACTGGTTCCCCTTTATCCACCCTGTATGTTACTTCCTCAAAGAACTCAAGCAAATTTGTCGAACATGACTTCCCCTTCATAAAACCATGCTGACTTTGTCCTATTAAATTATGTTTATCCAAATGTCCCGTTGCACTCCCTCTATGGCAAGTATATCCTTCCTTAGGTAAGGAGACCAAAACTGTACACAATACTCCAGATGTGGTCTCACCAGGGCATAATATAATTGCAGTAAGACTTCTTATACGCAAATCCTCTTGTAATAAAGGTCAACATACCATTTGCTTTCCTAATTGCTTGCTGTACCTGCATGTTAACTTTCTGTGATTCGTGTACAAGGACACCCAGGTCCCTCTGAGTCTTGCATTTCTACAGAACCATTTGCGACCACCGGACGTCCAAAAGCGCTTCACAACCAATTTTGAAATGTAGTCACTGTTGTAATGTAGGAAACGCAGCAGCCAATTTCCACACAGCAAGCTCCCACAAACAGCAATGTGATAACGACCAGATCATCTGTTTTTTAGTGATGCTGGTTAAGAAATAAATATCGGCCCAGGACATCAGGGAAGGCTCCCCTGCTCTTCTTCCAATAAGAGATCCCGGGATCTTTTACATTCACCTGAGAGGGCAGACGGGGCCTTGGATTAATGACTCATCTGAAAGACGGCCCCTCCGACAGTGCAGCACTCCCTCAGGACTGCCCATCCAACAGTGCGGCACTCCCTCAGTAATGCCCCTCCGACAGTGCGGCGCTCCCTCAGTACTGCCCCTCTGACAGTGCGGCGCTCCCTCAGTACTGCCCCTCCGACAGTGCGGCGTTCCCTCAGTACTGCCCCTCCGACAGTGCGGCGCTCCCTCAGTACTGCCCCTCTGACAGTACGGCGCTCCCTCAGTACTGCCCCTCCGACAGTGCGGCGCTCCCTCAGTACTGCCCCTCCGACAGTGCGGCGCTCCCTCAGTACTGCCCCTCCGACAGTGCAGCGCTCCCTCAGTACTGCCCCCCCGACAGTGCGGCGCTTCCTCAGTACGGCCTCTCCAACAGTGCAGCGCTCCCTCAGTACTGCGCTGGAGTGTCAGCCTAGATTTTTGTGCGCAAGTCTCTGGAGTGGGATTTGAACCCACAACCTTCTGACTTAGAGGCGGACTGAGCCACAGCTGACTGGGATCTGAGAGGGATCTGGGGGTATTGTTGGGCTGCTCAACAAAACCCACAGTGCCGTCCATGGCAGCAGTGAGGAAAGCGAACGAAGTCCTGGGATTTATCCAGAGGGACCAAGCACAAATCCCAGCAGGTGAAAATGGGTCTGAACAAGCCAGAGGTGGAGCTCCTGCGACTGTTACAGTCACCGTACTACAGAAAGAATATCAACAACTTGCATTTATATAGCACCTATAACGTAGTGGAACACCTCACAGGAGCGTCATCCAACAAAATTTGACACCGAGCCACATGAGTAGATATTAGGACAGGCTTGGTGAAGAAGGTTTTAAGGAGCGTCTTAAAGGAGGAGTGAGAGGTGGAGAGGCCAGGAGGTTTAGGGGGAAAAGAAGACTTGCATTTATACAGCGTCTTTCACATCCTCAAGACATCCCAAAGTGCTTTACAGCCGATGAAGCACATTTTGAAGTGTAGTCACTGTTGTAATGCAGGAAGTTAGGAAATTCCAGAGCTCCGGGTCCAGGCAGTTGAAGGCACGGCCGCCAGTGGTGGTGGGATTAAAATCGGGGGATTGGAGGAGCACAGAGATCTTGGAGGGTTGTGGGGCTGGAGGAGGTTACAGAGATAGGGAGGGGGTGAGGTCTCGGAGGGTTGTGGGGCTGGAGGGTTTTACAGAGATAGGGAGGGGCGAGATCTCGGAGGGTTGTGGGGCTGGAGGGGGTTACAGAGATAGTGAAGGGGTGAGATCTCGGAGGGTTGTGGGGCTGGAGGGGTTTACAGAGATAGGTAGGGGGTGAGATCTCGGAGGGTTGTGGGGCTGGACGGGTTTACAGAGATAGGGAAGTGGCGAGATCTCAGAGGGTTGTGGGGCTGGAGGGGGTTACAGAGATAGGGAGTGCTGAGATCTCGGAGGGTTATGGGGCTGGAGAAGGTTACAGAGATAGAGATGGGTGAGATCTCGGAGGGTTGTGGGGCTGGAGGAGGCTGCAGTGATAGGGAGGGGCAAGATCTCAGAGGGTTGTGGGGCTGGAGGGGGTTACAGAGATAGTGGAAGGGTGAGATCTCGGAGGGATGTGGGGCTGGAGGAGGTTATACAGGTAGGGAGGTGTGCAATGTTGGAGGGTTGTGGGCCAGGAGGAGGTTATAGAAATAGGGAAGGGGGAGATCTCAGAGGGTTGTGGGGCTGGAGGGGTTTACAGAGATAGGGAGGGGGTGAGATCTCGGAGGGTTGTGGGGCTGGAGGAGGTTATAGAGATAGGGAAGGGGCGAGATCTCAGAGGGTTGTGGGGCTGGAGGGGTTTACAGAGATAGGGAGGTGTGCGATCTTGGAGGGTTGTGGGGCTGGAGGAGGTTACAGAGCTAGGGAAGTGTGAGATCTCGGAGGGTTGTGGGGCTGGAGGAGGTTACAGAGATAGGAAAGTGTGAGATCTCAGAGGGCTGTGGGGCTGGAGGAGGTTACAGAGATAGGGAAGTGTGAGATCTCGGAGGGTTGTGGGGCTGGAGGAGGTTACAGAGATAGGGAAGGGGCGAGATCTCGGAGGGTTGTGGGGCTGGAGGAGGTTATAGAGATAGGGAAGGGGCGAGATCTCAGAGGGTTGTGGGGCTGGAGGGGTTTACAGAGATAGGGAGGTGTGCGATCTTGGAGGGTTGTGGGGCTGGAGGAGGTTACAGAGCTAGGGAAGTGTGAGATCTCGAAGGGTTGTGGGGCTGGAGGAGGTTACAGAGATAGGAAAGTGTGAGATCTCAGAGGGCTGTGGGGCTGGAGGAGGTTACAGAGATAGGAAAGTGTGAGATCTCAGAGGTTTGTGGGCTGGAGGAGGATACAGAGATAGGGAAGGGGCGTGATCTCGGAGGGTTGTGGGGCTGGAGAAGGTTACAGAGATAGGGAAGGGGCGTGATCTCGGAGGGTTGTGGGGCTGGAGGGGGTTACAGAGATAGGGAGGGGGTGAGATCTCGGAGGGTTGTGGGGCTGGATGAGGTTACAGAGATAGGGAGGGGCGAGATCTCGGAAGGTTGTGGGGCTGGAGGGTTTTACAGAGATAGGGAGTGGGTGAGATCTTGGAGGGTTGTGGGGCTGGACGAGGTTACAGAGATAGGGAGGGGCGAGATCTCGGAGGGTTGTGGGGCTGGACGGGTTTACAGAGATAGGGAGGGTGTGAGATCGCGGAGGGTTGTGAAGCTGGAGGAGGTTACAGAGATAGGGAGGGGTGAGATCTCGGAGGGTTGTGGGCTGGAGGAGGATACAGAGATAGGGAAGGGGCGTGATCCCGGAGGGTTGTGGGGCTGGAGAAGGTTACAGAGATAGGGAAGGGGCATGATCTCAGAGGGTTGTGGGGCTGGAGGAGGTTACAGAGATAGAGATGGGTGAGATCTTGGAGGGTTGTGGGGCTGGAGGAGGTTGCAGTGATAGGGAGGGGCAAGATCTCAGAGGGTTGTGGGGCTGGAGGGGGTTACAGAGATAGTGGAAGGGTGAGATCTCGGAGGGTTGTGCGGCTGGAGGAGGTTATACAGGTAGGGAGGTGTGCAATGTTGGAGGGTTGTGGGCCAGGAGGAGGTTATAGAAATAGGGAAGGGGCGAGATCTCAGAGGGTTGTGGGGCTGGAGGGGTTTACAGAGATAGGGAGGGGGAGAGATCTCGGAGGGTTGTGGGGCTGGAGGAGGTTATAGAAATAGGGAAGGGGCGAGATCTCAGAGGGTTGTGGGGCTGGAGGGGTTTACAGAGATAGGGAGGTGTGCGATCTTGGAGGGTTGTGGGGCTGGAGGAGGTTACAGAGATAGGAAAGTGTGAGATCTCAGAGGGCTGTGGGGCTGGAGGAGGTTACAGAGATAGGGAAGTGTGAGATCTCGGAGGGTTGTGGGGCTGGAGGAGGTTACAGAGATAGGGAAGGGGCGAGATCTCAGAGGGTTGTAGGGCTGGAGGAGGTTACACAGATAGGGAAGTGTGAGATCTCGGAGGGTTGTGGGGCTGGAAGAGGTTACAGAGATAGGGAAGTGTGAGATCTCGGAGGGTTGTGGGGCTGGAAGAGGTTACAGGGATAGGGAGGTGTGAGATCTCGGAGGGTTGTGGGGCTGGAGGAGGTTACAGAGATAGAGACGGGTGAGATCTCGGAGGGTTGTGGGGCTGGAGGAGGTTGCAGTGATAGGGAGGGGCAAGATCTCAGAGGGTTGTGGGGCTGGAGGGGGTTACAGAGATAGTGAAAGGGTGAGATCTCGGAGGGTTGTGGGGCTGGAGGAGGTTATACAGGTAGGGAGGTGTGCAATGTTGGAGGGTTGTGGGCCAGGAGGAGGTTATAGAAATAGGGAAGGGGCGAGATCTCAGAGGGTCGTGGGGCTGGAGGGTTTACAGAGATAGGGAGGGGGTGAGATCTTGGAGGGTTGTGGGGCTGGAGGAGGTTATAGAGATAGGGAAGGGGCGAGATCTCAGAGGGTTGTGGGGCTGGAGGGGTTTACAGAGATAGGGAGGTGTGCGATCTTGGAGGGTTGTGGGGCTGGAGGAGGTTACAGAGATAGGGAAGGGGTGAGATCTCGGAGGGTTGTGGGGCTGGAGGAGGTTACACAGATAGGGAAGTGTGAGATCTCGGAGGGTTGTGGGGCTGGAAGAGGTTACAGAGATAGGGAGGTGTGAGATCTCGGAGGGTTGTGGGGCTGGAGATTACACAGATAGGGAAGTGTGAGATCTCGGAGGTTGTGGGGCTGGAAGAGGTTACAGGGATAGGGAGGTGTGAGATCTCGGAGGGTTGTGGGGCTGGAGGAGGTTACAGGGCCTTGGTGAGACCACACCTTGAGCATTGTGTGCAGTTTTGATCGCCTTATCTGAGGAAGGATGTTCTTGCCATGGAGAGAGTGCAGCATAGATTCACCAGACTGATACCTGGGATGGCAGGAATGACGTATGAGGAGAGATTTGGTCGATTAGGCTTATATTCGCTAGAGTTTAGAAGAATGAGAGGGGATCTCATTGAATCTTATAAAATTCTAACAGGACTAGACAGGCTAGATGCAGGAAGGATGTTCCTGATGGCGGGGGAGTCCATCAGAGAAGGCGCAGGAAAGGGCAACCAAAACTATAGCTAGCTTAAGGGATCAAAACCAGAAGGAGAGGTTGAGGAACCAGTGATTTTATATACTCTGGTGAAGAGAAGGTTTAGGGGCAATCTTATTCCAGGTCTATAAGGGAATAGATGAACTGAACCAAGATTGCCATAAATTCTAGAATCAAGGTGTCATAAATCGCAACTTCTACAAGAAGTAACTCGAAGTACTACTGAATGGCCAGCTGAGGGCGCTGTCCGAGGAGTATAAATACTTGGGCGTGGGCCCACCTTGACCAGAGACAATCTGGAAATAGGAAGCTAGTGACTACTAACTAGACCTCCATGTTTTGTTACAAGTTGATTAAAGCTTTGCTTTATGTACAACCAAGTGCGTAGTGAGTCTTTATTACGTCAGAAGGGACACAGCCACAAGAGGGAATGAGCAGAGACGGTTTAGATTGAAGACTTTACACAGAGAGTGGCGAGTGTGCGGACCGGACCGTCTAGGGAGGCCCTGGAAGAAGATGATGACGTTGAGAGAATTGCGTACATATTAAACAAGGTGGGCGATTGAGATGGGCTAGTTTTTGGACGCAATTAGTTTATCTGAGGTCCTGAACTTTCCTGTGTTCTGATGTCTTTAAGCCCTTAAAGCTTTTCTGACTTGGAGGAAGCACATTAGAGAAGCGTAAAGGTAAGTAAAAGCCTTAGTGTGTGTTCCCGCTTTGGCTGGCTGCTAATGAGGAGACCTGGGACAATAATTCCCTCCCAATCTTCGTGCTCAAATGGCTGGGAACCCCACACTAAGCCTATTAGATTTGGACCTTGCCATCATCAGCAGTGTGACACAGAGAAGGTCCCACCAGATCCATTGCCTGAACATATCTTTCCCAGCCAAGCCTTCTGCCATGGTGGATCCTTCCGTACTAGTGTCAGCCGTGGCCGTCTAGCCTCTGAGTCAGAAGGATTGTGGGTTCCAGTCCCACTCCAGAGACTTGAGCCCATAATCCAGGCTGACACTCCCAATGCAGTACCGATGGAGCGCTGCACTGTCGGAGGTGCCGTCTTTCAGATGAGATGTTAAGCAGCGCCTCGATTTCAAAATTCTCATCCTTGTTTTCAAATCCCTCCATGATCTCGCCCCTCCCCATCTCTGTAATCTCCTCCAGCCCCACAACCCCCCGAGATCTCTGCGCTCCTCAAATTCTGCCCTCTTGAGCATCCCTGATTATAATCGCTCAACCTTTGGTGGCCGTGCCTTCTGTTGCCTCGGCCCTAAGCTCTGGAATTTCCTGCCGAAACCTCTCCGTCTCTCTTTCCTCCTTTAAGATGCTCCTTAAAACCGACCTCTTTGACCAAGCTTTTGGTCACCTGCCCTAATTTATCCTTATGTGGATCGGTGTCAAATTTGTTGTCTTAAAATACTCCTGTGCAGCGCTTTGGGACGTTTTACTACATTAAAGGTGCTATATAAATACAAGTTGTTGTTAAAACCGAGGCCTCGCCTGCTCTCTCAGGTGGATGTAAAAGATCCCACGGCCACTATTGGAAGAAGAGCAGGGGAGTTCTCCCCGGTGTCCTGGGGCCAATATTTATCATTCAATAAACATCACTAAAAACAGATTATCTGGTCGTTATCACATTGCTGTTTGTAGGAGCTTGCTGTGTGCAAATTGGCTGCCGCATTTCCTACATTACAACAGTGACCACACTTCAAAAAGTACTTCATTGGCTGTAAAGCGCTTTGGGACGTCTGGTGGTCGTGAAAGGCGCTATAGAAATGCAAGTCTTTTTTTCTTTCTAATCTAAGCTCCGGCAGACAGGTCCTGCAACGCCTCGATTTTAACATTCTCACCCTCGTTTCCAAATCCCTTCATGGCCTCCTCGCCCCCCTCCCCAATCTCAGTAACCTCCTCCAGCTACCGTGTCCCATCCTTTCATAATTTTAAACACTTTGATCATGTCAGCATTGTCCCAATGCGAGAAAGAAGTCTTTCCATTCGTATTTCCTCAGGCAGCACCCTGGTAAATCTACACTGTACCCTCTCTGGAGCAGTGGATCGTGGAATCGTACATGTTTACGGTACAGGAGGAGGCCATTCGGCCCATTGTGTCCTCGCTGGCCGACAAAGAGCTCTCCAGCCTAATCCCACTTTCCAGCTCTTGGTCCGTAGCCCTGTAGGTTACGACGCTTCCAGTGCATATCCAAGTACTTTTTAAATGCGATGAGGGTTTTTGCCTCGACCACCCTTTCAGGCAGTGAGTTCCAGACCCCCACCGCCCTCTGGGTGAAAAAAGTTCTCCTCAAATCCCCTCTAATCCTTCTCCCAATTACTTCAAATCTCTGCCCTCTGGTTATTGACCTCTCTGCTAAGGGAAATAGGTCCTTCCTATCCACTCTATCGAGGCCCCTCATCATTTTATACACCTCAATTAAATCTCCCCTCAGCCTCCTCTGCACCAAAGAAAACAACCCCAGCCTCTCCAATCTTTCCTCATAGCTAAAATTCTCCAGTCCTGGTAACATCCTCGTAAATCTCCTCTGTACCCCCTCTAGTGCGATCACATCCTTCCTGTAATATGGTGACCAGAACTGCACGCAGTACTCTAGCTGGGGCCTAACTAGTGTTTTATACAGTTCAAGCATAACCTCCCTGCTCTTATATTCTATGCCTTGGCTAATAAAGGGAAGTATCCCGTGTGCCTTCTTAACCACCTTATCGACCTGTTCTGCTACCTTCAGGGATCTGTGGACATGAACTCCAAGGTCCCTCTGATCCTCTACACTTCTCAGTGTCCTACCATTAATTGTGCATTCCCTTGCCTTGTTAGCCCTCCACAAATGCATTACCTCACACTTCTCCGGATTGAATTCTATTTGCCACTTTCCTGCCCACTTGACCAGTCCATTGATATCTTCCTGCAGTCTGCAGCTTCCTTCCTCACGATCAACCACACGACCAATTTTTGTATCATCTGCAAACATCTTAATAATGTCCCCTACATTGAAGTCTAAATCATTGATGTATACCACAAAAAGCAAGGGACCCAGTACTGAGCCCTGCGGAACCCCACTGGAAACAGCCTTCCAGTCACAAAAACACCCGTCAACCATTACCCTTTGCTTCCTGCCAATTTTGCATCCCACGGGCTTTTACTTTACTGACCAGTCTGCCATGTAGGGCTTTGTGAAAAGCCTTGTTAAAATCCATGTAGACTACATCAAACACATTACCCTCATCGATCCTCCTTCTTACCGTCTCAAAAAATTCAATTAAGTTAGTCAGACACGACCTTCCCTTAACAAGTCTGTGCTGATTAATCTGTGCCTTTCTAACTGATGATTAATACTGTCCCTCAGAATTTTTTCCAATAATTTGCCCACCGCCGAGGTTAGGCTGACTGGCCTATAATTACTCGCTCTATCCCTTTCTCCCTTCGAACAACGGTACCACGTTAGCAGTCCTCCAGTCCTCCGGCACCACACCTGTAGCCAGAGAGGATTGGAAAATGATGGTCAGAGCCTCCGCTATTTCCTCCCGTGCTTCTCTTAACAGCCGGGGATACATTTCATCCGATCCTGGCGATTTATCTATTTTCAAAGATGCTAAACCCCCTAATATTTCCTCTCCCACTATGTTTATCACATCTAATATTTCGCACTCCTCCTCCTTAACTACAATGTCTGGATCGGCCCTCCCTTTTGTGAACAGACACAAAGTATTCATTAAGGACCATACCCACGTTCTCTGTCGCCACACACAGATTACTTTTTTGGTCTCTAATAGGCCCTACTCTTTCCTTCGTTATCCTCTGAGTTTTACTTGCCAATATATTTTCATGCCCTCTCTTTGCTTTCCTAATTTCCTTTTTGAATTTCACCCCTGCACTTTCTATACTCCTCTGGGCTTTCTGCAGTATTGAGTTCTCGGTATCTGACAAAAGCTTCCCTTTTTCCCCCTTTACTCCCTTCTCCTGCACTTAAAATCCTTCCTATCGTGTGGAGCCGAATACTGCACACAGTACTCTAACTGAGGGCTTAATCAGGTTTGATATAGGCAGTTCTGGGCACCACACCTTAGGAAGGATATATTGGCCTTGGAGGGAGTGCAGCGTAGGTTTACTATCTCCCTGCCCTTATGCTCTGTACCTCGGCTAATAAAGGAAATTATCCCGTGTGTCTTCTTAACCACCTTATCTACCTGTCCTGCTACCATCCAGGGATCTGTGGACATACACCCCTCTGTTCCTCTACTTCGTACTTTATGGTCATCAGTGTGCAGACTAAAGATAGGAACGTGGGCAAACCGTCAGAGACCCTCTCCTGTAATCTTTCATATCCTGGAACTAGCGTACCACAGAACGCCATTTCCACAAATCCACCTTATCATTGACTGCATGATAGTTGATGGAGGTTAATCTCTATGCTTCAAGGGGACATAGACAGGGGCAAGAACAAGGCAAATGGAATATAATGTGGAGAAATGTGAAGCTATCCACTTTGGTCGGAAAAATAGAAAAGCAGAGTATTTTTTAAATGGTGAGATTGGGAAATGTTAGTGTTCAGAGGGACCTGGGTGTCCTTCTACACGAATCACTGAAAGTTAACATGCAGGTACAGCAAGCAATTAGGAACGCAAATGGTATGTTGGCCTTTATTACAAGAGGATTTGAGTATAAGAGTAAAGACGTCTTACTGTAATTATATAGGGCCCTGGTGAGACCACACCTGGAGTATTGTGCACAGTTTTGGTCTCCTTACCTAAGGAAGGATATATTTGCCATAGAGGGAGTGCAACGAAGGTTCACCAGACTGGTTCCTGGGATGGGGGGATTGTCCTATGAGGAGAGATTGAGTAGACTAGGCCCATATTCTCTAGAGTTTAGAAGAATGAGAGGTGATCTCATTGAAACATATAAAATTCTTACAGGGCTTGACAGGGTAGATGCTGAGAGGATGTTTCCCCCTGGCTGGGGAGTCTAGAACCAGGGGGTCACAGTCTCAGAATAAGGGGTCGGTCATTTTGGACTGAGATGAGCACAATTGCTTTAGTATCCATCTATCCGCCCATGTATCGGCCTTGGAGGGAGTGCAGCGTAGATTTACCAGAATGATACCTGGACTCCCAGGGTTAAATTACAAGGAGAGAGTTGCAGATTTCCACCCCGCTTTGTGTGAAGAAGTGCTTCCTGACATCACCCCTGAACGGCCTGGCTCTAATTTTAAGGTTACGCCCCCCTTGTTCTGGGCTCCCCCCACCAGAGGAAATAGTTTCTCTGTATCGACCCTATCAACTCCTTTAATCATCTTAAACACCTCGATTAGATCGCCCCTTAATCTTCTATACTCGAGGGAGTTGAGCAGATTCAAGACTGAGATTGATAGATTTTTCGACACTAAGGGAATCAAGGGATCTGGGAATGGGCAGGAAAGTGGAGTTGAGTATAACTAAGGAAGGATATACTTGCCATAGAGCGAGTGCAATGAAGGTTCACCAGACTGGTTCCTGGGATGGGGGATTGTCCTATGAGGAGAGATTGAATAGACTGGGCCGATACTCTCTGGAGTTTAGAAGAATGAGAGGTGATCTCATTGAAAGGTATACAATTCTTAGAGCGCTTGACAGGGTAGATGCTGAGAGGCTGTTTCCCCCTGGCTGGGAATCTAGAACCAGGGGTCACAGTCTCAGGATAAGGGGTCGGCCATTTAGGACTGAGATGAGGAGAAATTTCTTCACTCAGAGGGTGGTGAATCTTTGAAATTCTCTACCCCAGAGGGCTGTGGAGGCTCAGTCGTTGAGGCTGAGATCGATAGATTTTTGGACTCATGGGGAATCAAGGGATATGGGGATCGGGCGGGAAAGTGGAGATGAGGTAGAAGATCAGCCAGGATTTTATTGAATGGCGGAGCAGGCTCAAGGGGCCGAATGGCCGACTCCTGCTCCTATTTCTTATGTTCTTAGTCCGCTGGCAGAAGCAGCAAAGTCATCAAGCCAGCTTTCTTGAAACGCGGAGATAGCACAGCAATCATTAAGAAATCTGTGAAAAATAAATGACTTGAGCAGCGATGTGAAGATAGAGATGTTCTGAATAGGCTGTGGAGACAGTGGGGACGATAAACTGATGTTTCTGAGTGGTGTTATTGTATTATATTTAAACGGCGCCTGAATGTGCTTCAATAGCGTGACGTCATGCCCGCGGTAATTATATTTGTTTTCACGTTCGCAGTGTCTATGTGCAACTGTTAAAATATCGGCTGCAGAAATATTTTGCCTTGCTATACTGTGCAAACTACATCATCCGTCCTGGCTACTTTGCTGTGCTTCCACCCTGTGTGTCCCTGGATTGGGTTTAGAAAATATGGTCACCCTAACAAATGGCAGTTGATGCTGGGTCAATTGTTAATTTTAGATCTGAGATTGATAGATTTTTGTTAACCAAAGGGTATTAAGGGATACGGGCCAAAGACGGCTGGATGGAGTTAGGTCGCAGATCAGCCATGGGACTCATTGAATGGCAGAACAGGCCCGAGGGGCTGAATGGCCTCCTCCCGTTCCCTATGTTCCTCATGATGACCTCTTGGCTCTTCTATTCGCAACTTCTTGGGGCTCAAGTGAGTGCCATTGAATCTTACAGTACAGAAGGAGGCCATTCGGCCCATCGTGCCTGTGCCGGCTCTTTGAAATTAGTTCCACACCCCCCTCCACAGGGGAGAATGTGCTTCCATATAAGGCGAAAGGAAGGACTTAAGCACATAAGAATTAGGAGCAGGAGGAGGCCATTCGGCCCCTCGAGCCTGCTCCGCCATTCAATAAGATTACGGCTGATCTTCGACCTCAACTCCACTTTCCTGCCTTGATTCCCCGAGAGTCCAAAATCTATCGATCTCAGCCCTGAATATACTCAACGACTGAGCCTCCACAGCCCTCTGGGGTAGAGAATTCCAAAGATTCACCACCCTCTGAGTGAAGAAATTTCTCCTCATCTCAGTCCTAAATGGCCGACCCCTTATTCTGAGACTGCGACCCCTGGTTCTAGACTCCCCAGCCAGGGGGAAACATCCTCCCTGCATCGACCCTGTCAAGAATTTTAAATGTTTCAATTAGATCACCTCTCATTCTTCTCAACTCTAAACACATCTTCTGGTGTGAAATTGCTGGTTTGCGAATTGTCACGCATGGAGATGCGTTCCTGTGTGTGCGCGACTTCGAAAAATGATGTGGATAAGTGAGCTGTAACAGAGAAGTGGGGGTGGGGGGGGGATTCCCCAACGCCGGCATGGCAGTGTGATTGACAGGAGGCTGAGAGAGGGACAGGCTGAGCGGAGATTGGTAGGGCAGACGTTTTCTGGGGCTGCGATACTTGGATGCACTCGCACCCCAAGAGGGAGAGCGAGAGAGGCAAGGGTTCTGCTTGACGAGCGGAGAAGAATTTTGGCGAGGCAGCAAATGAAATGTCACCGTTGCGCGACGTGAATCCCACCTGCCACCTCGCTGCCGGCTGTTCAACACGACTGGCTGCTGCAGTTTATTTCTGTCGTAAGACATAGAAACATAGAGAAATAGGAGCAGGAGTCGGCCATTCGGCCCCTCGAGCCTGCTCCGCCATTCAATGAGATCATGGCTGATCTTCGACCTCAACTCCACTTTCCCGCCCGGTCCCCATATCCCTCGATTCCCCGAGAGTCCAAAAATGTAACTGTTAAATCGCTTACCTTTTCCATGGTGTGATCTCCGTCCCAGTCAGAATCCGCTCCCTCCAGCACAACCCGGCAGCGCATTCCAGAGACTCACTATTCTCTGTGTAGAGAAGAACCACCCAATGTCTAACCTATTCCCACCCTTGCGTAGATTAAAGGCGTGACACCCTGGTCCTCCCCAATGTGTCACACTCAACTGATCGATCAATAGGTGCCCAAACCAGCCCTTTCATTATTTTATAGACCTCGAAAGGAAATAGACCCAGCTCTTTAAACCTCTCTGAGTAGCTAAGGTTCCTTAGCGTAAGAACATAAGCAATAGGAGCAGGAATAGGCCACTTGGCCCCTCGAGCCTGCTCCACCATTCAATAAGATCATGGCTGATCTTGGGCTCAAAGCCACTTCCCAGCCCGATCCCCATAACCCTTCACTCCCTTATAGAAACATAGAAACATAGGAGCAGGAATAGGCCACTCGGCCCCTCTTGCCTGCTCCGCCATTCAATATGATCATGGCTGATCCTCTATCTCAATACCATATTCCCGCTCTCTCCCCACACCCCTTGATGCCTTTGTGTCTAGAAACCTATCTATCCCCTTCTTAAATATATCCAGTGACTTGGCCTCCACAGCCTTCTGTGGTAGAGAATTCCACAGGTTCACCACCCTCTGAGTGAAGAAATTTCTCCTCATCTCAGTCCTAAATGTCCTACCCCGTATCCTGAGACTGTGACCCCTCGTTCTAGACCCCCCAGCCAGGCGAAACATCCTCCCTGCATCCAGTCTGTCTAGCCCTGTCAGAATTTTATACGTTTCAATGAGATCCCCTCTCATTCTTCTAAACTCTAGCAAATACAGGCCTAGTCGACCCAATCTCTCCTCATACGACAGTCCTGCCATCCCAGGAATCAGTCTGGTGAACCTTGGCTGCACTCCCTCTGTGGCAAGTATATCCTTCCTTAGGTAAGGAGACCAAAACTGCACACAGTACTCCAGCTGTGGTCTCACCAAGGCCTTGTCTAACTGTAGTAAGACATCCTTGCTCCTGTACTCAAATCCAGTGACTTTACGAGTGCTGACTGAAAGAAAGAAAGATTTGTGTTTCGGTAGCGCCTTTCACAACCTCAGGACGTCCCAAAGCGCTTTACAGCCAATCAGGTATTTTATGAAGTATGGTCGCTGTTGTAATGTGGGAAACGCGGCAGCCAATTTGCGCACAGCAAGATCCCACGAAGAGCAATGTGATAACGACCAGATCATCTGTTTATTTTTTTAGTGAGGGATAAATATTGGCCCCCCAGGACACCGGGGAGAACTCCCCCTTGCTCTTCTTCCAATAGTGGCCCGCGGGATCTTTTACGTCCAGCCGAGAGGGCAGACGGGGTGGGGTGGGGGGCGGCGGGGGGGCCTCGGTTTAACCTCTCCTCCCAGAAGACGGCACCTCCGACAGCGCGGAACGGGGGAGCGATGCCTAAAGTTTTTGCACGCAAGTCTCGTCGAACCCACAACCTGATGACAACCACAACCCACAACCCACAATTTGCAGCACGGTGGCATAGTGGTTAGCACTGTTGCCTCACAGCGCCAGAGGCCCGGGTTCGAATCCGGCCTCGGGTGACTGTCTGTGTGGAGTTTGCACATTCTCCCCGTGTTTGCGTGGGTTTTCTCCGGGTGCTCCGGTTTCCTCCCACAGTCCAAAGATGTGCGGGTTAGGTTGATTGGCTATGATAAATTGACCCTTAGTGTTAGGGGGATTAAATACGTGGGGTTACAGGGATAGGGTGGGATATGTGTTGGTGTAGGGGTTACGGGGATCGGGTGGGATATGTGTCGGTGCAGGCTCGATGGGCCGAAATGGCCTCTATCTGCACTGTGGGGTTTCTGTGATGACCCCGAGGCAGGAGTGCTTCCCACTGAGTCACGGCTGACAATTGCAGAGCATGCGTGCATGGGGTGGAAGAGTAGACGGAGAGCCTGCAAATGGGTAGTGCTTGTCATCGAACGGTCGACTCCCTCCCCCACCCAGGTGCTTTAATATATATTAGTCAGTCATCCGCTTGCAATACACTTAGAGGCAGAGAGAACATAAATCAGACGTTCACCTGTCAGTGCAATTGATAGCTTCAGTAGCTGTGAATTGCCAGCTCCAGGAAGGAGGGAGACTTGCTCTGCCTCAGTAGAATAGCTAAGAGCCCAAGCTGTGACTAAGCACTTTGACGGCCAACAGAAGTCTCTGTCGAATGGTTTCATCGTTAAAAAAAAACCAATCAGGCAGAAAATGCCCAGGGACACCTTGACTGAGAGCTCTCCTGAAGGTGCCGACTCTAGCTGGGCACCGTGCCCACCCCGGCCCACGCAGCCATTCTTCGCCTCGTGCGGCTTTTCGACTACGGAGGGCATCACAGCCGGGTCCAGTCCTGTCCTTTTCCCCAACATTCCCGCATGTGCAATGCCAGTGGCGGTCATTGAACGGCAGCCAGAAACAGCGACTCTGTGATTTCATCCCCCGGGACCTAACCCAAGGAACGTAGGAACAGGAGCAGGCCATTCAGCCCCTCGAGCCTGTTCCACCATTCAATGAGATCATGGCTGATCTGTGACTTAACTCCATCCACCCGCCTTTGGCCCACATCCCTTAATAACTTTGGTTAACAAAAATCGATCAATCTCAGATTTCAAATTAACAATTGACCCAGCATCGATTGCCGTTTGTGGAAGAGAGTTCCAAACTTCTACCTCCCTTTGTGTGTAGAAGTGTTTCCTAACTTCACTCCTGAAAGGTCTGGCTCTAATTTTTAGACTCTGCCCCCTAGTCCTAGACTCCCCAACCAGCGGAAATAGTTTCTCTCTCTCTACCCTATCAGTTCCCCTTAATATCCTGAAAACTTCGATCAGATCACCCCTCAACCTTCTAAATTCCAGGGAATACAACCCTAGTTTGTGTAATCTCTCCTCGTAACTTAACACTTGGAGTCCGGGTATCATTCTGGTAAACCTACGCTGCACTCCCTCCAAGGCCAATATATCCTTCAAAAAGTATAATTGCATTGGCCGGGAATAGAACTCAGCAAGACTCTGCCACTGACTCACCAATGGAAAAGATGTCTAGTGTTGCTATTGCTGAGGCTAACCAACTTGGCATACACCAGGGATAGAATCGAGAAGCCTGTCCTCCCCTCCTGACTCAGTCCGACACAAGGCAGTGCGTCGACTCACCGGCCCATTTGGGGGAACTTTTCTCGCCTGATGTAAAAGGCGTTGCGGCCCGGCTCACCAAAAGAATCGTCGCCCCTCATTCCCGTGGTGTTCTGCCGCCCTCGCATCATCGCTTCGACATTAGGTTGCCGTGGGCTCGGAGGTACAACGTATGCAGTGGGAATTCTGCCGAAGTAGCCGGGGGGGTGCGGGGGGGGCGGGGGTGCAATTCCGCCCCCAACTTTTCTTGCCTTTGTATGTTGTTCAGTGATTGAGGTGTAGCAATTAGCTTAATGAGTGGTTTGAGTCCATGATAGGGGAGAGTGTACATGGGCTGTGTGAGGAGATTCAATGGGTGGGTAGAGTCCATGATAGGGGAGAGTGTACATGGGCTGTGGGAGCAGATTCAATGGGTGGGTAGAGTCCATGATAGGGGAGAGTGTACATGGGCTGTGGGGGGAGATTCAATGGGTGGGTAGAGTCCATGACAGGGGAGAGTGTACATGGGCTGTGGGAGGAGATTAAATGGGTGGGTAGAGTCCATGATAGGGGAGAGTGTACATGGGCTGTGGGAGGAGATTCAATGGGTGGGTAGAGTCTGTGATAGGGGAGAGTGTCCATGGGCTGTGGGAGGAGATTCAATGGGTGGGTAGAGTCTGTGATAGGGGAGAGTGCACATGGGCTGTGGGAGGAGATTAAATGGGTGGGTAGAGTCTGTGATAGGGGAGAGTGTACATGGGCTGTGGGAGGGGATTAAATGGGTGGGTAGAGTCCATGATAGGGGAGAGTGTACATGGGCTGTGGGAGGAGATTAAATGGGTGGGTAGAGTCTGTGATAGGGGAGAGTGTCCATGGGCTGTGGGAGGAGATTAAATGGGTGGGTAGAGTCCATGATAGGGGAGAGTGTACATGGGCTGTGGGAGGGGATTCAATGGGTGGGTAGAGCCCATGAAAGGGGAGAGTGTACACGGGCTGTGGGAGGAGATTAAATGGGTGGGTAGAGTCCATGATAGGGGAGAGTGTACACGGGCTGTGGGAGGAGATTAAATGGGTGGGTAGAGTCCGTGATAGGGCAGAGTGTACATGGGCTGCGGGAGGAGATTAAATGGGTGGGTAGAGCCCATGAAAGGGGAGAGTGTACACGGGCTGCGGGAGGAGATTAAATGGGTGGGTAGAGCCCATGAAAGGGCAGAGTGTACATGGGCTGCGGGAGGAGATTAAATGGGTGGGTAGAGTCTATGACATATCCCACTGGCTGCGTCTGTCTGCTTCTGGCTCCCAGCCCCTCTTCTCAAGCTAGCATTTGTTCGATTGCAAGGTGTAGACGCGAGCTCTCAGCATTACTCCAGTCCGCTCATCAGCTGATGAAAATTTCCATTACACTGTTGATAGAGCACTCAGTGGGCCTGAAGGCTGCTGTCTGGGCTTTGTAATCTGACAGGGTCCTAATAAATGTATCACTGTCTTATTACAGGACTAATACATTTCTACTTTCCAGATACCTCACACCTCACTGAACAGTACTAGTGCTCAAGCAGACAGTTCTACAACCCAACCTCATCTCCACTCTAATTTACCCCACTCTAATGTTCCCTCATAGCCGAGCGGCAGCGTGGCGCCCCAGCCGTCAAAGACAGCCGGTAAGCCGGCTTGTAAATTGAAAGAACCGCACATACTCCGACTTTTGAATGATATACCCGACTCCCCTCACTGTAAGACTGATATACCCCACTCCCCTCACTGTAACACTCTGATATACCCGACTCCCCTCACTGTAAGACTGATATACCCCACACCCCTCACTGTAACACACTGATATACCCCACACCCCTCACTGTAACACTCTGATATACCCCACTCCCCTCACTGTAAGACTGATATACCCCACACCCCTCACTGTAACACTCTCTGATATACCCCACACCCCTCACTGTAACACTCTGATATACCCCACTCCCCTCACTGTAAGACTGATATACCCCACACCCCTCACTGTAACACTCTGATATACCCCACACCCCTCACTGTAACACTCTGATATACCCCACTCCCCTCACTGTAAGACTGATATACCCCACACCCCTCACTGTAACACTCTGATATACCCCACTCCCCTCACTGTAAGACTGATATACCCCACACCCCACACTGTAACACTCTGATATACCCCACACCCCTCACTGTAACACTCTCTGATATACCCCACACCCCTCACTGTAACACTCTCTGATATACCCCACACCCCTCACTGTAACACTCTCTGATATACCCAACACCCCTCACTGTAACACTCTGATATACCCCACACCCCTCACTGTAACACTTTGATATACCCCACACCCCTCACTGTAACACTCTGATATACCCCACACCCCTCACTGTAACACTCTGATATACCCCACACCCCTCACTGTAACACTCTCTGATATACCCCACACCCCTCACTGTAACACTGATATACCGCACACCCCTCACTGTAACACTCTGATATACCCCACACCCCTCACTGTAACACTCTCTGATATACCCCACACCCCTCACTGTAACACTCTCTGATATACCCCACACCCCTCACTGTAAGACTGATATACCCCACTCCCCTCACTGTAACACTCTGATATACCCCCACTCCTCTCACTGTAAGACTGATATACCCCACTCCCCCTCACTGTAACACTCTGATATACCCCACTCCCGTCACTGTAAGACTGATATACCCCACTCCCCTCACTGTAACACTCTGATATACCCCACTCCCCTCACTGTAAGACTGATATACCCCACACCCCTCACTGTAACACTCTGATATACCCCACTCCCTCACTGTAACACTCTGTAATACCCCACTCCCCTCACTGCAACACTCTGATATACCCCACAACCCCTCACTGTAACACTCTCTGATATACCCCACACCCTCACTGTAACACTCTCTGATATACCCCACACCCCTCACTGTAACACTCTGATATACCCCATACCCCTCACTGTAACACTTGATATACCCCACACCCCTCACTGTAACACTCTGATATACCCCCACACCCCTCACTGTAACACTCTCTGATATACCCCACACCCCTCACTGTAACACTCTGATATACCCCACACCCCTCACTGTAACACTCTGATATACCTCGCACCCCACAAAGTAACACTCTGATATACCCACAACCGTAACATTCACTGATATACCCCACACCTCTCACTGTAACACTCTGATATACCCCACACCCCTCACTGTAACACTCTAATATACCCCCACAGACCCCTCACTGTAACATTCACTGATATACGCACACCTCTCACTGTAACACTCTAATATACCCCACACCCCTCACTGTAACATTCACTGATATACCGCACAACCCCTCACTGTAACACTCTGATGTACCCCACACCCCACACAGTAACACTCTGATATACCCCACACCTCTCACTGTAACACTCTGATATACCCCACACCCCTCACTGTAACACTCTGATATACCCCACACCCCTCACTGTAACACTCTCTGATATACCCCACACCCCTCACTGTAACACTCTGATATACCCCACACCCCTCACTGTAACACTCTGATATACCCCATACCCCTCACTGTAACACTCTGATATATCCCACACCCCTCACTGTAACACTCTGATATACCCCGCACCCCTCACTGTAACACTCTAATATACCCCACACCCCTCACTGTAACATTCTGATGTACCCCACACCCCTCACTGTAACACTCTCTGATATACCCCACACCCCTCACTGTAACATTCTGATGTACCCCACACCCCTCACTGTAACACTTTCTGATATACCCCACACCCCTCACTGTAACACTCTGATATACCCCACACCCCTCACTGTAACATTCTGATGTACCCCACACCCCTCACTGTAACACTCTGATATACCCCACACCCACTGTAACACTCTCTGATGTACCCCACACCCCTCACTGTAACACTCTCTGATATATCCCACACCCCTCACTGTAACACTCTGATATACTCCACACCCCTCACTGTAACACTCTGATATACCCCACACCCCTCACTGTAACACTCTGATATACCCCACACCCCTCACTGTAACACTCTGATATACCCCACACCCCTCAGTGTAACTCTCTGATATACCCCGCACCCCTCACTGTAACACTCTGATATAACTCACACCCCTTACTGTAACACTCTCTGATATACCCCACACTCCTCACTGTAACACTCTGATATACCCCACACCCCTCACTGTAACATTCTCTGATATACCCCACACCTCTCACTGTAACACTCTCTGATATACCCCACATCCCCCACTGTAACACTCTGATATAACCCACAGCCCTAACTGTAACACTCTGAAATACCCCTCACCCCTCACTGTAACACTCTCTCATATACCCCACACCCCTCACTGTAACACGCTCTGATATACCCCACACCCTTCACTGTAACACTCTGATATACCCCACACCCCTCACTGTGATACACTGATATACCCCACACTCCTCATGGTAACACTCTGATATAAACAACATCCCTAACTGTAAAACTCTCTGATATACTGCACACCCCTCACCCTAACACTGTCTAATATACCCCACAGCACTCACTCTAACACTCTCTGATCTTCACTACACCCCTCACTGTAACACTCTGATATACCCCACACCCGTCACTGTAACACTGATATACCCCACAACCCTCACTGTAACACTCTCTGATATAACCCACACCCCTCACTGTAACACTCTCTGATATACCCCACACCCCTCACTGTATCTCGCTTATTTACCCCACACCCCTCACTGTAACACTCTGATATACCCCACACCCCTGACTGTAACACTCTCTGATATACCCCACTCCCCTCACTGTAACACTCTGATATACCCCACACCCCTGACTGTAACACTCTCTGATATACCCCACACCCCTCATTGTAACACTCTGATATACCCAACACCCTTCCCTCACTGTAACTCTCCGATATACCCCACACCCCTCACTGTAACACTCTGATATACCCCACACCCCTCACTGTAACACTCTCTGATCTTCACTACACCCCTCACTGTGACACTCTCTGATATAACCCACACCCCTCACTGTAACACTCTCTGATATACCCCACACCCCTCACTGTAACACTCTCTGATCTTCACTACACCACTCACTGTAACACTGACATACCCCACACCCCTCACTTTAACACTCTGATGTACCCCACACCCCTCACTGTAAGACTCTGATGTACCCCACACCCCTCACTGTAACACTCTGATGTACCCCACAACCCTCACTGTAACACTCTGATATACCCCGCACCCCTCACTGTAACACTCTCTGATATTCCCCACACCCCTCACTGTAACACTCTGATATACCCCACACCCCTCACTGTAACACTCAAATATACCCCACACCCCTCACTGTAACACTCAAATATACCCCACACCCCTCACTGTAACACTCTGATATACCCCACACCCCTCACTGTAACACTCTGATGTACCCCACACCCCTCACTGTGACACTCTGATATATCCCGCACCCCTCACTGTAACACTCTGATATACCCCACACCCCTCACTGTAACACTCTTATATACCCCACACCCCTCACTGTAACACTCTGATATACTCCACACCCCACACTGTAACACTATAATATACCCCACACCCTCACTGTAACACCCTGATATACCCCACACCCCTCACTGTTACACTCTGATATACCCCACACCCCTCAGTGTAACTCTCTGATATACCCCACACCCTTCACTGTAACACTCTGCTATACCCCACACCCCTCACTGTAACACTCTGAGATAACTCACACCCTTCACTGTAACACTCTCTGATATATCCCACACCCCTCACTGTAACATTCTCTGATATACCCCACACCTCTCACTGTAACACTGTCTGATATACCCCACATCCCTCACCGTAACACTCTGATATACCCCACACCCCTCACTGTGATACACTGATATACCCCACACTCCTCATGGTCACACTCTGATATAAACAACATCCCTAACTGTAAAACTCTCTGATATACTGCACACCCCTCACTCTAACACTGTCTAATATACCCCACACCCCTCACTCTAACACTCCCTGATACACCCCACACCCCTCACTGTAACATACTAATATACACCAAACCCCTCACTATAACACTCTGATATACCCCACACCCCTCACTGTAACACTGACATACCCCACACCCCTCACTGTAACACTCTCTGATCTTCACTACACCCCTCACTGTAACACTCTGATATACCCCGCACTCCTCACTGTAACACTGATATACCCCACAAACCTCACTGTAACACTCTCTGATATACCCCACACCCTTTACTGTAACACTCTGAGATACAACACCCACTCATGTAACACTATCTGATATACTTCACACTGTAACACTCTGATATACCCCATACCCATCACTGTAACACGCTCTGATATACCCCACACCCCTCACTGTAACACGCTCTGATATACCCCACACCTCTCACTGTAACATTCTCTGATATACCCCACACCTCTCACTGTAACACTCTCTGATATACCCCACATCCCTCACTGTAGCACTCTGATATATCCCACAGCCCTCACTGTAACACTCTGATATACCCCACACCCCTCACTGTAACACTGTCTAATATACCCCACACCCCTCACTCTAACACTCCCTGATACACCCCACGCCCCTCACTGTAACACACTAATATACTGCAAACCCCTCAGTGTAACACTCTGATATACCCACATCCCTCACTGTAACACTCTGATATACCCCACACCCCTCACTGTAACACTGACATACCCCACACCCCTCACTGTAACACTCTCTGATCTTCACTACACCCCTCACTGTAACACTCTGATATACCCCACACCCCTCACTTTAACACTGATATACCCCACACCCCTCACTGTAACACTCTCTGATATACCCCACACCCTTCACTGTAACACTCTCTGATATACCCCACACCCCTCACTGTAACACTGTAATATACCCCACACCTCTCTCTGCAACACTCTGATATAGGCCACACCCCTCACTGTAACACTCTCTGATATAACCCACACCCCTCACTGTAACACACTCTGATATAACCCACACCCCTCACTGTAACACGCTCTGATATACCCCACACCCTTCACTGTAATACTCTCTGAGATACAACACACACTCATGTAACACTATCTGATATACTCCACACTGTAACTCTCTGATATACCGCACACCCGTACTGTATCTCGCTGATTTACCCCACACCCCTCACTGTAACACTCTCTGATATACCGCACACTCCTCACCGTAACACTCTCTGATATAACCCACACCCCTCACTGTAACACTCTGGTATACCCCACACCACTCACTGTAACACTCTCTGTTATACCTCACACCCCTCACTGTAACACTCTCTGTTATACCCCACACCCCTCACTGTAACACTCTCTGTTATACCCCACACCCTCACTGTAACACTCTCTGTTATACCCCACACCCCTCACTGTAACACTCTCTGTTATACCCCACACCCCTCACTGTAACACTCTCTGTTATACCCCACACCCCTCACTGTAACACTCTCTGTTATACCCCACACCCCTCACTGTAACACTCTCTGTTATACCCCACACCCTCACTGTAACACTCTCTGTTATACCCCACACCCCTCACTGTAACACTCTCTGATATAACCCACACCCCTCACTGTAACACTCTCTGTTATACCCCACACCCCTCACTGTAACACTCTCTGTTATACCCCACACACCTCACTGTAACACTCTCTGTTATACCCCACACCCCTCACACTAATACATTGTATCGGGAACACATTTCTACATTGATGTGCATTTCACATATATATCAATGGGTTATACGTGTGTGTGTAACACATGAAAGCATAATTTGATTTTGTAAAGGCAGCCAGTGCTCGTGACTAGTGCTGTCCCGCAGGGATCAGTTTTGGGGCCTTAACTATTCACAGTATTCATTAACGACTTAGATGATGGCATAGAAAGTCAAATTTCCAAATTTGACGATGACACGAAGATTGGCGACATGGTAGGCAGTGAAGATGAAAGCATAAAATTACAAAGTAATATTGATAGATTAAGTGAATGGGCAAAATTGTGACAAATGGATTTCAATTTAAGCAAAAGTGAGGTCATCCTCTTTGGACCTAAAAAGAATAGAACAGGGCACTTTCTAAATGGTGAAAGGCTAAATACAGTGGAGGTCCAAAGAGACTTGGCGGGGTCCAGGTACATAGGTCATTAAAATGTCATGAACAGGTACAGAAAATAATCGAAAAGCTAATGGAATGCTGGCCTTTACATCAAGGAGGTAGAAGCGATGCTGCAGCTGTACAAAGCCCTGGTTAGACCACACCTGGAGCACTGGGAGCAGTTCTGGGCCCCGCACCTTAGGAAGGATATATTGGCCTTGGAGGGAGTGCAGCGTAGGTTTACCAGAATGATACCCAGACTCCAAGGGTTAAATTACGAGGAGAGATTACACAAACCAGGGTTGTATTCCCTGGATTTAGAAGGTTAAGGGGTGATCTGATCAAAGTTTTCAGGATATTAAGGGGAACTGATAGGGTAGAGAGAGAGAAACTATTTCCGCTGGTTGGGGAGTCTAGGACTAGGGGGTAGAGTCTAAAAATTAGAGCCAGACCTTTCAGGAGTGAAACATAGAAACATAGAAGATAGGAGCAGGAGTAGGCCATTCGGCCCCTCGAGCCTGCTCCGCCATTCAATGAGATCATGGCTGATCTTCCAAATTCAGTTCCCTGTCCCTGCTTTCTCTCCATATCCCTTGATCCCTTTAGCCTTAAGAAATATATCCAACTCCTTCTTGAATATATTTAATGAATTGGCCTCAACTGCCTTCTTTGGCAGAGAATTCCACAGATTCACCACTCTCTGGGTGAAGAAATTCCTCCTCATCTCAGTCCTAACTGGCTTACCCCTTATCATTAGACTGTGACCCCTGGCTCTGGACTCCCCAGCCATTGGGAACATCCTCCCTGCATCTAGTCTGTCTAGTCCTGTTAGAATTTTATAAGTTTCAATGAGGTCCCCTCTCATTCTTCTAAACTCCAGCGAGTACAAGCCCAATCGACCCAACCTCTCCTCATACGTCATTCCTGCCATCCCAGGTATCAGTCTGGTGAATCTTCGCTGCACTCCTTCCATGGCAAGCACATCCTTCCTCAGATAAGGCGACCAAAACTGAACACAATACTCAAGATGTGGCCTCACCAAGGCCCTGTACAACTGCAGCAAGACATCCTTGTTCCTGTACTCAAACCCTCTCGCTACGAAGGCCAACATACCATTTGCCTTCTTAACCGCCTGCTGCACCTGCATGCTTACTTTCAGCGACTGGTGCACAAGGACGCCCAGGTCTCATTGCACTTCCCCTTCTCCCAATCTATTGCCATTTAGATAATAATCTGCCTTCCTGTTTTTGACACCAAAGTGGATAACCTCGCATTTATCCACGTTATATTGCATCTGCCATGCTTCTGCCCAATCACCCAACCTGTCCAAATCATACTGGAGTTTCTCGGCATTCTCCTCACAGCACACACGCCCACCCAGCTTTCTGTCATCTGCAAACTTGGAGATGTTACATCTAGTTCCCTCGTCCAGATCATTAATATATGTTGTGAATAGCTGGGGTCCAAGGACCGATCCCTGCGGTACCCCACTAGTCACTGCCTGCCACTCGGAAAAAGACCCGTTTATTCCAACTCTTTGCTTTCTGGCTGCCAACCAGTTATCTATCCAAGTCAATACCTTGCCCCCAATCCCATGTGCCTTAATTTTACATGCTAATCTCTTATGCGAGACCTTATCGAAAGCCTTTTGAAAATCCAAATACACCACATCCACTGGTTCTCCCTTATCTATTCTACCAATTACATCCTCAAAACATTCCAGTAGATTAGTCAAGCACGATTTTATTTTGTAAAGCCATGTTGACTTTGTCCGATCCGGTCACTTTTTTCCAAGTGCTCTGCTATTACATCCTTTATAATGGACTCTAGCATTTTCCTAACTAGAAGTTAGGAAACACTTCTACACACAAAGGGTGGTAGAAATTTGGAACTCTCTTCCGCAAAGGGCAATCGATGCTGGATCAATTGTTAATTTTAAATCTGAGATTGATAGATTTCTGTTAACCAAAAGGTATCAAGGGATTCGGGGCAAAGGCGGGTGGATGGAGTTAGGTCGCAGATCAGCCGTGATCTCATTGACTGGCGGAAGAGGCTGGAAGGGCTGAATGGCCTCCTCCTGTCCCTATGTTCCAATGTTCCTTTCGCAAAGTAGGTTACAGTTAGGAAGAAAGCAATGAATTTTTGGGACTTGTTTTAATCGAGCAAGGACAGATTAAGAGAAGGGATCTAGTTGATGTTCTCTAGTTCTGGAATGTTTGGAGAAGGATTGTGTCCCACTGGTTTGTGAGTCAGTAACGAGGAAGTGGAGACTGAGGCTGTTGACAGGAAGAATAAAGGGAGGGGAGTTAGAAGCAATGTTTTCACACAGACGGTTATTAGAACGTGGGATGCTTTATGACACAGGGCTGGCTGTTGGAGTAGAGACTAGAACATCATTTACAGGGGAATTGGATAAGGATTTGAAAAGGAAATATGTAAAAGGATCTGCTCTGCATCTGTGCTGTAAACTTCTACGATTTTATGAAGAAGGGCAGGGAAATGGGATCTAAGAGGGTTTCGTACTGCACAGAAGGAGGCCATTCGGCCCATCGTGCCTGTGCCGGCTCTTTGAACGAGCTCTCCAATGAGTCCCACTGCCCTGTTCTTTCCCCAGAGCCCTGCCAATTTTTTTTCTTTTTCAAGTATTTATCCAATTCCCTTTGGAAAGGCACGATTAAATCTGCTCCCACCGCCCAAGTTTGGCTGGATGGGCCGAGTGTTGTAATTGCTCTGAGCACATGGCTTTGGTGAGGCCGCACCTGGAGTACTGTGCACAGTTTTGGTCTCCTTATCTGAGGAAGGAGATACTTGCCTTCGAGGGGCTGCAACGAAGGTTCACTAGACTGATTCCTGGGATGAGAGAGTTGTCCTATGAGGAGAGATGGAGTAGATTGGGCCTATACTCTTTGGAGATTAGAAGAATGAGAGGCGATCTCATTGAAACATATAACGTTCTGAGGGAGATTGACAGGGTAGATGGTTGATTCCCCTGACTGGAGAGCCTAGAACCAGGGGTAATAGCCATCTACAAGATGCACTGCAGCAACTCGCCAAGGCTTCTTTGGCAGCACCTCCCAAACCTGCGACCTCTCCCACCTAGAAGGACAAGGGCAGCAGGCGCACGGGAACACCACCACCTCCAAGTCACACATCATCCCGACTTGGAAATATATCGGCTGATCCTTCTTCGTCGCTGGGTCAAAATCCTGGAACTCCCTCCCTAACAGCACTGTGGGAGCACTTTCACCACACGGACTGCAGCGGTTCAAGAAGGCGGCTCACCACCACCTTCTCAAGGGGCAACTAGGGATGGGCAATAAATGCTGGGCTTTGCCAGCGACACCTTGTGGTGATTATTCTTTATGTTTAGTAAGAAGTATTGTGATTGGTTGTTTGTTTCCTGCCTTGGGATATATGTTGTAATCTCATTGGTAGTTGATGCCATGTGATTTGTGGTGGCCATCTTAAATTCAGTTCTTTCCAGCCTTTAGTTGGGACTGGGTGTTGAAGATGTGCTACAGGATTTTTAAGTTAATAAAGCCTAGATTAGAAAGGCAAATCTATTCTTTATTTCACACCTACATCCCATGAACGAATAAAAAAAAAATAAGGGTTCGGCCATTTAGGACTGAGATGAGGAGGAATTTCTTCACTCAGAGGGTGGTGAATCTTTGGAATTCTCTACCCCAGAGGGCTGTGGAGGCTCAGTCGTTGAGTATATTCAAGACAGAGATCGATAGATTTTTGGGCTCTCACGGGGATCGGGCGGGGAAGGCGAAGTTGAGGTGGAAAATCAGCCGTGATCTTATTGAACGGTGGAGCAGGCTCGAGGGGCCGCATGGCCTCCTTCTGCTTCTGTTGCTCATGTTCTTATCACATGACCTGCCCGGAGCGGAAGGGTTAACGCCCGTACCCACGAGCATCTCCTTGACGCGGGACAGCTTGTTGGGAATTCCAAATGGGCCGACGTCAGTCATTCGGAGAAGGGAAAAAGGAGCGAGCGCTGACAGGCATTGAAGGATGCTGGGGCAGCGGAGTCATGAATAATTAAAGGGGCCCTTGCCGAGCGTGTTTATACTCGGGCCTCAGCCTAATGGGATGTCTTGAATGGACATTCAAACTCTGAAGCAGCTTTGCGCTGAAATCAGTGATTCTGAGTGCGGTGAAGTTGTCGTGAAGAAATCTAGTTGGTGCTGAGCTTTCACGCACGAACTGCTCTATACAATGCTGGGAGGTGAAACTCCGTTCAAGGGAGGTGGCACGTAATGGTGTCTTTCGATTAGGAAGGGTGTGGGGGAGGGGGGGGGGCGGTGGGCGTGCTGGTTGCTTGTTCAGTGACTTTGTACGTTCTGTTCTGACATCTGGGCACGGGTTCCCTTGAGCAACAACGTTCTCTTAGGCTGCACGAAAAACAGATAGGCGTTTTAACTCGGGCTTTGTTAACTTGCACCGATCGACTCTCCGAGAGAAAGGCAGCGTGCGGATAGAGAGCGCGGCTCACAAACGTTCCCGCCCGTTCCCTTTTTTTCCCCCCACTCGTGCGGTGCTCTGTGGATGTACACGCCGGCCATTTCGGGCACAGCAAGATCCCACAAACTGCAGTGAGTTGAATAACAAAAGGGAACCGAGAGTACTCGTCTATAATATTAAGAAAATAGACATTACGGTCGCTCGATGGAAGGGGACCTTTAAAATCGAGACTCAAACGCTCAAATGGTTGAGTTGCTTTAATAAGATGAGCTGGCTCGGACGGCTTATAGAAGCGAGGTTTGCATTCAGCACAAACACGACAGGTTCTGGTCATTGTCCGGACCTCCTCAATAGAGTAGGGTAGATTGTGGGATTAAAAGAAGTGATTCATTCTGGTAACCCCAGGGAGGCAGAGTGCGTGTTGGAGACTTTGAAGCTTATCTATACCTAGACTAGCACATACTCCTCGTGACAAAGCATCCAATGGCTCATTAAATACTCCAGGCCTGTACTGAATATCGTAGTCATATGTTGAAAGTTCTATTCGCCATCTTAAAATCTTATCATTTTTGATCTTGCCTCTCTGCTTAGTATTGAATATAAAGGCCACAGATCGCTGGTCAGTAATGAGCGTAAAATGTTGGCCAGCGAGATAATGTCTCCAATACCTGACTGCTTCGAAAATCGCCTGTGCCTCCTTTTCCACTGAAGAATGTCGAACTTCTGGTCCTTGCAATGTACGAGAGAAGAAAGCTACTGGTCTACCAGCTTGGTTAAGAGTTGCTGCCAACGCAAAATCAGATGCATCACTTTCCACTTGAAAAGGGATCTTCTCATCCACGGCACATACTACTGCCTTCGCAATGTCCCGTTTGATATTAAGGAAAGCCTCCTGAGCTTCCGCCGATAGCGGAAAAGACGTCGACTTAATAAGAGGTCGGACTTTATCTGAGTAGTTAGCCACCCACTGGGCATAGTACGAGAAGAATCCCAGACACCTTCTTAAAGCTTTTACAGTGTGAGGTAAAGGTAAAGGTAATTCCTTAAGTGGGCGTAATCTTTCAGGATCTGGCCCGATTACCCCATTCTCCACAACGCAACCAAGAATACACAAACGTGTAGTATTGAAGGTACACTTGTTTTCGTTGTAGGTCAGGTTTAACCTCTTTGCAGTCTCTAGGAACTTCGCGAGATTTTGATCATGCTCCCGTTGGTCGCGCCCACAGATAGTAACATTGTCCAGGTACGGGAATGTTGCTTCCAACGCGTATTCATCCACCATACGATCCATCTCCCGTTGGAAGACGGATACCCCATTCGCCACTCCAAAGGGCACCCTAAGGAATTGGTACAGGCGCCCATTAGCTTCGAAGGCCGTATAAGGTCGGTCTTCTATTTTAATGGGGAGTTGATGGTAGGCAGACTTTAAATCAATGGTGGAGAACACGCGGTACTGAGCTATCTGGTTTACCATCTCAGAAATACGAGGCAAAGGGTAGGCGTCTAATTGGGTATACAAGTTTATAGTCTGGCTATAATCGACCACAAGTCTTTTCTTTTAATTAGTTTTAACCACCACCACCTGGGCACGCCACGGGCTATTACTGTGTTCGATGATTCCCTCCCGTTGAAGCCTTTCCACTTCCTCTTTTATAAATTTTTTATCTTCTGAACTATACCGTCGACTCTTAGTTGCTATAGGTCTACAATTAGGAGCACGGTTCACGAACAAAGAAGGCGGACTTATTTTTAAAGTAGAAAGGCCGCAGACTGTGAGCGGAGGCTGGGATCCACCATACTTAAGGGTGACGCTCTCATTCTGACACTGGAAGTCCAAGCCTAAAATTAAGTTCACACACAACTGAGGTAATATGAGGAGTTTAAAATCCTTATACTCCGTATCTTTAACAGTCAATGTGACTTTACAATATCCAGTTACCTCTGAAGTAAGGGACTTGGACGCCATCACGATTTCACTTCGAGTAGGATACACCTTCAATGAACAGGAGTTAACAAGGTTGGGGTGTATAAAACTTTCAGTACTGCCACAGTCTATCAAACACCCAGTAGGATGACCATTAATCTTGATGTCCATCATAGATTTCGACAAGGAACACGGTATGGCCTGGTCAACCGTAACCGAGGCTAGAGTAAAACGATAGGCGGCAGCAGAAAAGACATCGGGTACAGGATTACCCTTACACACTTTACTAAAATATCCCCGTTTCTTACATTTAAAACAGGTAGCCTCTCTGGCTGGGCATCGTTGCCTGGGGTGTTTAGATTGGCCACAAAAATAACACTTAGACCCATGGGGTACAGCCGCAACAATAGGATTGAGTGGAGGCTCCATTGGTGTTATGGATGCCTCCATACTCGGAACACACGAGGCTGAGAAAGATGCGTGGGCTGATGCATACACTTCTAAATTCTTCTGGGCTACATCTAATGATCGGGCAGTAGCGACGACCGTTTTTAAAACTAACGAGTCATTCTCGAGAAGTCTCTGTCTAATATAATTAGATCGGAGGCCAGATATGAAAGAATCGCGGATGGCCTCTTCCTGATACAATATGGCAGAGACAGCCTTGTAGTTGCAATCCTTAGCCAAAGCCTTAAGGTCCTGCAGGAAATCGTCCAGAGATTCCTCGGGTAATTGCCTGCGAGTAGACAAAAGATACCTGGCGTATACTTCGTTAATCGACTTAAGGTACTGGGCCTTAAGGGCTGCGAGGGCCTCTTCATATGTAGTAATATCTTCAATTATCGAGTAAGTTTGATGACTTACCAAGTTGGTTAGAAGACCCAACTTGTTAACTGTCAAATCGACCGATGCGATTAAGTGTTCAAAACATCGAAGCCAATGCGTAAATTTCTTCGACGCATCTGCCGAATGGGGATCGATATCCAGACGCTCTGGTTTCAAAAATCGATCCATCTTCCAAAAGTTGTTACTTAATAAAATTGATGTGCCAAATAACAGCCTGAATCCGTGAGGTTAAAGCTTAAAACTAAAGGCTTTTATTAAGTAAGAACATAGCATCAAGTTAACACAAGGCAACCATCATTCATCACCGACCCAGCCCTTTTGAGTAAGACCCAGCTCTTATAAGTAAGACTCACACCAATCAGGAGGATCCAGAGGGGCGGGGTTAGGGAGGAGCATTAGTGGTTACACCGGTAGAACATTCCAGACATTAACAAGTACAACAACAACAACAATACAAATGCCAGAACACAGAGTTACTTCATCACAATCACATTGCTGTTTGTGGGAGCTTGCTGTGCGCAAATTGGCTGCTGCATTTCCTACATTACAACACTGACTACACTTCAAAAAGTAATTAATTGGCTGTGAAGCGCTTTGAGATGTCCTGAGGTTGTGGAACGCGCTGTACATATCAAAGTCTTTTATCTGTTTTTGCCGGAGTTGGCCAAAGGAAGAATGTTGGCCAAGACACCCCAGTCGTCTTCAAATTTTGCCATGGGAACTTTGGTGTCCATCTGGCTGGGAGTTTATGGTTTAATGGCTTGGATCAGATTTGATGCAGAGCTCCCTGTATCCCTCCATCTCCTGGCTTTCTGTCTTAATGACATCACATGGTAAGAGTCCCTAATTGCAATCGTTCTTTCTTTTACCAGGACATATGAATTGGCCAGAAAAAAGCAGTAATCCAGAGGATTGGGAGAGTTTAGAATTCAACAAAGGAGGACAAAGGGATTAATTAAGAAAGGGAAAATAGAATATGAGAGTAAGCTTGCAGGGAACATAAAAACTGACTGTAAAAGCTTTTATAGATATGTGAAGAGAAAAAGATTGGTGAAGTCAAGCGTAGGTCCCTTGCAGTCAGAATCAGGGGAATTTATAATGGGGAACAAAGAAATGGCAGACCAATTAAATACATATTTTGGTCCTGTCTTCACAAAGGAGGACACAAATAACCTCCCAGAAATGTCGGGGAACATAGGGTCTGATGAAAGGGAGGAACTGAAAGAAATCAGTATTTGTAGGGAAATGGTGTTAGGGAATTGATGGGATTAAAGGCCGATAAATCTCCAGGGCCTGATAATCTACATCCTAGGGTACTTAAGGAAGTGGCCCTAGAAATAGTAGATGCATTGCTGATCATCTTCCAACATTCGATGGAATCTGGAACAGTACCCATGGATTGGAGGGTAGCTAATGTTACCCCACTGTTCAAAAAATGTGGTAGAGAGAAAACGGGGAATTATAGACCGGTAAGCCTGACATCAGTAGTGGGGAAACTGCTAGAGTCCATTATAAAAGATGTAATAGCAGAGCACTTGGAAAACAGTGACAGGATCGGACAAAGTCAACATGGATTTACAAAAAGTAAATCGTGCTTGACTAATCTACTGGAAATTTTTGAGGATGAAACTAGTAAAATAGATAAGGGAGAACCAGTGGATGTGGTGTATTTGAACTTTCAGAAGGCTTTCGATAAGGTCCCACATAAGAGATTAGCGTGCAAAGTTAAGGCACATGGGATTGGGGGCAAGGTATTGACTTGGATAGAGAACTGGTTGGCAGATAGAAAGCAAAGAGTTGGAATAAACGGGTCTTTTTCCGAGTGGCAGGCAGTGACTAGTGGTGTACCACAGGGATCGGTCCTTGGACCCCAGCTATTCACAATATATATTAACGATCTAGACAAGGGAACTAGATGTAATATCTCCAAATTTGCAGATGACACAAAGCTGGGTGGACGTGTGTGCTGTGAGGAGGATGCCAAAAAACTACAGGATGATTTGGACAGGTTGGGTGATTGGGCAGAAGCATGGCAGATGCAATATCACGTGGAAAAATGCGAGGTTATCCACTTTGGTGTCAAAAACAGGAAGGCAGATTATTATCTGAATGGCAATAGATTGGGAGAAGGGGAAGTGCAACGAGACCTGGGTGTCCTTGTGCACCAGTCGCTGAAGGTAAGCATGCAGGTGCAGCAGGCAGTTAGGAAGGCAAATGGTATGTTGGCCTTCATAGCGAGAGGGTTTGAGTACAGGAACAAGGATGTCTTGCTACAGTTGTACAGGGCCTTGGTGAGACCACATCTTGAGTATTGTGTGCAGTTTTGGTCGCCTTATCTGAGGAAGGATATTCTTGCCATGGAAGGAGTTCAGCGAAGATTCACCAGGCTGATACCTGGGATGGCAGGAATGACGTATGAGGAGAGATTGGGTCGATTGGGCTTGTACTCGCTGGAGTTTAGAAGAATGAGAGGGGATCTCATTGAAACTTATAAAATCCCGGCAGGACTAGACAGACTATATGCAGGAAGGATGTTTCCGATGGTCGGGGAGTCCAGAACCAGGGGTCACAGTCTAAGGATAAGGGGTAGGCCTTTTAGGACAGAAATTAGGAGGAATTTCTTCACCCAGAGAGTCGTGAACCTGTGGATTCTCTACCACAGAAGGCAGTGGAGGCGAATTCATTCTTAAATATATTCAAGAAGGAGTTGGATATATTTCTTAAGGCTAAAGGGATCAAGGGGTAGGGGGAGAAAGCAGGGACCGGGTACTGAACTTGGATGATCAGCCATGATCGCATTGAATGGCGGAGCAGGCTCGAGGGGCCGAATGGCCTACTCCTGCTCCTATCTTCTATGTTACCAGAGGGACTCATAAGATTGGTCAGGGGCTATTTACTGCCCATATTCCCATCAGGAGTAACCCTCAACTCTCTCGCCTCTGAGTCAGAAGGTTGTGGTTTCATAGCCCCACTCCAGAGACTTGAGCACAAAAATCTAGGCTGACACTCCCAGTGCCAGTACTGAGGGAGCGCCGCCCTGTTGGAGGGGCAGTACCGAGGGAGCGCCGCACTGTCGGAGGGGCAGTACTGAGGGAGTGCCGCACTGTCGGAGGGGCAGTACCGAAGGAGCGCCGCACTGTTGGAGGGGCAGTACTGAGGGAGTGCTGCACTGTCGGAGGGTCAGTACTGAGGCAGCATTGCACTGTTGGAGGGGCAGTACTGAGGGAGCGCCGCACTGTCGGAGGGGCAGTTCTGAGGGAGTGCCGCACTGTCGGAGGGGCAGTACTGAGGGAGTGCCGCACTGTCGGAGGGTCAGTACTGAGGGAGCGCCGCACTGTCGGAGGGTCAGTACTGAGGGAGCGCCGCACTGTCGGAGGGGCAGTACTGAGGCAGCGTTGCACTGTTGGAGGGGCAGTACAGATGGTGTGCCGCACTGTCGGAGGGGCAGTTCTGAGGGAGTGCCGCACTGTCGGAGGGGCAGTACTAAGGGAGAGCCGCACTGTCAGAGATGCCGTCTGCCCTCTCAGGTGGACGTAAAAGATCGCAGGGCCACTATTGGAAGAAGAGCAGGGGAGTTCTCCCAGCACATCCCTCAATCAGCATCACCAAAACAGATTATTTGGTCATTTATCACATTGCTGTTTGTGGGAGCTTGCTGTGCGCATATTGACTGATGCGTGTCCCACATTACAACAGTGACCACACTTCAAAGGTACTTTGGGACGTCCTTAGGTGCTACATAAATGTGAGTTCTTTGTTTCTGTTCGGCAACCTCTGGGCCTCCATTCATGGGCTGCCCGGCTGTGGTCTGCTGACCGAGCGGGCATCCGGGTCTGGTTCCTCTCCTGGTATTGCTTCCCAGGAGAAGGAAGGAAGGGAGGGGAGCAGGTCGGGTTGTCCTCCAGCAGCTGAATACCCTGTTTAAATAGAACTATTGTCAGATTACCGCCCGTTCCCCGAGTCCCCAGATTAGGTGCTTTGTCCCCCCTGACCAACCAACGTGCCCGGTTCAGGAAACCCGTCCCCGAATAGAGCCGTGCTCGTCGGCACGCTGGCCGGCAGACGTTGGATCTTAACTTTACTTTTGGATCAGCCGGAAGAATTCAATCTTCGTTTTCTTTAAACAGCGTGGCGGAGGAAAGGCCCCAATGATAGCGCGGGCCGCCCTGCTCTGCTGCCAGAATGCCCGCAAGATCCGGTCTCAAGTGAAAATGGCGTTGTCTCTACCCGTATTCCAATTGCATCAGTGACAAAGTCATCACGCCGTTTTTTTTTTCATCGTTTATGGGATGTGGGCGTCGCTGGCGAGGCCCAGCATTTATTGCCCATCCCTAATTGCCCTTGAGAAGGTGGTGGTGAGCCGCCTTCTTGAACCGCTGCAGTCCGTGTGGTGAAGGTGCTCCCACAGTGCTGTTAGGGAGGGAGTTCCAGGATTTTGACCCAGCGACGATGAAGGAACGGCCGATATATTTCCAAGTCAGGATGGTGTGTGACTTGGCGGGGAACTTGGAGGTGATGGTGTTCCCATGCGCCTGCTGCCCTTGTCCTTCTAGGTGGAAGAGGTCGCGGGTTTGGGAGGTGCTGTCGAAGAAGCCTTGGCGAGTTGCTGCAGTGCATCTTGTAGATGGTACACACTGCAGCCACGGTGCGCCGGTGGTGGAGGGAGTGAATGTTTAAGGTGGTGGACGGGGGGCCAATCAAACGGGCTGCTGTGTCCTGGATGGTGTCAAGCTTCTTGAGTGTTGCTGGAGCCGCACTCATCCAGGCAAATGGAGAGTATTCCATCACACTCCTGACTTGTGCCTTGTAGGTGGTGGAAAGGCTTTGGGGAGTCAGGAGGTGAGACACTCGCCGCAGAATACCCAGTCTCTGACCTACTCTTGTAGCCACGGTGTTTATGTGGCTGGTCCAGTTAAGTTTCTGGTCAATGGTGACCCCCAGGATGTTGAAATGTGTCCCGCCTACTTTGCTGCGCTCCAACCTTGCGTGCCCCCTGCTCCGGATTCGGTTTAGAAAATATGGTCCTGTCACATTTCTTGCTCCCCCTCCGTCCTGTGGGTGAAGTGCTTGGCTGCCCCTTGGCAGCCATCCACAGTGCAGTGATTGAAATCAGAAGCTCATTGTGCAGTGGTCAGTCCTTGTTCATCATTCCGTTGAGCATTGTACTCCTGACAGCAACTCCCTTTAAAAATATGGATTGGGACTGTGGACAGAAATGAGCAAGAAACATTGTAAAATGTCATGGACAGATACAGAAAATAATCATAAAGGCTAATGGAATGCTGTCCTTTATATCTAGAGGACTAGAGTACAAGGGGGTAGAAGTTATGCTGCAGCTGTACAAAGCCCTGGTTAGACCACACCTGGAGCACTGGGAGCAGTTCTGGGCCCCACACCTTAGGAAGGATATATTGGCCTTGGAGGGAGTGCAGCGTAGGTTTACCAGAATGATACCCGGACTCCAAGGGTTAAATTACGAGGAGAGATTACACAAACTAGGGTTGTATTCCCTGGAATTTAGAAGGTTAAGGGGTGATCTGATCGAAGTTTTCAGGATATTAAGGGGAACAGATAGGGTGGAGAGAGAGAAACTATTTCCGCTGGTTGGGGAGTCTCGGACTAGGGGGCACAGTCTAAAAATTAGAGCCAGACCTTTCAGGAGTGAAGTTAGGAAACACTTCTACACACAAAGGGTGGTAGAAGTTTGGAACTCTCACAAACAAAAAGATTTATATAGCACCTTTCACGACAACCAGATGTCCCAAAGCATTTTACAGCCAATGAAATACTTTTTTTTGAAGTGTGCTTACTGTTGTAATGTGAGAAACACAGGTGCCAATTTGCACACAGCAAGCTCCAACAACAGCAATGTGCTAATGACCAGATCATCTGTTCTTGTTATGATGGTTGAGGGATAACACCAGGGAGAACTCCCCGTGCTCTTCTTCCAATAGCGGCCGTGGGATCTTTTACATCCACCTGAGAGAGCAGATGGGGTCTCGGTTCAGCATCTAATCCAAAAGACTTCCCCTCCAACAGTGCGGCACTCCCTCAGTACTGTCCCTCTGACAGTGCAGCACTCCCTCAGTACTGCCCCTCCGACAGTGTGGCACTCCCTCAGTACCGCCCCTCCGACAGTGCAGGGCTCCCTCAGTACTGCCCCTCCGACAGTGCAACGCTCCCTCAGTACTGCCCCTCCGACTGCGCGGCGCTCCCTTAGTACTGCCCCTCCGACAGTGTGGCGCTCCCTCAGTACTGCCCCTCCGACAGTGTGGCGCTCTCTCAGTACTGCCCCTCCGATAGTGCGGCGCTCCCTCAGTACTGCCCCTCCGACAGTGCGGCGCTCCCTCAGTACTGCCCCTCCGACAGTGCGGCACTCCCTCAGTACTGCCCCTCCGACAGTGCGGCGCTCCCTCAGTATTGCCCCTCCGACAGTGCGGCGCTCCCTCAGTACTGCCCCTCCGACAGTGCGGCGCTCCCTCAGTACTGCCCCTCCGACAGTGCGGCGCTCCCTCAGTACTGCCCCTCCGACAGTGCGGCGCTCCCTCAGTACAGCCCCTCCGACAGTGCGGCGCTCCCTCAGTACAGCCCCTCCGACAGTGCAGTGTTCCCTCAGTACTGCACTGGGAGTGTCAGCCTAGATTTTTGTGCTCAAGTCCCTGGAGTGGGACTTGAACCCACAACCTTCTGACTCAGAGATGAAGGTGTTATCCACTGAGCCACAGCTGACACTGTAGATGGCATTTGATGTGAGGCTAATTGTTAATATTAAATCTGAGATTGATACATTTCAGTTAAACAAAGGTATTAAGGGATGTGGGGCAATGGCAGTTAGATGGAGTTAGGTCGCAGATCAGCCATGATCTCATTGGCTGGTGGAACAGGCTCGAGGGGCTGAATGGCCGCCTCCTGTTCCTATATTCCTAATATGGTCTGGTCTTTGGTACCCTGCTACTGATAACAAAATCAGAGGGACCGAGCACATGTTGACCATTGGTTAGGCAACGTGCTTCGTTGATGTTCTATGGGTTCTTCACCTCTACATTAGGCTACTGCACAGATTGGGTTCTCCAATCAGCAGGACGTAGGTTGGTGGAACTCCTCTGACTAACATTTGTGGAGCAGTCAGAGAAAAGTAGTCCCTCTAAGGTGGTCCCTGTTTCTATCAGAAATTTAGAACAGAATTAAAGACCAAGAGGGAAAAATCCGGTTGATTAGCGCCTCCTGTTAGCGGGCTCTAACGGGGCGCAAAGCAGCTAGCGCCCAGGCGCGGCGATGTTTGTGGCGCTCGCGAAATTGACCAGACATGTTGTGGCAGCATTAAACACTACCGCCACGATCTACTGCGCCCGCACGTCAGTCGAGCGTGCCGCGCCCCGGACCGGATATGGAGTGCCAGAATACCCAGCCTCCGACCTGCTCTTGTAGCCACAGTATTTATGTGGCTGGTCCAGTTAAATTTCTGGTCAATGGTGACCCCCCCCCCCCCACCAAGATGTTGATGGTGGGGGATTCGGCGATGGTAATGCCGTTGAACGTCAAGGAGCGGTGGTTAGACTCTCGCTTGTTGGAGATAGTCATTGCCCGGCACTTGTGTGGCGCGAATGTTACCTGCCACTTGTCAGCCCGAGGCTGAACGTCGTCTGATTTGGTGGGGCGCTGAGATCTCGGCGGGTTGTGGGGCTGGAGGAGGTTGGAGAGTTAGGGAGGATGAGAGTACAAGCCCCCTCTCCCATCCCCACCCTGGAAAGCAATGCTAACCTTGGCAATAGATGTGCAAAATCAGCGTAATGAGAGTAATGGCTTCTCGCTGCAGCCTAATGCCTGATTTTTCAGTCAATTAATTGTTTGGGGGAGAACTAAGAGGCCGAGGAAAAGCATTCTGCTCCTGTTGGCGAAGATTTTTCCGATTACTTATTCTGCTCAGAGTGGTATCTTCAATCAGTGCAACAGCTGGGCTTGAAAAATATGCAGTCATGACAAAGAGGTCTGCTGAGCAAAGCTCAGAATTATTAAAAAAAGATCAATATCTGCTCCCGCTGTGGTAGGCTTGGAACGAACAGCTTTACTTTTTAATTATTCTTTCTTTCTGCTGGAACAGATGAATCTGAAATAGAAACATAAGGCGCCGAATGTTTCTTGTTTGCGTTAGTTAACAGCCTCGGATTAAAGTCTCATCTGAACATAATAAGAACATCAGAAACAGGAGCAGGAGTCGGCCAATCGGCCCCTCGAGCCTGCTCCGCCATTCAATAAGATCACGGCTGATCCGATCTTGGCCTCAACTCCACTTTCCCGCGCTCTCCCCATACCCCTCGACTCCCCTGTAGTTCAAATGTCTGTTAATCGCCACCTTGAATATCTTCACTGACTCCGCCTCCACAGCTCTCCGGGGAAGAGAATTCCAGAGATTCACGACCCTCTGAGAGAAGAAATTCCTCCTCATCTCCGTCTTAAATAGGCGACTCCTTATTCTGAGACTATGCCCCCTCGTTCTAGATTCCCCCACTAGGGGAAACATCCTCTCAGCATCCACCCTGTCAATCCCCTCATGCACGGTGGCATAGTGGTTAGCACTGTTTGCCTCACAGCGCCAGGGACCCGGGTTCGAATCCAGCCTCGGGCGACTGTCTGTGTGGAGTTTGCACATTCTCCCCGTGTTTGCGTGGGTTTCCTCCGGGTGCTCCGGTTTCCTCCCACAGTCCAAAGATGTGCGGGTTAGGTCGATTGGCGATGATAAATTGACCCTTAGTGTTAGGGGGGATTAAATACGTGGGGTTACGGGGATAGGGTGGGATATGTGTTGGTGTAGGGGTTACGGGGATCGGGTGGGATATGTGTCGGTGCAGGCTCGATGGGCTGAAATGGCCTCTATCTGCACTGTGGGGTTTCTGTGATTCTGTGATATGTTTCAATAAGATCACCTCTCATTCTTCTAAACTCTAATGAGTATAGGCCCAACCTGCTCAACCCAGGAATCAACCCAGTGGGCTCAGCAGGCCAATTAAGGGCCAACCGCCAACAGGTGACATCACAGATTGATATCTCATCTGTCAAGACCTTTTGACAGATGAAATATCAGCGTTTGACAGCTGTTTGAAGCTGTCAAAAACTGACAATCTGTACACTAAGTTAATTCCTTCCTCTCAGGCCGATTTAGAGATCTCTCCAGAACAAAAAGCTGAATGCTGCAACTTTTGACAGATCGCGGCCATTCTGCTTTCTGTGCCGGTGAGATGAGGGTCTCTCGAGACCTGAAGGAAGGCTGTAAAGGTAAGTAAAACTTCTTTAAACACTTTACAGACACCAAACACACTTACCTCTGAACTCATGCACCCATCACTCACCTGAACACCGGACATTTCGAACCCTCCAAGCCCTTCAGCCCGACGGTCCGCCTCGCTAACTTGGCGTGGTTTGGAGCCGTCGGGAATCCCACACTTCAGGAATAAAAATAGGGATTAGGCTAAAAACTGCCTGTTAACTACCTGTTAATTGGCACTAATCCCCTTCCCGCCTCAGGGAGGCGGCTCCCAGCACAGGTCGGGTACCCGCCTCCTTTGAAACTGGCATGGAGGCGGGTTGGGAGCGGGATGGGTTTGTGCCCCCCCCCCCCGATTTCGGGATTTTAACCCCCCACATGCCTCCAATCCCGCCTCCAGGGCCCAGTGAAAATCCTGCCCTGAGAGTAGGGATAATGGGCAGGTACTCTAATTGGCAGGATGTGACTAGTGGTGTCCCGCAGGGATCTGTGTTGGGGCCTCACAACTATCCACAGTATTTATTAACGACTTAGATGATGAGATAGAGAGCCTCATATCCAAGTTTGCCGATGACATAAAGATAGGCGGCCTTGCAAGCAGTGTTGATGTCAGGATAGTATTACACAGACACTTTAATAGACGGGCAAAACTGTGACAACTGGATTTCACTACAGGCGTGTGTGAGGGCATCCACTTTGGACCAAAACAGGATAGAACAGGGTACTTTCTAACTGGCCTACTCCTGTTCCTATGACTCACATCGAAGTAGTATTCTGAGTTCATCTCAGATAATTCCACGGAATTCTTCATCCCCCTCAGTGAGACCTCTTCACTGTCTTTGCCTAGGCTATAAAGCTTAATCTTTTCTAATCCGTCCCCCTACAGACGAGAAATCAGCCAGTTGTTACACGAGGATTTGAGTATAAGAGTAAAGTCGTCTTGCTACAATTATATAGGGCCCTGGTGAGATCACACCTGGAGTATTGTGTACAGTTTTGGTCTCCTTACTTAAGGAAGGATATACTTGCCATAGAGGGAGTGCAACGAAGGTTCACCAGACTGGTTGCTGGGATTGATGGGGGGATTGTCCTATGAGGAGAGATTGAGTAGACTAGGCCTATATTCCCTGGAGTTTAGAAGAAGGAGAGGTGATCTCATTGAAACATACAAAATTCTTACAGGGCTTTGACAGGGTAGATGCAGGGAGGATGTTTCCCCTGGCTGGGGAGTCTAGAACCAGGGGTCACAGTCTCAGGATAAGAGGTCGGCCATTTAGGACTGAGATGAGGAGGATTTTCTTCACTCAGAGGGTGGGGAATCTTTGGAATTCTCTGCCCCAGAGGGCTGTGGAGGCTCAGTCGTTGAGTATATTCAAGACTGAGATCGATAGATTTTTGGATATTAAGGGAATCAAGGGATACGGGGACAGGGCGGGAAAGTGGAGATGAGGTCGAAGATCAGCCATGATCTTATTGAATGGCAGAGCAGGCTCGAGGGGCTGAATTGCCTTCTCCTGCTCCTATTTCTTCTGTTCTCCTGTTCTTTCCCATTACAAGCCGTGGACCATTCTCCAGGCGAGAGAGGGAGGCTTGCGGCCTACCCTTAGGCCTCTCACAAGAAGAGGAATCGTCCAACTACCAGGGGAGAACAGATTTGTTTCCCTTCCAGTTTTTGGGAGCTTGCTGTGCACAAATTACACCCCCACAACAGCAGTGAGTGCACTTCAAAAGTGATTCACTGCTTTGGGGTGTGCTGAGGGGGTGAAAGGCGCTGTCTGGATTTTCTCTCTTTTAGTTTATTTGGGGTGGTTCTCCTCACGGTGCTTACCTATCGCTTTACCCAGTTCAACATCCAACCAGTTGGCAGAGGGAAGGGGAATGTTGCAAAGTAACTGTCGCATGGACGATTTGCATTTATATTCAGTGTGTGACTCTGCTAACACTGAAATATTAAATACTGCGTTACTCTGTAAATCCAAGGGTTTAACTGTTTCAACAGCGCTCCCTCAATACTGCCCCTCCGACAGTGCAGTGTTCCCTCAGTACTTCCCCTCCGACAGTGCGACGCTCCCTCAGTACTGCCCCTCCGACAGTGCGGCGCTCCCTCAGTACTGCCCCTCCGACAGCGCGGCGCTCCCTCAGTACTGCCCCTCCGACAGTGCAGTGTTCCCTCAGTACTTCCCCTCCGACAGTGCGACGCTCCCTCAGTACTGCCCCTCCGACAGTGCAGTGTTCCCTCAGTACTTCCCCTCCGACAGTGCGACGCTCCCTCAGTACTGCCCCTCCGACAGTGCGGCGCTCCCTCAGTACTGCCCCTCCGACAGCGCGGCGCTCCCTCAGTACTGCCCCACCGGCAGCGCGGCGCTCCCTCAGTACTGCCCCTCCGACAGTGCGGCGCACCCTCAGCACTGCCCCTCCGACAGTGCGGCGCTCCCTCAGTACTGCCCCTCCGACAGCGCGGCGCTCCCTCAGTACTGCCCCTCCGACAGTGCTGCACTCCCTCAGTACTGCCCCTCCGACAGTGCGGCGCTCCCTCAGTACTGCCCGTCCGACAGTGCGGCACTCCCTCAGTACTGCCCCTCCGACAGTACGGCGCTCCCTCAGTACTGCCCCTCCGACAGTGCGGCGCTCCCTCAGTACTGCCCGTCCGACAGTGCGGCACTCCCTCAGTACTGCCCCTCCGACAGTACGGCGCTCCCTCAGTACTGCCCCTCCGACAGTGCGGCGCTCCCTCAGTACTGCACTGGGAGTGTCAGCCTGGATTATGGGGCTCAAGTGTCTGGAGTGGTGCTCAAACCTCACTATCTCTGCAACCCTCCGAGAACTCAGTGTTCCTCCAACTCTGTCCTCTTCTCCATTCCCCAATTCCTTCAACCCACCATTGGCGGCCGTGCCTTCAGCCGCCTGGGCCCTAAGCTCTGGAATTCCCTCCCTAAACCTCTCCGCCTCTCTCTCCTCCTTTAAGACGCTCCTTAAAACCGACCTCTTTGACCAAGCTGCCCTAATATCTCCTGATGTGGCTCGGTGTCTGACTTTGTTTGATAATCGCTCCTGTGAAGCACCTTGGGACGTTTTACTACGTTAACGGCGCTGTGTAAATGCAAGTTGTTGTTGCTGTTTAACCCACAAGGTTCTGACTCAAAAGCCAGAGTGCTAGCAACTGAGCCATGCTGACACTTTATCTGTTTCCTCATCTATATTTCCCCATTTCCCCATCCAATATGCATGGGGAAATGCGCAGATAGTTAGGTATGCTGCAAGCACCGTGGGCACAGCAGCAGAGAATGCTGGAAACGCTCAGCAGGTCAGGGCAGCGCAGCATCTGTGGAGAGAGAAACAGAGTTAACGTTTCAGGTCAACGACCCTTTGTCAGAACTGGAAGAAGTTGGAGATGGAACAGGTTTTTAAGCAGGTGTAAGGGGGCAGGGAAAGGGGGGAGGGGAGGGAAGAATAAATGGGAAGGTCTGTGATAGGATGGAAGGCAGGAGAGATTAAATTCAGATTCAGATTCAGATTAGATTTATTTGCCATATGTAACAAGTACAATGGAATGCTTGTTCCCCCGTCGGGACGCGTCAGCTATACATACAGCGCCGCGTTCAGAGTCAATACAATGGCTTCCCGTGGCAGTGGGAGCACGATGTCCCTCAGCCGCTCCGTCCTCCTCTTCACCGCGGCCTCCTCCTCGCTGTTGCCGGCTCCACGTGTGGTGGCCTGCTTCTCCCGCTCTGGCCACCGTGCCCGGCTCCCCTCCTCCCATCCGGACTGCGAGTTACCCGAAATGGAGCTGCCGGCCGACGTGCTGCAGCGTGCCGTGAGTCTGCTGCTGCTGCTCGTTGCGCTGCGCTCCTCCGCCCGACTCGCCGAACACATCGTCGGGATGTGAATGCTCCAATGCGGCCTCCTCTTCACCGTCGCCGGCTCCACGCTCCACGGCCCGGGGCCTGCTTCTCTCTCTTCACGGGTCGGCCTCTGGCCGCCATTCTCGGGATGATGGCGCGAGGCAGAAGCAGGTGGTAATGGGACAAGTTATGAAACAAAAGATGGGTCTAGAGGAGGTGTAAATGGCAATGGCAGAATGATCAACAGCTGCTGTCTGAAAAATAGGGGCCGAGGTTTTGATCTGAAATTGTTGAACTCAATGTTGAGAGCGGAAGGCTGTAAAGTGCCTAATTGAAAGATGAGTTGCTGTTCCTCGAGCTTACGTTGAGCTTCATTGGAACAGTGTAGGAGGCCGAGGACGGAGAGGTCAGAGTGGGAGCGGAGCGGAGAATTAAAGTGACAGGCGACCGGAAGCTCAGGGTCCCCCTTACGGACTGACCGGAGGTGTTCCGCAAAGCCGTCGCCCAATCTGCGTTTGGTCTCCCCAATGTAGAGGAGACCGCATCGTGAGCAGCGAATACAGTATACTAGATTGCAAGAAGTACAAGTAAATCGCTGTTTCACCTGGAAGGAGTGTTTGGGGCCTTGGACGGTGGGAAGGGAGGAGGTGAAAGGGCAGGTCTTGCATCTCCTGCGCTTGCACGGGAAGGTGCCGTGGGAAGGGGAAGGGGGTGTTGGGGGGTGATAGAGGAGTGGACCAAGGTATCGCGGAGGGAGCGGCCCTTTCGGAATGCTGAAAGGGGAGGGGAGGGGAAGGGAGGATGTGTTTGGGCAGTGGGAAGGCGGATGAATGAACATAATGGATAGCCAGCAGGAAAGAATAGTCCGGTAGCATAGTGGATTGCGTGACGGGGCTAGTAATCCATAAAACCTGGACTAATGATCTGGAGATAGAGAGTTCGAATCCCACGCCGGCAGCTGTGGAATTTAAATTCAGTTAATTAGATAAATCTGGAATTAAAAAGCTAGTAATGGTGATTGTTGTAAACAAACCATCTGGTTCACTAATGTCCTTTAGGGAAGAAAATCTGCCGTCCTTACCCGGTCTGGGCCTACATGTGACTCCAGACCCACAGCAACGTGGTTGACTCTTAACCAGCATTCTGAAATGGCCCAGTGAGACACTCAGTTGTACCTTCACCGCATGGACTGCAGGGGTTCAAGAAGGCGGCTCACCACCACCACCTCCTCAAGGGGCAATAAATGCTGGGCCTTGTCAGTGACACCCATATCCGGTGAATGAGTAAAGAATATTAAAAATTATGTCTTCTTTCCAGTTGAAGCACTGGGAACGATCAGATACATTCTCCTTGGCTGCTCCTGATGACTTTCATCAGGAAAGTTAAGCTTAGGAACAGGAGGAGGCCATTCAGCCCCCCGAGCCTGTTCCACCGCTCAATGAGATCATGGCTGAACTGTGGCCGAACTCCATCTACCTGCCTTGCTTCTGTAACCCTCAATACCCTTACCCAACTAAAATCCATCAATCTCAATTTTGAAATTTTCAATTGACCCCCCCCCCCCCCCCCTCAGCCTCACCAACTTTTTGGGGGAGAGAGTTCCAGATTTCCACCGCCCTTTGTGTGAGGAAGTGCTTCCTGACATTACCCCTGAACGGCCTGGCTCTACTATTAAGGTTACGCCCCCTTGCTTGGCTAGCTTTTTGTTAACCAAAGGTATTAAGGGATATGGGCCAAAGGCGGGTAGATGGAGTTAGGTCGCAGATCAGCCATGATCTCATTGGTTAGATCACACTTGGAGTAATGCGCACAGTTCTGGTTGCAATATTATAAAAAGGATATAGAGGCACTGGAGAGGGTGCAGAGAAGATTTACAAGGATGATACCAGAAATGCGAGGGTATACCTATCAGGAAAGGATGAACAGGCTGGGTCTCTTTTCTCTTGAAAAGAGAAGGCTGAGGGGTGACCTAATAGAGGTCTTTAAAATGATGAAAGGTTTTGATAGAGTGGATACAGAGAGAGTGTTTCCACTTGTGGGGAAGAGCATAACTAGAGGCCATCAATATAAGATCGTCACCAAGAAATCCAATAGGGAATTCAGGAGAAACTTCTTTAACCAGAGAGTGGTGAGAATGTGGAACTCGCTACCACAGGGAGTGGTTGAGGCGAATAGTATAGAGGCATTTAAGGGGCGGCTGGACAGGCATATGAGGGAGAAGGGAATAGAGGGCTATGCTGATAGATTTAGATGAGGAAAGATGGGAGGAGGCTCGAGTGGAGCATAAATGCCGGCATGGACTGGTTGGGCCGAATGGCCTGTTTCTGTGCCGTATATCCTATGTAATCCTATGTATCCTTCGTAGCGAGAGGGTTTGAGTACAGGAACAAGGATGTCTTGCTGCAGTTGTACAGGGCCTTGGTGAGACCACACCTTGAGTATTGTGTGCAGTTTTGGTCGCCTTATCTGAGGAAGGATGTTCTTGCCGTGGAAGGAGTGCAGCGAAGATTCACCAGGCTGATACCTGGGATGGCAGGAATGACGTATGAGGAGAGATTGGATCGATTGGGCTTGTACTCGCTGGAGTTTAGAAGAATGAGAGGGGATCTCATTGAAACTTATAAAATTCTGACAGGCCTGGACAGACTAGATGCAGGAAGGATGTTCCCGATGGTCGGGGAGTCCAGAACTTGGGGTCACCGTCTAAGGATAAGGGGTAAGCCATTTAGGACAGAAATGAGGAGGAATTTCTTCACCCAGAGAGTGGTGAACCTGTGCAATTCTCTACCACAGAAGGCAGTAGAGGCCAATTCATTAAATATATTCAAGAAGGAGTTGGATATATTTCTCAAGGCTAAAGGGATCAAGGGGTATGGGGAGAAAGCAGGGACCGGGTACTGAATTTGGATGATCAGCCATGATCGCATTGAATGGCGGAGCAGGCGCGAGGGGCCGAATGGCCTACTCCTGCTCCTATCTTCTATGTTTAAGAACATAAGAAATAGGAGCAGGAGTAGGCCATACGGCCCCTCGGGCCTGCTCCGCCATTCAATAGGATCATGGCTGATCCGAGTCTAGACTCACGTCCACTTCCCTGCCCTCTCCCCGTAACCCCTAATTCCCTTATCTGCTAGGAAAATGTCTATCTCCATTTTAAATTTATTTAATGTTGCAGCTTCCACAGCTCTCTGGGGTAGCAAATCCCATAGATTTACTACCATCTGAGTGAAGAAGTTTCTCCTCATCTCAGTTTTGAAAGGGCAGCCCCTTATTCTAAGATTATGCCCCCTAGTTCTAGTCTCACCCATCAGTGGAAACATCCTCACCGCATCCACCCGATCAAGCCACCCTCACAATCTTATATGTTTCGATAAGATCGCCTCTCATTCTTCTGAACTCCAATGAGTAGAGTCCCAACCTACTCAACATTTCCTCATACGTCAACCTCCTCATCTCCAGAATCAACCGAGTGAACCTTTTCTGAACCGCCTCGAGAGCAAGTATATCTTTTCTTAAATATGGAAACCAAAACTGCACGCAGTATTCCAGGTGTGGCCTCACCAATACCCTGTATAACTGCAGCAAGACTTCCCCGTTTTTATACTCCATCCCCCTTGCAATAAAAGCCAAGATTCCATTGGCCTTCCTGATCACCTATGTTTCTATGTATGTATGCAATGGTGGGAGGGGTTGAATGGCCTCCTGGTGTTGCTATGTTGCTATGTTGTTCTGGACTCCCCCCTCACCAGAGGAAATAGTTTCTCTCGACCGACCCTGTCGAATCCTTTAACCGTCTTAAACACCATGATTCGATCGCCCCCTTAATCCTCCGCACTCGAGGGAAAGCAAGCCTCCTCTTCTCATAACTGAACCTTTTCAGGCCTGGGATCGTCTAATGAGAGAATTGTAGGAATTTACAGCACAGGAGGAGGCCATTCGGCCTGTACCAGAAAGGGATATCATTGTGAAAGGGATGGGGGTGCACCCAATCCAAGATGGATGAGTTCAGATGCTGTAAACAGCGCAGCCACTATATCTGGCTGGAAATATCTTGACTCAGCGTGGAAGCATTTCATATTCCATTTACCAAAATAAATGTGTTGCAGGAATCTTTTTATAAGTTAAAGATGAAAAGTGTTGCTCACCCACTTTACCCAATTTGATGTAATGCTCCCACATGCCTTGTACTCAAAGCTTTGATGTGTGCCAGGAATGAGATCCTAACGATGAGCATTCGCAGCGAGAGTCTAAACAAAGAAGGGAAAAATGGAACACCGCACTGGGAGAGCGTTCAGTCGCACGCCCCTCGGGGCAGCCTAGAGCAATTCAGAACCGGCAGATTACTTCTGAGGGAAGGCAATAGGGCGCGGCTGCTGGAGACCTGAAATTAAAACAGGGAGTGCTGGAAACGCTCCGCGGGTCTGGCAGCGTCTGCGGAGTGTCAACGGTCTCAGGTCGACCACCCTTTCGTCAGCACTGAAGGAAGTCAGAGACCTGCCAGGTTTTAAGCAAGTGCGGAGGCAGGGAAAGAGAGGGGGGGGAGGAAAACAACAATTTGTATTTATATAGCGCCTTTAACGTAGTAAAACGTCCCAAGGCGCTTCACAGGAGCGATTATCAAACAGAATTTGACACCGAGCCCCATAAGGAGATATTGGCCCAGAAATTCGGGTCGGGGGCTTCCCGCGGGTGCAAGCCCCCGACCTACACTTACATATCGCGCTGACATTTGAAGACTGGGCCTGCGCGGATTTCCGGTCTGTGGCCCGGTTCAGCTCCCGGCGCGCTGTGCGTGCGTGATCCAGCGGCGTACTTAGTGCGATGAGCCGGCTGGGATCACGTGAGCACTGGGCAACCAATGGGAGTTTACAAAAGTCCATTCATGAGTTAGACATAAGACCTGTCAAACTCATGAAAAGTACGGGCGGCCGAAACACTACTTAAACTTTAAATAAAAGTTAAAAAAACATTCCAATAATTAAATTAACTATTAATAACTTTAAAAAACTATTTTAAACAATTATTCAAATTTCTGCCAAAATTTTTTTTCAAGAAATCGGGTCCAAAAATACACTTACCTGACTGTAAATTCTTTAAAAATAATAAACCTGTGGAAAAAAAATTCTAACTTTAATTATTAGACTGCTTACCTTATAAAAACTAAGTCCTTACGTCTGCTTTTTACATTCGTAAAAAGTGGAGGCCTTCAGGCACGGACAAACCTGTCAAAAAAACGAAGTTCAACGCGTACGCGCTGCCTGAAACGTCGCACGGGAACCGCCTCTTAACCCCTTGGTTCAGAGGAGAGGGAATGCCGGTTTTCCGCGCATGCGCTGTGCATGCTGAACTCCGGCACTTCCAACGGGCCCACGCGTGAGTACCCCGTCCGTACTCGCGCGTTGGGACCGGAATTACTGGGCCATTAGGGCAGGTGACCAAAAGCTTGGTCAAAGAGGTCGGTTTTAAGGAGCGTCTTAAAGGAGGAGAGAGAGGCGGAGAGGTTTAGGGAGGGAATTCCAGAGCTTAGGGCCCAGGCAGCTGAAGGCACGGCCGCCAATGGTGGAGCGATTAAAATCAGGGGGATGCTCAAGAGGGCAGAATTGGAGGAGTGTAGATATCGCGGAGGATTGTAGAGCTGGAGGAGGTTACAGAGATGGGGGGGGGCGGTGCCGAGGGCCATTGATGGATTTGAAAACAAGGATGAGATTTTTGAAATCGAGGCGTTGCCGGACCGGGAGTCAATGTAGGTCAGCGAGCACAGGGGGTGATGGGTGAACGGGACTCGGTGCGAGTTAGGACACGGGGCAGTGAGCACAGGGGGTGATGGGTGAACGGGGCTGGGTGCGAGTTAGGACACGGGGCAGTGAGCACAGGGGGTGATGGGTGAACGGGACTCGGTGTGAGTTAGGACACGGGGCAGTGAGCACAGGGGGTGATGGGTGAACGGGACTCGGTGCGAGTTAGGACACGGGGCAGTGAGCACAGGGGGTGATGGGTGAACGGGACTGGGTGTGAGTTAGGACACGGGGGCAGTAGAGTTTTGGATGACCTCACGTTTACATCGGGTGGAACGTGGGATGCCGGCCAAGAGTGCGTTGGAATAGTCATGTCTAGAGGGTAGCAAAGGCATGGATGAGGGATTCAGCAGCGGATGAGCTGAGGCAAGGGGCGGAGACGGGCGGGGTTACGGAGGTGGAGGTAGGGTTAGGATGGTGCGGGTGAACCGTGGGACTTGTCAATGAACTGCCTCCTCGGCAATGCAAAGACTCAAGCCACGCTGCCACCTTCTGTGCCACTCCTGCTCACCCGGGTACAGCCTGGCCAGAAAGTGGCAGCACCACACCCAAGCCCTGGCGCAGAAATCACTGCCACCTTATTCGCTGACGAGTTTTCTTTTTACAACGCAAGATATATTCGACTTGCTAAACCTTTATCAATAGCCCATAAATTATTCCAGTCTTTAAAAAGGCATGCCGAAATTAAATTAGTCTGAAATGTAGCTTAATACGATTTTTGTTATAAGCGGTTTAAGTGGGGCCCTGTCATTTCTGGCGGGTAATTTTTGCTGAGCTTGTCATAGCGACTGAATAATACGTTTAAGAATATGCTTAGCCGCACCAAGAGACAGGAGTAAGTGACACATTTTATTTCAATTTCAAATTCCATCAGTTTAATTCTGGGAGGACTGGTTGGCAATATCCTATTCTGTGCTGCGGGATATGGGGGAGCTTATTTGGGAAAGAATGGACCAACCTACTTCCCAACGTTCAAATTTAAGTGCGCTGTTTTCGGTCACCTTATCTAAGGAAGGATATACTTGCCTTTGAGGGGATGAATCGAAGGTTCACCAGACTGATTCCTGGGATGGGGGGATTGTCCTCTAAGGAGAGATTGAGTAGATTGGACCTGTACTCTCCGGAGTTTAGAAGAATGAGAGGAGATCTCATTGAAACATACAAGATTCTGAGGGGGATTGACAGGGTAGATGCTGAGAGGCTGTTTCCCCTGGCTGGAGAGTCTAGAATCAGGGGTCACAGTCTCAGGATAAGGGGTAGGCCATTTAAAATTGAGATGAGGAAGAATTTCTTCACTCAGAAGGTGGTGAATCTTTGGGATTCTCTGCCCCAGAGGGCTGTGGAGGCTCAGTCATTGAGTATATTCAAGACAGAGAGCGATAGATTTTTGGACGCTAGGGGAATCTATGGATATGGGGACCGGGCGGGAAAGTGGAGTTGAGTTCAAAGATCAGCCGTGATCTTATTGAATGGCGGAGCAGGCTCGAGGGGCCAAATGGCCGACTCCTGCTCCTATTTCTTATGTTCTTATGATCAGTTTGAAAGCGCTGTTTCATCCGTGCCTAGTTGCGGGCTGCGTTTGTCTAGTTTATTATCGCTGCTTTCGAAAGTGTTCTTGTTCTTCCTAAGCTGCACTCGCACCATCTTGCGTGCTGCCGTTCCTATCTGCAACCTGAAGGTGTTGAAATTAAAACTATCTCCACTGTCTCCTTCTCTAACTCATCCTCTTTATAGAATAAAGTATAGCACAGGAGGAGGCCATTCGGCCCATTGAGTCTGTGCCAGCTCTTTCGAAGAGCGATCCCGTTAGTCCCACTCCCCCCCCCCGCTCTCTCCCCATATCACTGCAATTTATTCTCCTTCCAGTATTTATCCAATTCCCTTTTGAAGGCTCCTATTGAATCTGTATCCACTGCCTTCCGCATCCCTCGATGGGATTATGTGATGTGGGCGTCGCTGGCGAGGCCCAGCATTTATTGCCCATCCCTAGTCAGCCCTTGAGAAGGTGGTGGTGATCCGCGTTCTTGAACCGCTGCAGTCCGTGTGGTGAAGGTGCTCCCACAGTGCTGTTCGGGAGGGAGTTCCAGGATTTGGACCCAGCGACGATGAAGGAACGGCCGATATATTTCCAAGTCAGGATGGTGTGTGTGACTTGGAGGGGAACTCGGAGGTGGTGGTGTTCCCAAGCGCCTGCTGCCCTTGTCTCCCTGTCACTCCCTTTTCTCTGTCTCTTCTTTCTCACCTTCCCTCCACCCCTTTTTCCTCTTCATTCCTCTTTCTCTCTCTTCTCCTCTGCTCTCCTCTTTGTGTCTTTCTCTCCATTCTCTCTTTCACCATCTCTCTCTCTTCCTCTCTCTATATCTCTTGCTGTCTCTCCTATCTCTCTGGTTTTTCTATTTCTTCCTCCTTCTCTATGTCTCTGTCTCTCCATCTCCTTGTCTCTGTTTCTTTTGCCTCCTCCTCTCTGTCTGTGTCGCTCCCTCTCCCCCTCTCTCTATTTCTCTCTCTCTCCTTCTCCCCTCCTCTCACTGTTTCTCCCGGCTGTCCGCTTTCCTCCTCTGTCTTTGCTTATCTATCTCTCTGTCTGTTGCCCCTCCTCTCTATCTGCCCCCCTCTCTCCCTGCCCCTCTCTCACTTTGCCTCTCTCACCTCTTTCTCACAGAATTATATAGACATTGCAACACGGAAACGGCCCGTTGACTCAACCAATCGGTGATGGTGTTTATCCTCCACACGAGCACTGGGCCTAATTCCATGTGTGCTCTCTTCTCACATCCCTTTGTTTCCCATTCCTTCTCTCTCACTTCTTCTCTATCTCTGCCCTCTCTCCCTCTATCTCTCTCCTCTCTCTGCTTCCCTCCCCTCTCCTCCTATCTTTTTTCTCTCTCCCTCCTTCCCTCTCTCTCCCTCCTTCCCTCTCTCCCCTATTTCTCTATCACCCTCTCCTCTGTTTCCCTCCCTCTCTCGTCCACTCTTTCCTGCTCTCTCCCCCTCCTTCCCCGTCTCCCCTATTTATCTCCCTCTCTCCTCCTCTCTTTCTTCCCCCTTCTCCTTCCCTCTCTCTATTTCTCTCTCTCCTCTCAAGCGCCCTCCCTCTCTCCTCCTCTCTTTCTCTCTCCCTCCTTCCCTCTCTCCTCCAATTCTCTATTTCTCTCTCTGTTTCCCCTCTCTCTCTCTCCTCCACTCTTTCCTTCTCTCTCTCACACCTTCCTTGTCTCCTCCATTTCTCTATCTCGCTCCCTATTTCCCTCCCTCTCTTTCTCACCCTCCTTCCTCTCTCCTCCATTTCTCTATCTCGCTCCTTGTTTCCCTCCCTCTCTCCTCCGCTCTCTCGTTCTCACCCTCCTTCCTCTTTCTCTTTCTCAACCTCCTCTCTCTTTTTTCTTACTCTCTCTCTCCTCTTGCTCTTGATCCATCGCCCGCACTCTCATTATCAGACAATTAAAACCCTCCAGTTAGATCACCTGCCAGTCAATACAATCGATGTGCTGTGGTTCTCAACTGTAAAGTGCCTTCACCCCATTTACAAAGCCACCTTTGTCGAGAGCATGTTCTCTGAATGAAGGAGCTGAATAAATGTTCAGTCGCACCAGTGACAGTGTCCTATTGTACAGAAACCAGGTGATACATTTCCTCCCGCAACCAGACACCCTAATATCCTGAATCTGAAATTCCTGGGGCTAAAGAGGGTGAGCTCCTTCAATTTCCTCCTGGTGAAATGGGAATTTGGTAGAAAACCTGCAGCGGCCATTTAAAACCTGTGCGTGGGGGAGGGGTGGGAACGGGACTGTGGTAGCGTCTTAGGAACCTGGGTGAGTGCAGCTCCAACAACACTCAAGAAGCTCGACACCATCCAGGACAAAGCAGCCCACTTGATCGGCACCCCATCCACCACCTTAAACATTCACTCCCTCCACCACCGGCGCACCGTGGCTGCAGTGTGTACCATCTACAAAGATGCACTGCAGCAACTCGCCAAGGCTTCTTCGGTAGCACCTCCCAAACCCGCGACCTCTTCCACCTAGAAGGACAAGGGCAGCAGGCACATGGGAACACCATCACCTCCAAGTCCCCCTCCAAGTCACACACCATCCTGTGGGGTATATCAGAGTGTTACAGTGAGGGGTACAGTGAGGGGTGTGGGGTATATCAGGGTGTTACAGTGAGGGGTGTGGGGTATATCAGAGTGTTACAGTGAGGGGTGTGGGGTATATCAGGGTGTTACAGGGAGGGGTGTGGGGTATATCAGAGAGTGTTACAGTGAGGGGTGTGGGGTATATCAGAGAGTGTTACAGTGAGGGGTGTGGGTTATATTGGAGTGTTACAGTGAGGGGTGTGGGGTATATCAGGGTGTTACAGTGAGGGGTGTGGGGTATATCAGAGTGTTACAGTGAGGGTTGTGGGGTATATCAGAGAGTGTTACAGTGAGGGGTGTGGGGTATATCAGAGTGTTACAGTGAGGGGGGTGGGGTATATCAGAGAGTGTTACAGTGAGGGGTGTGGGGTATATCAGAGTTTTACACTGAGGGGTGTGGGGTATATCAGAGTGTTACAGTGAGGGATGTGGGGTATATCAGAGAGTGTTACAGTGAGGGGTGTGGGGTATATCAGAGTGTTACAGTGAGGGGTGTGGGGTATATCAGAGTGTTACAGTGAGGGGTGTCGGGTATATCAGAGTGTTACAGTGAGGGGTGTGGAGTACAGCAGAGTGTTACAGTGAGGGGTGTGGGGTATATCAGAGAGTGTTACAGTGAGGGGTGTGGGGTATATCAGAGAGTTACAGTGAGGGGTGTGGGGTATATCAGAGTGTTACAGTGAGGGCTGTGGGGTATACCAGAGAGTGTTGCAGTGAGAGGTGTGGGGTATATCAGAGAGTGTTACAGTGAGGGGTGTGGGGTATATCAGAGTGTTACAGTGAGGGCTGTGGGGTATACCAGAGAGTGTTGCAGTGAGAGGTGTGGGGTATATCAGAGAGTGTTACAGTGAGGGGTGTGGGGTATATCAGAGTGTTACAGTGAGGGGTGTGGGGTATATCAGTGAGTGTTACAGTGAGGGGTGTGGGGTATATCAGAGTGTTACAGTGAGGGGTGTGGGGTATATCAGAGAGTGTTACAGTGAGGGGTGTGGGGTATATCAGAGTGTTACAGTGAGGGGTGTGGGGTATAGCAGAGAGTGTTACAGTGAGGGGTGTTGGGTATATCAGTGAGTGTTACAGTGAGGGGCGTGGGGTATATCAGGGAGTGTTACAGTGAGGGGTGTGGGGTATATCAGAGAGTTACAGTGAGGGGTGTGGGGTATACCAGAGAGTGTTACAGTGAGGGGTGTTGGGTATATCAGTGAGTGTTACAGTGAGGAGTTACAGTGAGGGGTGTGGGGTATATCAGAGAGTGTTTCAGTGAGGCTTGTGGGGTATATCAGAAGGTTACAGTGAGGGGTGTGGGGTATATAAGAGTGTTACAGTGAGGGGCGTGGGGTATATCAGAGTATTACAGTGAGGGTTGTGGGGTATATCAGAGCGTGTTACAGTGAGGAGTGTGGGGTATATCAGAGAGTGTTACAGTGAGGGGTGTGGGGTACATCAGTGTTACAGTGAGGGGTGTGGGGTATATCATAGTATGACAGTGAGGGGTGTGGGGTATATCAGTGTGTTACAGTGAAGGGTGTGGGGTATATCAGTGTGTTACAGTGAGGGGTGTGGGGTATATCAGAGAGTGTTACAGTGAGCAGTGTGGGGTATATCAGAGAGTGTTACAGTGAGGGGTGTGGGGTATATCAGTGTATTATTGTGAGGGGTGTGGGGTATATCAGAGAGTGTGACAGTGAGGGGTGTGGGGTATATCAGCGTATTATTGTGAAGGGTGTGGGGTATATCAGAGAGTGTTACAGTGAGGGGTGTGGGGTATATCAGAGCGTTACAGTGAAGTGTGTGGGGTATGTCAGAGGGTGTTACAGTGAGGGGTGTGGGGTATATCAGAGAGTGTTATAGTGAGCAGTGTGGAGTATATCAGAGCGTTACAGTGAGGGGTGTGGGGTATGTCAGAGTGTTACAGTGAGGGGTGTGGGGTATACCAGAGAGTGTTGCAGTGAGAGGTGTGGGGTATATCAGAGAGTGTTACAGTGAGGGGTGTGGGTATATCAGTGAGTGTTACAGTGAGGGGTGTGGGGTATATCAGGGAGTGTTACAGTGAGGGGTGTGGGGCATATCAGAGAGTTACACTGAGGGGTGTGGGGTATACCAGAGAGTGTTGCAGTGAGAGGTGTGGGGTATATCAGAGTGTTACAGTGAGGGGTGTGGGGTATACCAGAGAGTGTTACAGTGAGGGGTGTGGGGTATATCAGAGTGTTACAGTGAGGGGTGTGGAGTATATCAGAGTGTTACAGTGAGGGGTGTGGGGTATATCAGACAGTGTTACAGTGAGGGGTGTGGGTGATATTACAGAGTGTTTATCAGAGTGTTACAGTGAGGGGTGTGGGGTATATCAGAGAGTGTTTCAGTGAGGCTTGTGGGGTATATCAGAGTGTTACAGTGAGGGGTGTGGGGTATATCAGAGCATGTTACAGTGAGGAGTGTGGGGTATATCAGAGAGTGTTACAGTGAGGGGTGTGGGGTACATCAGTGTTACAGTGAGGGGTGTGGGGTATATCATAGTATTACAGTGAGGGGTGTGGGGTATATCAGTGTGTTACAGTGAAGGGTGTGGGGTATATCAGTGTGTTACAGTGAGGGGTGTCGGGTATATCAGAGAGTGTTACAGTGAGCAGTGTGGGGTATATCAGAGAGTGTTACAGTAAGGGGTGTGGGGTATATCAGTGTATTATTGTGAGGGGTGTGGGGTATATCAGAGAGTGTTACAGTGAGGGGTGTGGGGTATATCAGCGTATTATTGTGAAGGGTGTGGGGTATATCAGAGAGTGTTACAGTGAGGGGTGTGGGGTACATCAGAGCGTTACGTTGAAGGGTGTGGGGTATGTCAGAGGATGTTACAGTGAGGGGTGTGGGGTATATCAGAGAGTGTTATAGTGAGCAATGTAGGGTATATCAGAGCGTTACAGTGAGGGGTGTGGGGTATGTCAGAGAGTGTTACAGTGAGGGGTGTGGGGTATATCAGAGTGTTACAGTGAGGGGTGTGGGGTATATCAGAGAGTGTTACAGTGAGGGGTGTGGTGTATATCAGAGTGTTACAGTGAGGGGTGTGGGGTATATCAGAGAGTGTTACAGTGAGGAGTGTGGGGTATATCAGAGAGTGTTACAGTGAGGGGTGTGGGGTATATCAGAGAGTGTTTCAGTGAGGCTTGTGGGGTATATCAGAAGGTTACAGTGAGGGGTGTGGGGTATATCAGACAGTGTTACTGTGAGGGGTGTGGGTGATATTACAAAGTGTAACAGTAAGGGGTGTGGGGTATATCAGAGTGTTACAGTGAGGGGTGTGGGCTATATCAGAGAGTGTTACAGTGAGGAGTGTGGGGTATATCAGAGAGTGTTACAGTGAGGGGTGTGGGGTATATCAGAGAGTGTTTCAGTGAGGCTTGTGGGGTATATCAGAAGATTACAGTGAGGGGTGTGGGGTATATCAGACAGTGTTACTGTGAGGGGTGTGGGTGATATTACAAAGTGTAACAGTAAGGGGTGTGGGGTATATCAGAATGTTATAGTGAGGGGTGTGGGGCATCTCAGAGTAGTACAGTGAGGAGTGTGGGATATATCAGAGCGTGTTACAGTGAGGAGTGTGGGGTATATCAGAGAGTGTTACAGTGAGGGGTGTGGGTACATCAGTGTTACAGTGAGGGGTGTGGGGTATATCATAGTATTACAGTGAGGGGTGTGGGTATATCAGTGTGTTACAGTGAAGGGTGTGGGGTATATCAGAGAGTGGTTACAGTGAGCAGTGTGGGTATATCAGAGAGTGTTACAGTGAGGGGTGTGGGTATATAATGTATTATTGTGAGGGGTGTGGGGTATTTCAGAGAGTGTTACAGTGAGGGGTGTGGGTATATCAGCATATTATTGTGAAGGGTGTGGGGTATATCAGAGAGTGTTACAGTGAGGGGTGTGGGGGTATATCAGAGCGTTACAGTGAAGGGTGTGGGTATGTCAGAGGGTGTTACAGTGAGGGGTGTGGGGTATATCAGAGAGTGTTATAGTGAGCAATGTAGGGTATATCAGAGCGTTACAGTGAGGGGTGTGGGGTATGTCAGAGAGTGTTACAGTGAGGGGTGTGCGGTATATCAGAGTGTTACAGTGAGAGGTGTGGGGTATACCAGAGAGTGTTGCAGTGAGAGGTGTGGGGTATATCAGAGAGTGTTACACTGAGGGGTGTGGGGTATATCAGACAGTGATACAGAGAGGGGTGTGGGTGATATTACAGAGTGTTGCAGTAAGGGGTGTGGGGTAATATCACAATGTTATATTAAGGGGTGTGGGGTATACAGAGAGTGTTACAGTGAGGGGTGTGGGTATATCAAAGTGTTACAGTGAGGGGTGTGGGGTATATCAGAGTATTACAGTGAGGGGTGTGGGGTATATCAGAGAGTGTTACAGTGAGGAGTGTGGGATTTATCAGAGAGTGTTTCAGTGAGGCTTGTGGGGTATATCAGAAGGTTACAGAATGAGGGGTGTGGGGTATATCAGACAGTGTTACAGTGAGGGGTGTGGGGTATATCAGAGAGTGTTACAGTGAGGGGTGTGGGGTATATCAGAGAGTGTTATAGTGAGCAGTGTGGGGTATATCAGAGCGTTACAGTGAGGGGTGTGGGGTATGTCAGAGAGTGTTACAGTGAGGGATGTGGGGTATATCAGAGTGTTACAGTGAGGGGTGTGGGGTATACCAGAGAATGTTTCAGTGAGGCTTGTGGGGTATATCAGAAGGTTACAGTGAGGGGTGGGGGTATATCCAGACACTGTTACAGTGAGGTGTGTGGGTAATATTACAAAGTGTAACAGTAAGGGGTGTGGGGTATATCAGAATGTTATAGTGAGGGGTGTGGGTATATCAGAGAGTGTTACAGTGAGGGGTGTGGGGTATATCAGGGAGTGTTACAGTGAGGGGTGTGTGGTATACCAGAGAGTGTTGCAGTGAGAGGTGTGGGGTATACCAGAGAGTGTTGCAGTGAGAGGTGTGGGGTATATCAGAGAGTGTTATAGTGAGCAGTGTGGGGTATATCAGAGCGTTACAGTGAGGGGTGTGGGGTATGTCAGAGAGGTGTTACAGTGAGGGATGTGGGGTATATCAGAGTGTTACAGTGAGGGGTGTGGGGTATACCAGAGACTGTTGCAGTGAGAGGTGTGGGGTATATCAGAGAGTGTTACAGTGAGGGGTGTGGGGTATATCAGAGTGTTACAGTGAGGGGTGTGGGTATATCAGTGAGTGTTACAGTGAGGGGTGTGGGGTATATCAGGGAGTGTTACAGTGAGGGGTGTGGGGTATACCAGAGAGTGTTGCAGTGAGAGGTGTGGGGTATACCAGAGAGTGTTGCAGTGAGAGGTGTGGGGTATATCCAGAGAGTGTTACAGTGAGGAGTGTGTGGTATATCAGAGAGTGTTACACTGAGGGGTGTGGGGTATATCAGACAGTGAATCAGAGAGGGGTGTGGGTGATATTACAGAGTGTTGCGGTAAGGGGTGTGGGTTATATCACAATATTATAGTAAGGGGTGTGGGTATACCAGAGAGTGTTACAGTGAGGGGTGTGGGGTATATCAGAGTGTTACAGTGAGGGGGTGTGGGGTATATCAGAGTATTACAGTGAGGGGTGTGGGGTATATCAGAGAGTGTTACAGTGAGGAGTGTGGGTTTTATCAGCGAGTGTTTCAGTGAGGCTTGTGGGGTATATCAGAAGGTTACAGTGAGGGGTGTGGGGTATATCAGACAGTGTTACAGTGAGGGGTGTGGGTGATATTACACAGTGTAACAGTAAGGGGTGTGGGGTATATCACAATGTTATAGTGAGGGGTGTGGGGTATATCAGAGAGTGTTACAGTGAGGGGTGTGGGGTATATCAGAGTGTTACAGTGAGGGGTGTGGGGTATATCAGAGTATTACAGTGAGGGGTGTGGGGCATATCAGTGTGTTACAGTGAAGGGTGTGGGGTATATCAGTGTGTTACAGTGAAGGGGTGTGGGGTATATCAGAGAGTGTTACAGTGAGCAGTGTGGGGTATATCAAGAGAGTGTTACAGTGAGGGGTGTGGGGTATATCAGTGTATTATTGTGAGGGGTGTGGGGTATATCAGAGAGTGTTACAGTGAGGGGTGTGGGGTATATCAGTGTATTCTTGTCAAGGGTGTGGGGTATATCAGAGAGTGTTACAGTGAGGGGTGTGGGGTATATCAGAGCGTTACAGTGAAGGGTGTGGGGTATGGTCAGAGGGTGTTACAGTGAGGGTGTGGGTTATATCAGCAGCGTGTTATAGTGAGCAGTGTGGGGTATATCAGAGCGTTACAGTGAGGGGTGTGGGGTATGTCAGAGAGTGTTACAGTGAGGGGTGTGGGGTATATCAAGAGAGTTTTGCAGTGAGAGGTGTGGCGTATATCAGAGAGTGTTACAGTGAGGAGTGTGTGGTATATCAGAGAGTGTTACACTGAGGGGTGTGGGGTATATCAGACAGTGATACAGAGAGGGGTGTGGGTGATATTACAGAGTGTTGCGGTAAGGGGTGTGGGTTATATCACAATATTCTAGTAAGGGGTGTGGGGTATACCAGAGAGTGTTACAGTGAGGGGTGTGGGGTATATCAGAGTGTTACAGTGAGGGGTGTGGGGTATATCAGAGTATTACAGTGAGGGGTGTGGGGTATATCAGAGAGTGTTACAGTGAGGAGTGTGGGTTTTATCAGCGAGTGTTTCAGTGAGGCTTGTGGGGTATATCAGAAGGTTACAGTGAGGGGTGTGGGGTATATCAGACAGTGTTACAGTGAGGGGTGTGGGTGATATTACACAGTGTAACAGTAAGGGGTGTGGGGTATATCACAATGTTATAATGAGGGGTGTGGGGTATATCAGAGAGTGTTACAGTGAGGGGTGTGGGGTATATCAGAGTGTTACAGTGAGGGGTGTGGGGTATATCAGAGTATTACAGTGAGGGGTGTGGGGCATATCAGTGTGTTACAGTGAAGGGTGTGGGGTATATCAGTGTGTTACAGTGAGGGGTGTGGGGTATATCAGAGAGTGTTACAGTGAGCAGTGTGGGGTATATCAGAGAGTGTTACAGTGAGGGGTGTGGGGTATATCAGTGTATTATTGTGAGGGGTGTGGGGTATATCAGAGAGTGTTACAGTGAGGGGTGTGGGGTATATCAGTGTATTCTTGTCAAGGGTGTGGGGTATATCAGAGAGTGTTACAGTGAGGGGTGTGGGGTATATCAGAGCGTTACAGTGAAGGGTGTGGGGTATGTCAGAGGGTGTTACAGTGAGGGGTGTGGGTTATATCAGAGAGTGTTATAGTGAGCAGTGTGGGGTATATCAGAGCGTTACAGTGAGGGGTGTGGGGTATGTCAGAGAGTGTTACAGTGAGGGGTGTGGGGTATATCAGAGTGTTACAGTGAGGGGTGTGGGGTATACCAGAGAGTGTTGCAGTGAGAGGTGTGGGGTATATCAGAGAGTGTTACAGTGAGGGCTGTGGGGTATATCAGAGAGTATTACAGTGAGGGGTGTGGTGTATATCAGAGTGTTACAGTGAGGGGTGTGGGGTATATCAGAGAGTGTTGCAGTGAGAGGTGTGGGGTATATCAGAGAGTGTTACAGTGAGGGGTGTGGGGTATATCAGAGAGTGTTTCAGTGAGGCTTGTGGGGTATATCAGAGTGTGTTACAGTGAGGAGTGTGGGGTATATCAGAGAGTGTTACAGTGCGGGGTGTGGGGTATATCAGTGTAACAGTGAGGGGTGTGGGGCATATCAGAGTGTTACAGTGAGGGGTGTGGGGTGTATCAGAGTGTTACAGTGAGGAGTGTGGGGTATAGCAGAGAGTGTTACAGTGAGTAGTGCGGGGTATATCAGAGAGTGTTACAGTGAGGGGTGTGGGGTATATCAGTGTATTATTGTGAGGGGTGTGGGGTATATCAGAGAGTGTTACAGTGAGGGGTGTGGGGTATATCAGCGTATTATTGTGAAGGGTGTGGGGTATATCAGAGAGTGTTACAGTGAGGGGTGTGGGGTATATCAGAGTGTTACAGTGAAGAGTGTGGAGTATATCAGAGCTTTACACTGAGGGGTGTGGGGTATATCAGAGTGTTACAGTGAGGGGTGTGGGGTGTATCAGAGAGAGTTACAGTGAGGGTGTGGGGTATATCAGAGTGTTACAGTGAGGGGTATGGGGTATATCAGAGAGTGTTACAGTGAGGGGTGTGGGGTATATCAGAGAGTGTTACAGTGAGGGTGTGAGGTATATCAGAGTGCTCCAGTGAGGGGTGTGGGGTATATCAGTGTGTTACAGTGAGGGGTGTGGGGTATATCAGAGTGTTACAGTGAGGGGTGTGGGGTATATCAGAGTGTTACAGTGAGGGGTGTGGGGTGTATCAGAGTGTTACCGTGAGGGGTGTGGGGTATATCAGAGTGTTACAGTGAGGGCTGTGCGGTATATCAGAGTGTTACAGTGAGGGGTATGGGGTATATCAGAGTGTTACAGTGAGGGGTGTGGGGTATATCAGAGTGTTACAGTGAGGGGTGTGGGGTATATCAGAGAGAGTTACAGTGAGGGGTGTGGGGTATATCAGAGTGTTAAAGTGAGGGGTGTGGGGTATATCAGAGAGAGTTACAGTGAGGGGTGTGGGGTATATCAGAGAGTGTTACAGTGAGGGGTGAGGGGTATATCAGAGTGTTACAGTGGGGGGTGTGAGGTATATCAGAGAGTGTTACAGTGAGGGGTGTGGGGTATATCAGAGTGTTACAGTGAGGGGTGTGGGTTATATCAGAGTGTTACAGTGAGGGGTGTGGGGTATATCAGAGTGTTACAGTGAGGGGTGTGGGGTATATCAGAGAGTGTTACAGTGAGGGGTGTGGGGTATATCAGAGTGTTACAGTGAGGGGTGTGGGTTATATCAGAGTGTTACAGTGAGGGGTGTGGGGTATATCAGAGTGTTACAGTGAGGGGTGTGGGGTATATCAGAGTGATACAGTCAGGGGTGTGGGGTATATCAGAGTGTTACAGTGAGGGGTGTGGGGTATATCAGAGTGTTACAGTGAGGGGTGTGGAGTATATCAGAGAGTGTTACAGTGAGGGGTGTGGGGTATATCAGAGTGTTACAGTGAGGGGTGTGAGGTTTTTCAGAGAGTGTTACAGCGAGGGTGTGTGGTATATCAGAGTGTTACAGTGAGGGGTGTGGGGTATATCAGAGAGTGTTACAGTGAGGGGTGTGGGCTATATCAGAGAGTTACAGTGAGGGGTGTGGGGTATATCAGAGAGTGTTACAGTGAGGGGTGTGGAGTATATCAGAGAGTGTTACAGTGAGGGGTGTGGGGTATATCAGAGAGTGTTACAGTGAGGGGTGTGGGGTATATCAGAAAGAGTTACAGTGAGGTGTGTGGGGTAAATCAGAGAGTGTTACAGTGAGGGGTGTGGGGTATATCAGAGTGTTACAGTGAGGGGTGTGGAGTGTTTCAGAGTGTTACAGTGAGGGGTGTGGGGTATATCAGAGTGTTACAGTGAGGGGTGTGGGGTATATCAGAGTGTTACAGTGAGGGGTGTGGGGTATATCAGAGTCAGTTACAGTGAGGGTGTGGGGTATATCAGAGTGTTACAGTGAGGGGTGTGGGGTATATCAGAGAGTGTTACAGTGAGGGGTGTTGGGTATATCAGAGATTGTTACAGTGAGGGGTGTGGGGTATATCAGAGAGTTACAGTGAGGGGTGTGGGGTATATCAGAGAGTGTTACAGTGAGGGGTGTGGGGTATATCAGAGAGTGTTACAGTGAGGGGTGTAGGGTATATCAGAGTGTTACAGTGGGGTGTGGGGTATATCAGAGTGTTACAGTGAGGGGTGTGGGGTATATTAGAGTGTTACAGTGAGGGGTGTGGGGTATAACAGAGTGTTACAGTGAGGGGTGTGGGGTATATCAGAGAGTTACAGTGAGGGGTGTGGGGTATATCAGAGAGTGTTACAGTGAGGGGTGTGGGGTGTATCAGAGTGTTACAGTGAGGGGTGTAGGGTATATCAGAAGGTTACAGTGAGGGGTGTGAGGTATATCGGAGAGTGTTACAGTGAGGGGTGTGGGGTATATCAGAGTGTTACAGTGAGGGGTGTGGGGTATATCAGAGTGTTACAGTGAGGGTTGTGGGGTATATCAGAGAGTTACAGTGAGGGGTGTGGTGTATATCAGAGAGAGTTACAGTGAGGGGTGTGGGGTATATCAGAGTGTAACAGTGAGGGGTGTGGGGTATATCAGAGAGTGTTACAGTGAGGGGTGTGGGGTATATCAGAGTGTTCCAGTGAGGGGTGTGGGATATATCAGAGTGTTACAGTGAATGGTGTGGGGTATATCAGACTGTTACAGTGAGGGGGGCACGGTGGCATAGTGGTTAGCACTGTTGCCTCATAGCGCCAGGGACCCGGGTTCAAAAAATCTGGCCTCGGGCGACTGTCTGTGTGGAGTTTGCACATTCTCCCTGTGTCTGCATGGGTTTCCTCCGGGTGCTCCGGTTTCCTCCCACAGTCCAAAGATGTGCGGGTTAGGTTGATTTGGCGATGATAAATTCACCCTTCGTGTTAGGGGATTAAATACGTGGGGTTACGGGGATAGGGTGGGATATGTGTCGGTGCAGGCTCGATGGGCTGAAATGGCCTCTATCTGCACTGTAGATTCTGTGATTCTGTGGGTGTGGGGTATATCAGAGAGTGTTACAGTGAGGGGTGTGGGGTATATCAGAGTGTTACAGTGAGGGGTGTGGGGTATATCAGAGTGTTACAGTGAGGGGTGTGGGGTATATCAGAGTGTTACAGTGAGGTGTGTGGGGTATATCAGAGTGTTACAGTGAAGGGTGTGGGGTATATCAGAGAGTGTTACAGTGAGGGGTGTGGGGTATATCAGAGTGTTACAGTGAGGGGTGTGGGGTATATCAGAGTGTTACAGTGAGGGGTGTGGGGTATATCAGTGTTACAGTGAGGGGTGTGGGGCATATCAGAGTGTTACAGTGAGGGGTGTGGGGTATATCAGAGTGTTACAGTGAGGGGTGTGGGGTATATCAGAGTGTTACAGTGAGGGGTGTGGGGTATCTCAGAGTGTTACAGTGAGGGGTGTGGGGTATATCAGAGAGTGTTACAGTGAGGGGTGTGGGGTTTATCAGAGAGTGTTACAGTGAGGGGTGTGCGGTATATCAGAGTGTTACAGTGAAGGGTGTGGGGTATATCAGAGAGTGTTACAGTGAGGCTGTGCAGTATATCAGAGTGTTACAGTGAAGGGTGTGGGGTATATCAAAGTGTTACAGTAAAGGGTGTGGGGAATATCAGAGTGTTACAGTGAGGGGTGTGGGGAGTATCAGAGTGTTACAGTGAGGGGTGTGGGGTATATCAGGGAGTTACAGTGAGGGGTGTGGGGTATATCAAAGAGTGTTACAGTGTGGGGTGTGGTGTATATCAGAGTGTTACAGTGAGGGTGTGGGGTATATCAGAGTGTTACAGTGAGGGTGTGGGGTATATCAGAGTGTTACAGTGAGGGGTGTGGGGTATATCAGAGAGTGTTACAGTGAGGGGTATATCAGAGTGTTACAGTGAGACTGTGCGGTATATCAGAGTGTTACAGTGAAGGGTGTGTGGTATATCAGAGTGTTACAGTAAAGGGTGTGGGGAATATCAGAGTGCTACAGTGAGGGGTGTGGGGTATATCAGTGTATTACAGTGAGGGGTGTGGGGAATATAAGAGTGTTACAGTGAGGGGTGTGGGGTATATCAGAGTATTACAGTGAGGGATGTGGGGTATATCAGAGGGTGTTACAGTGAGGGGTGTGGGGTATATCAGAGAGTGTTACAGTGAGGGGTGTTGGGTATATCAGAGATTGTTACAGTGAGGGGTGTGGGGTATATCAGAGAGTTACAGTGAGGGGTGTGGGGTATATCAGAGAGTGTTACAGTGAGGGGTGTGGGGTATATCAGAGAGTGTTACAGTGAGGGGTGTAGGGTATATCAGAGTGTTACAGTGGGGTGTGGGGTATATCAGAGTGTTACAGTGAGGGGTGTGGGGTATATTAGAGTGTTACAGTGAGGGGTGTGGGGTATAACAGAGTGTTACAGTGAGGGGTGTGGGGTATATCAGAGAGTTACAGTGAGGGGTGTGGGGTATATCAGAGAGTGTTACAGTGAGGGGTGTGGGGTGTATCAGAGTGTTACAGTGAGGGGTGTAGGGTATATCAGAAGGTTACAGTGAGGGGTGTGAGGTATATCGGAGAGTGTTACAGTGAGGGGTGTGGGGTATATCAGAGTGTTACAGTGAGGGGTGTGGGGTATATCAGAGTGTTACAGTGAGGGTTGTGGGGTATATCAGAGAGTTACAGTGAGGGGTGTGGTGTATATCAGAGAGAGTTACAGTGAGGGGTGTGGGGTATATCAGAGTGTAACAGTGAGGGGTGTGGGGTATATCAGAGAGTGTTACAGTGAGGGGTGTGGGGTATATCAGAGTGTTCCAGTGAGGGGTGTGGGATATATCAGAGTGTTACAGTGAATGGTGTGGGGTATATCAGACTGTTACAGTGAGGGGGGCACGGTGGCATAGTGGTTAGCACTGTTGCCTCATAGCGCCAGGGACCCGGGTTCAAAAAATCTGGCCTCGGGCGACTGTCTGTGTGGAGTTTGCACATTCTCCCTGTGTCTGCATGGGTTTCCTCCGGGTGCTCCGGTTTCCTCCCACAGTCCAAAGATGTGCGGGTTAGGTTGATTTGGCGATGATAAATTCACCCTTCGTGTTAGGGGATTAAATACGTGGGGTTACGGGGATAGGGTGGGATATGTGTCGGTGCAGGCTCGATGGGCTGAAATGGCCTCTATCTGCACTGTAGATTCTGTGATTCTGTGGGTGTGGGGTATATCAGAGAGTGTTACAGTGAGGGGTGTGGGGTATATCAGAGTGTTACAGTGAGGGGTGTGGGGTATATCAGAGTGTTACAGTGAGGGGTGTGGGGTATATCAGAGTGTTACAGTGAGGTGTGTGGGGTATATCAGAGTGTTACAGTGAAGGGTGTGGGGTATATCAGAGAGTGTTACAGTGAGGGGTGTGGGGTATATCAGAGTGTTACAGTGAGGGGTGTGGGGTATATCAGAGTGTTACAGTGAGGGGTGTGGGGTATATCAGTGTTACAGTGAGGGGTGTGGGGCATATCAGAGTGTTACAGTGAGGGGTGTGGGGTATATCAGAGTGTTACAGTGAGGGGTGTGGGGTATATCAGAGTGTTACAGTGAGGGGTGTGGGGTATCTCAGAGTGTTACAGTGAGGGGTGTGGGGTATATCAGAGAGTGTTACAGTGAGGGGTGTGGGGTTTATCAGAGAGTGTTACAGTGAGGGGTGTGCGGTATATCAGAGTGTTACAGTGAAGGGTGTGGGGTATATCAGAGAGTGTTACAGTGAGGCTGTGCAGTATATCAGAGTGTTACAGTGAAGGGTGTGGGGTATATCAAAGTGTTACAGTAAAGGGTGTGGGGAATATCAGAGTGTTACAGTGAGGGGTGTGGGGAGTATCAGAGTGTTACAGTGAGGGGTGTGGGGTATATCAGGGAGTTACAGTGAGGGGTGTGGGGTATATCAAAGAGTGTTACAGTGTGGGGTGTGGTGTATATCAGAGTGTTACAGTGAGGGTGTGGGGTATATCAGAGTGTTACAGTGAGGGTGTGGGGTATATCAGAGTGTTACAGTGAGGGGTGTGGGGTATATCAGAGAGTGTTACAGTGAGGGGTATATCAGAGTGTTACAGTGAGACTGTGCGGTATATCAGAGTGTTACAGTGAAGGGTGTGTGGTATATCAGAGTGTTACAGTAAAGGGTGTGGGGAATATCAGAGTGCTACAGTGAGGGGTGTGGGGTATATCAGTGTATTACAGTGAGGGGTGTGGGGAATATAAGAGTGTTACACTGAGGGGTGTGGGGTATATCAGAGTATTACAGTGAGGGATGTGGGGTATATCAGAGGGTGTTACAGTGAGGGGTGTGGGGTATATCAGAGAGTGTTACAGTGAGGGGTGTGGGGTATATCAGAGTATTACAGTGAGGGGTGTGGGGTATATCAGAGGGTGTTACAGTGAGGGGTGTGCGGTATATCAGAGTGTTTCAGTGAGGGGTGTGGGGTTTATCAAAGAGTGTTACAGTGTGGGGTGTGGTGTATATCAGAGTGTTACAGTGAGGGGTGTGGGGTATATCAGAGTGTTACAGTGAGGGTGTGGGGTATATCAGAGTGTTACAGTGAGGGGTGTGGGGTATATCAGAGAGTGTTACAGTGAGGCGTGTGAGGTATATCAGAGTGTTACAGTGAGGGTGTGGGGTATATCAGAGTGTTACAGTGACGGTGTGGGGTATATCAGAGTGTTATAGTGAGGGGTGTGGGGTATATCAGAGTGTTACAGTGAGGGGTATATCAGTGTGTTACAGTGAGGCGTGTGGGGTATATCAGAGAGTTACTGTGAGGGGTGTGGGGTATATCAGAGAGTGTTACAGTGAGGGTGTGGGGTATATCAGAGTGTTACAGTGAGGGGTGTGGGGTATATCAGAGTGTTACAGTGAGTGGTGTGTATATCAGAGTGTTACAGTGAGAGGTGTGGGGTATATCAGAGTGTTACAGTGAGGTGTGTGGGGTATATCAGAGTGTTACAGTGAGGGTGTGGGGTATATCAGAGTGTTACAGTGAGGGGTGTGGGGTATATCAGAGAGTGTTACAGTGAGGGGTGTGGGGTATATCAGAGAGTGTTACAGTGAGGGTGTGGGGTATATCAGAGTGTTACAGTGAGGGGTGTGGGGTATATCAGAGAGTGTTACAGTGAGGGTGTGGGGTATATCAGAGAATTACAGTGAGGGGTGTGGGTTATATCAGAGTGTTACAGTGAGGGGTGTGGGGTATATCAGAGAGTGTTACAGTGAGGCTGTGGGGTATATCAGAGTGTTACAGTGAGGGGTGTGGGGAATATCAGAGTGTTACAGTGAGGGGTGTGGGGTATATTAGAGTGTTACAGTGAGGGGTGTGGTGTGTATCAGAGTGTTACAGTGAGGGGTGTGAGGTATATCAGAGTGTTACAGTGAGGGGTGTGGGGTATATCAGAGAGTGTTACAGTGAGGGGTGTGGGGTATATCAGAGTGTTACAATGAGGGGTGTGGGGTATATCAGAGTGTTACAGTGAGGGGTGTGGGGTATATCAGAGTGTTACAGTGAGTGGTGTGGGGTATATGAGAGATTGTTACAGTGAGGGTGTGGGGTATATCAGAGAATTACAGTGAGGGATGTGGGGTATATCAGAGAGTGTTACAGTGAGATGTGTGGGGTATATCAGAGTGTTACAGTGAGGCGTGTGGGGTATATCAGAGTGTTACAGTGAGGGGTGTGGGGTGTATCAGAGTGTTACAGTGAGGGGTGTGGGGTATATCAGAGTGTTACAGTGAGTGGTGTGGGGTATATCAGAGAGTGTTACAGTGAGGGTGTGGGGTATATTAGAGAATAACAGTGAGGGGTGTGGGGTATATCAGAGAGTGTTACAGTGAGGGGTGTGGGGTATATCAGAGTGTTACAGTGAGGGGTGTGGGGTATATCAGAGAGTGTTACAGTGAGGGGTGTGGGGTATATCAGAGTGTTACAGTGAGGGGTGTGGGGTATATCAGAGTGTTACAGTGAGGGGTGTGGGGTATATCAGAGTGTTACAGTGTGGGGTGTGGGGTATATCAGACTGTTACAGTGAGGGGTGTGGGGTATATCAGAGTGTTACAGTGAGGGGTGTGGGGTATATCAGAGTGTTACAGTGAGGGGTGTGGGGTATATCAGAGTGTTACAGTGAGGGGTGTGGGGTATATCAGAGTGTTATAGTGAGGGGTGTGGGGTAGATCAGAGTGTTACAGTGAGGGGTGTGGGGTATATCAGAGTGTTACAGTGAAGGGTGTGGGGTTTATCAGAGGGTTACAGTGAGGGGTGTCGAGTATATCAGAGTGTTACAGTGATGGGTGTGGGGTATATCAGAGAGTGTTACAGTGAGGGGTGTGGGGTATATCAGAGTGTTAGAATGAGGGGTGTGGGGTATATCAGAGTGTTACAGTGAAGGGTGTGGGGTATATCAGAGGGTTACAGTGAGAGGTGTGGGGTATATCAGAGTGTTACAGTGAGGGGTGTGGGGTATATCAGAGATTGTTGCAGTGAGGGATGTGGTTATATCTGAGAGTGTTACAGTGAGGGGTGTGGGGTATATCAGAGAGTGTTACAGTGACGGGTGTGGGGTATATCAGAGTGTTACAGTGTGGGTTGTGGGGTATATCAGAGTGTTACAGTGAGGGGTGTGGGGTATATCAGAGTGTTACAGTGAGGGGTGTGGGGTATATCAGAGTGTTACAGTGAGTGGTGTGGGGTATATCAGAGAGTGTTACAGTGAGGGTGTGGGGTATATCAGAGGGTTACAGTGAGGGGTGTGGGGTATATCAGAGTGTTACAGTGAGGGGTGTGTGGTTTATCAGAGAGTGTTACAGTGAGGGGTGTGGGGTATATCAGAGTGTTACAGTGAGGGGTGTGTGGTATATCAGAGTGTTACAGTGAGGTTGTGGGGTATATCAGAGTGTTATAGTGAGGCGTGTGGGGTATATCAGAGTGTTACAGTGAGGGGTGTGGGGTATATCAGAGTGTTACAGTGAGGGGTGTGTGGTTTATCAGAGAGTGTTACAGTGAGGGGTGTGGGGTATATCAGAGTGTTACAGTGAGGCGTGTGGGGTATATCAGAGTGTTACAGTGAGGGGTGTGGGGTATATCAGAGTGTTACAGTGAGGGGTGTGTGGTTTATCAGAGAGTGTTACAGTGAGGGGTGTGGGGTATATCAGAGTGTTACAGTGAGGCGTGTGGGGTATATCAGAGTGTTACAGTGAGGGGTGTGGGGTATATCAGTGAATGTTACAGTGAGGGGTGTGGGGTATATCAGAGAGTGTTACAGTGAGGGGTGTGGGGTATATCAGAGAGTGTTACAGTGAAGGGTGTGGGGTATATCAGAGGGTTACAGTGAGGGGTGTCGAGTATATCAGAGTGTTACAGTGATGGGTGTGGGGTATATCAGAGAGTGTTACAGTGAGGGGTGTGGGGTATATCAGAGTGTTATAGTGAGGGGTGTGGGGTATATCAGAGTGTTACACTGAGGGGTGTGGGGTATATCAGAGTGTTACAGTGAGGGGTGTGGATATATCAGAGAGTGTTACAGTGAGCGGTGCGGGGTATATTAGAGTGTTACAGTGAGGGTGTGGGGTATATAAGAGAGTGTTACAGTGAGGGGTGTGGGGTATATAAGAGAGTGTTACAGTGAGGAGTGTGGGGTATATCAGAGAGTGTTACAGTGAGGGGTGTGGGGTATATAAGAGAGTGTTACAGTGAGGGTATGGGGTATATAAGAGAGTGTTACAGTGAGGGGTGTGGGGTATATCAGAGAGTGTTACAGTGAGGGTATGGGGTATATAAGAGTGCTACAGTGAGGGGTGTGGGGTATATCAGAGTGTTACAGTGAGGGTGTGGTGTATATCAGAGTGCTACAGTGAGGGGTGTGGGGTATATCAGAGTGTTACAGTGAGGGTGTGGTGTATATCAGAGTGTTACAGTGAGGGGTGTGGGGTATATCAGAGTGTTACAGTGAGGGGTGTGGGGTATATCAGAGAGTGTTACAGTGAGGGTGTGGTGTATATCAGAGTGCTACAGTGAGGGGTGTGGGGTATATCAGAGTGTTACAGTGAGGGGTGTGGGGTATATCAGAGAGTGTTACACTGAGGGGTGTGGGGTATATCAGAGTGTTACAGTGAGGGGTTTGTGGTATATCAGAGAGTGTTACAGTGAGGGGTGTGGGGTATATCAGAGAGTGTTACAGTGAGGGGTGTGGGCTATATCAGAGAGTGTTACAGTGAGGGTGTGGTGTATATCAGAGAGTGCTGCAGTGAGGGGTGTGGGGTATATCAGAGTGTTACAGTGAGGGGTGTGGGGTATATCAGAGTGTTACAGTGAGGGGTGTGGGGTATATCAGAGAGTGTTACACTGAGGGGTGTGGGCTATATCAGAGAGTGTTACAGTGAGGGTGTGGGGTATATTAGAGAATAACAGCGAGGGGTGTGGGGTATATCAGAGAGTGTTACAGTGAGGGGTGTGGGGTATATCAGAGTGTTACAGTGAGGGGTGTGGGGTATATCAGAGAGTGTTACAGTGAGGGGTGTGGGGTATATCAGAGTGTTACAGTGAGGGGTGTGGCGTATATCAGAGTGTTACAGTGAGGGGTGTGGGGTATATCAGAGTGTTACAGTGTGGGGTGTGGGGTATATCAGAGTGTTACAGTGAGGGGTGTGGGGTATATCAGAGTGTTACAGTGAGGGGTGTGGGGTATATCAGAGTGTTACAGTGAGGGGTGTGGGGTATATCAGAGTGTTACAGTGAGGGGTGTGGGGTATATCAGAGTGTTATAGTGAGGGTTGTGGGGTAGATCAGAGTGTTACAGTGAGGGGTGTGGGGTATATCAGAGTGTTACAGTGAAGGGTGTGGGGTATATCAGAGGGTTACAGTGAGGGGTGTCGAGTATATCAGAGTGTTACAGTGATGGGTGTGGGGTATATCAGAGAGTGTTACAGTGAGGGGTGTGGGGTATATCAGAGTGTTAGAATGAGGGGTGTGGGGTATATCAGAGTGTTACAGTGAAGGGTGTGGGGTATATCAGAGGGTTACAGTGAGAGGTGTGGGGTATATCAGAGTGTTACAGTGAGGGGTGTGGGGTATATCAGAGATTGTTGCAGTGAGGGATGTGGTTATATCTGAGAGTGTTACAGTGAGGGGTGTGGGGTATATCAGAGAGTGTTACAGTGACGGGTGTGGGGTATATCAGAGTGTTACAGTGAGGGTTGTGGGGTATATCAGAGTGTTACAGTGAGGGGTGTGGGGTATATCAGAGTGTTACAGTGAGGGGTGTGGGGTATATCAGAGTGTTACAGTGAGTGGTGTGGGGTATATCAGAGAGTGTTACAGTGAGGGTGTGGGGTATATCAGAGGGTTACAGTGAGGGGTGTGGGGTATATCAGAGTGTTACAGTGAGGGGTGTGTGGTTTATCAGAGAGTGTTACAGTGAGGGGTGTGGGGTATATCAGAGTGTTACAGTGAGGGGTGTGAGGTATATCAGAGTGTTACAGTGAGGTTGTGGGGTATATCAGAGTGTTATAGTGAGGCGTGTGGGGTATATCAGAGTGTTACAGTGAGGGGTGTGGGGTATATCAGAGTGTTACAGTGAGGGGTGTGTGGTTTATCAGAGAGTGTTACAGTGAGGGGTGTGGGGTATATCAGAGTGTTACAGTGAGGGGTGTGGGGTATATCAGTGAATGTTACAGTGAGGGGTGTGGGGTATATCAGAGAGTGTTACAGTGAGGGGTGTGGGGTATATCAGAGAGTGTTACAGTGAAGGGTGTGGGGTATATCAGAGGGTTACAGTGAGGGGTGTCGAGTATATCAGAGTGTTACAGTGATGGGTGTGGGGTATATCAGAGAGTGTTACAGTGAGGGGTGTGGGGTATATCAGAGTGTTATAGTGAGGGGTGTGGGGTATATCAGAGTGTTATAGTGAGGGGTGTGGGGTATATCAGAGTGTTACAGTGAGCGGTGCGGGGTATATTAGAGTGTTACAGTGAGGGTGTGGGGTATATAAGAGAGTGTTACAGTGAGGGGTGTGGGGTATATAAGAGAGTGTTACAGTGAGGAGTGTGGGGTATATCAGAGAGTGTTACAGTGAGGGGTGTGGGGTATATAAGAGAGTGTTACAGTGAGGGGTGTGGATATATCAGAGAGTGTTACAGTGAGGGTATGGGGTATATAAGAGACTGTTACAGTGAGGGGTGTGGGGTATATAAGAGAGTGTTACAGTGAGGGGTGTGGATATATCAGAGAGTGTTACAGTGAGGAGTGTGGGGTATATCAGAGAGTGTTATAGTGAGGGTGTTGGGTATATCAGAGAGTGTTACAGTGAGGGGTGTGGGGTATATAAGAGAGTGTTACAGTGAGGGGTGTGGATATATCAGAGAGTGTTACAGTGAGGGTATGGGGTATATAAGAGTGCTACAGTGAGGGGTGTGGGGTATATCAGAGTGTTACAGTGAGGGTGTGGTGTATATCAGAGTGCTACAGTGAGGGGTGTGGGGTATATCAGAGTGTTACAGTGAGGGTGTGGTGTATATCAGAGTGTTACAGTGAGGGGTGTGGGGTATATCAGGGTGTTACAGTGAGGGGTGTGGGGTATATCAGAGAGTGTTACAGTGAGGGTGTGGTGTATATCAGAGTGCTACAGTGAGGGGTGTGGGGTATATCAGAGTGTTACAGTGAGGGGTGTGGGGTATATCAGAGAGTGTTACACTGAGGGGTGTGGGGTATATCAGAGTGTTACAGTGAGGGGTTTGGGGTATATCAGAGAGTGTTACAGTGAGGGGTGTGGGCTATATCAGAGAGTGTTACACTGAGGGGTGTGGGGTATATCAGAGTGTTACAGTGAGGGGTGTGGGCTATATCAGAGAGTGTTACAGTGAGGGGTGTGGGGTATATCAGAGTGTTACAGTGAGGGGTGTGGGGTATATCAGAGAGTGTTACACTGAGGGGTGTGGGGTATATCAAAGTGTTACAGTGAGTGGTGTGGGGTATATCAGAGAGTGTTACAGTGAGGGGTGTGGGGTATATCAGAGTGTTACAGTGAGTGGTGTGGGGTATATCAGAGAGTGTTACAGTGAGGGGTGTGGGGTATATCAGAGTGTTACAGTGATGGGTGTGGGGTATATCAGAGTGTTACAGTGAAGGGTGTGGGGTATATCAGAGGGTTACAGTGAGGGGTGTGGGGTATATCAGAGTGTTACAGTGAGGGGTGTGGGGTATATCAGAGAGTGTTACAGTGACGGTGTGGGGTATATCAGAGTGTTACAGTGAGGGGTGTGGGGTATATCAGAGTGTTACAGTGAGGGGTGTGGGGTATATCAGAGTGTTACAGTGAGGGGTGTGGGGTATATCAGAGTGTTACAGTGAGTGGTGTGGGGTATATCAGAGAGTGTTACAGTGAGGGGTGTGGGGTATATCAGAGAGTGTTACAGTGAGGGTGTGGGGTATATCAGAGTGTTACAGTGAGGGGTGTGGGGTATATCAGAGTGTTACAGTGAGGGGTGTGGGGTATAACAGAGAGTGTTACAGTGAGGGGTGTGGGGTATATCAGAGTGTTACAGTGAGGTTGTGGGGTATATCAGAGAGTGTTACAGTGAGGGGTGTGGGGTATATCAGAGTGTTACAGTGAGGGGTGTGGGGTATATCAGAGTGTTACAGTGAGGGGTGTGGGGTATAACAGAGAGTGTTACAGTGAGGGGTGTGGAGTATATCAGAGTGTTACAGTGAGGGGTGTGGGGTATATCAGAGAGTGTTACAGTGAGGGATGTGAGGTATATCAGAGTGTTACAGTGAGGTTGTGGGGTATATCAGAGTGTTACAGTGAGGGTGTGGGGTATATCAGAGTGTTACAGTGAAGGGTGTGGGGTATATCAGAGTGTTACAGTGAGGGGTGTGGGGTATATCAGAGTGTTACAGTGAGGGTGTGGGGTATATCAGAGTGTTACAGTGAGGGGTGTGGGGTATATCAGAGTGTTACAGTGAGGGGTGTGAGGTATATCAGAGTGTTACAGTGAGGTTGTGGGGTATATCAGAGTGTTACAGTGAGGGGTGTGGGGTATATCAGAGAGTTACAGTGAAGGGTGTGGGGTATATCAGAGTGTTGCAGTGAGGGGTGTGGGGTATATCAGAGTGTTACAGTGAGGGGTGTGGTGTATATCAGAGTGTTACAGTGAGGTTGTGGGGTATATCAGAGTGTTACAGTGAGGTTGTGGGGTATATCAGAGTGTTACAGTGAAGGGTGTGGGGTATATCAGAGTGTTACAGTGAGGGGTGTGGGGTATGTCAGAGTGTTACAGTGAGGGTGTGGGGTATATCAGAGTGTTACAGTGAGGGGTGTGGGGTATATCAGAGTGTTACAGTGAGGGGTGTGGGGTATATCAGAGTGTTACAGTGAGGGGTGTGGGGTATATCAGAGTGTTACAGTGAGGGGTGTGGGGTATATCAGAGTGTTACAGTGAGGGGTGTGGGGTATATCAGAGTGTTACAGTGAGGGGTGTGGGGTATATCAGAGTGTTGCAGTGAGGCATGTGGGGTATATCAGAGTGTTACAGTGAGGGGTGTGGGGTATATCAGTGAATGTTATAGTGAGGGGTGTGGGGTATATCAGAGAGTGTTACAGTGAGGTGTGTGGGGTATATCAGAGTGTTACAGTGAGGGGTGTGGGGTATATCAGAGAGTGTTACAGTGAGGGGTGTGGATATATCAGAGAGTGTTACAGTGAGGGGTGTGGGGTATATCAAAGTGTTACAATGAGGGTATGGGGTATATCAGAGAGTGTTACAGTGAGGAGTGTGGGGTATATCAGAGAGTGTTACAGTGAGGAGTGTGGGGTATATCAGAGTGCTACAGTGAGGGGTGTGGGGTATATCAGTATGTTACAGTGAGGAGTGTGGGGTATATCAGAGAGTGTTACAGTGAGGGTGTGGTGTATATCAGAGTGCTACAGTGAGGTGTGTGGGGTATATCAGAGTGTTACAGTGAGGGGTGTGGGGTATATCAGAGAGTGTTACACTGAGGGGTGTGGGGTATATCAGAGTGTTACAGTGAGGGGTGTGGGGTATATCAGAGAGTGTTACAGTGAGGAGTGTGGGGTATATCAAAGTGTTACAGTGAGGGGTGTGGGGTATATCAGAGAGTGTTACAGTGAGGGGTGTGGATATATCAGAGAGTGTTACAGTGAGGGGTGTGGGGTATATCAAAGTGTTACAATGAGGGTATGGGGTATATCAGAGAGTGTTACAGTGAGGAGTGTGGGGTATATCAGAGAGTGTTACAGTGAGGAGTGTGGGGTATATCAGAGTGCTACAGTGAGGGGTGTGGGGTATATCAGTATGTTACAGTGAGGAGTGTGGGGTATATCAGAGAGTGTTACAGTGAGGGTGTGGTGTATATCAGAGTGCTACAGTGAGGTGTGTGGGGTATATCAGAGTGTTACAGTGAGGGGTGTGGGGTATATCAGAGAGTGTTACACTGAGGGGTGTGGGGTATATCAGAGTGTTACAGTGAGGGGTGTGGGGTATATCAGAGAGTGTTACAGTGAGGAGTGTGGGGTATATCAAAGTGTTACAGTGAGGGGTGTGGGGTATATCAGAGAGTGTTACAGTGAGGAGTGTGGGGTATATCAGAGAGTGTTACAGTGAGGAGTGTGTGGTATATCAGAGAGTGTTACAGTGACGGGTGTGGGGTATATCAAAGTGTTGCAGTGAGGGGTGTGGGGTATATCAGAGAGTGTTACAGTGAGGAGTGTGGGGTATATCAGAGAGTGTTACAGTGAGGGTGTGGGGTATATCAAAATGTTACAGTGAGGGGTGTGGGGTATATCAGAGAGTGTTACAGTGAGGAGTGTGGGGTATATCAGAGAGTGTTACAGTGAGGGTGTGGGGTATATCAAAGTGTTACAGTGAGGGGTGTGGGGTATATCAGAGAGTGTTACAGTGAGGAGTGTGGGGTATATCAGAGAGTGTTACAGTGAGGGTGTGGGGTATATCAAAGTGTTACAGTGAGGGGTGTGGGGTATATCAGAGAGTGTTACAGTGAGGGGTGTGGGGTATATCAGAGAGTGTTACAGTGAGGAGTGTGGGGTATATCAGAGTGTTACAGTGAGAGGTGTGGGGTATATCAGAGTGTTACAGTGAGGGGTGTGGGGTATATCAGAGTGTTACAGTGAGGGGTGTGGGGTATATCAGAGTGTTACAGTGAGGGGTGTGGGGTATATCAGAGTGTTACAGTGAGGGGTGTGGGTATATCAGTGTTACAGTGAGGGGTGTGGGGTATATCAGAGTGTTACAGTGAGGAGTGTGGGGTATATCAGAGAGTGTTACAGTGAGGGTGTTGGGTAGTGGTAGGAGGAATAGAAAAACAGAATCTTTTTTAAATGGCGAGAAACTTACAAATGTTGGTGTTCGGAGAGATTTGGGTGTCTTCGTGCAAGAAACACAGAAAGCTAGCACACAGGTACAGCAAGCAATAAGGAAGGCAAATGGCATGTTGGCCTTTATTGTAAGGGGGTTGGAGTATAAGAGTAAGGAAGTCTTGCTCAAATTGTACAGGGCCTTGGTGAGACCACACCTGGAGTACTGTGCCCAGTTTGGGTCTCCTTATCAAAGGAAGGATATACTTGCCTTGGAGGCGGTGCAACGAAGGTTCACTAGATTGATTCCTGGGATGAGAGGGTTGTCCTATGAGGAGAGATTGAGTAGAATGGGCCGATACTCTCTGGAGTTTAGAAGAATGAGAAATGATCTCATTGAAACATATCAGATTCTGAGGGGGATTGACAGGGTAGATGCTGAGAGGTTGTTTCCCCCTGGCTGGACTGTCTAGAACCAGGGCCAATTTGCACACAGCAAGCTCCCACAACCAGCAATGTGCTAATGACCGGATAATCTATTTTTTAGTGATGTTGATTGATGGATAAATATTGGCCAGGATACCGGGGAGAACTCCCCCTGCTCTTCTTCGAAATAGTGCCATGAGATCTTTTACGTCCACCTGAGACAGCAGACGGGGCCTCGGTTTAACATCTCATGCGAAAGACGGCATCTCTGCCAGTGCGGCGCTAACTCAGTACTGCCCCTCCGACAGTGCAGCGCTCCCTCAGTACTGCCCCTCCGACAGTGCGGCGCTCCCTCAGCACTGCCCCTCCGACAGTGCGGAGCTCCCTCAGTACTGCCCCTCCGACAGTGCGGCGCTCCCTCAGTACTGCCCCTCCGACAGTACGGCACTCCCTCAGTACTGCCCCTCCGACAGTGCAGTGCTCCCTCAGTACTGCCCCTCCGACAGTGCGGCGCTCCCTCAGTACTGCCCCTCCGACAGTGCAGTGCTCCCTCAGTACTGCCCCTCCGACAGTGCAGTGCTCCCTCAGTACTGCCCCTCCGACAGTGCGGCGCTCCCTCAGTACTGCCCCTCCGACAGTGCGGCGCTCCCTCAGTACTGCCCCTCCGACAGTGCGGTGCTCCCTCAGTACTGGCACTGGGAGTGTCAGCCTAGCTTTATGTGCTGCAAGTCTCAGGAGTGGGGCTCGAACCCACAATCATCTGACTCAGAGGCGAATGTGCTACCCACTGAGCCACGGCTGAGCACACGTTCTCCGCGGTATTTCACAGGGGCTGCTGGTGGCCAATAGTGAAGTAAAGTCCAGGTGTCTCGCGCCCAGGGTATCAGAGCTACAGCCATTCTGATTTGCAAAGTGGAGGTGATGGGATGCACAATTGTGCTGAATGCACATTTCCAAATCAGATATTTGCAAACGGAATGTAATCTTGTTATGCAGGAGGCTTTCAACGTCAACAAGAACCTGACTCGAGATTCCTACCTGACAGGATTGTTTTCAGCACTAAACAAGCCACTAAGTACAGGAATGTAGAGTGAGTGATTGAACGTTACAACAACCTGCATTTATCCAGTGCTCTTAACATAATAAAATGTCCCAAGGCCCTTCGCAGGGGCGCAAACAGACACCGAGCCACATGAGGAGATATTAGCGCAAGTGACCAAAAGCT
>NW_028225180.1:75592719-75672719 GCF_052327205.1 Somniosus microcephalus
GAGGGGTGTGGGGTATATCAGAGAGTGTTACAGTGAGGGGTGTGGGGTATATCAGAGAGTTACAGTGAGGGGTGTGGGGTATATCAGAGAGTGTTACAGTGTGGGGTGTGGAGTATATCAGAGAGTGTTACAGTGAGGGGTGTGGGGTATATCAGAGAGTGTTACAGTGAGGGGTGTGGGTTATATCAGAAAGAGTTACAGTGAGGTGTGTGGGGTAAATCAGAGAGTGTTACAGTGAGGGGTGTGGAGTGTATCAGAGTGTTACAGTGAGCGGTGTGGGGTATATCAGAGAGTGTTACAGTGAGGGGTGTGGGGTATATCAGAGTGTTACAGTGAGGGGTGTGGGGTATATCAGAGTGTTACAGTGAGGAGTGTGCGGTATATCAGAGTGTTACAGTGAGGGGTGTGGAGTGTATCAGAGTGTTACAGTGAGCGGTGTGGGTATATCAGAGAGTGTTACAGTGAGGGGTGTGGGGTATATCAGAGTGTTACAGTGAGGGGTGTGGGGTATATCAGAGTGTTACAGTGGGGTGTGGGGTATATCAGAGTGTTACAGTGAGGGGTGTGGGGTATATCAGAGTGTTACAGTGAGGGGTGTGGGGTATAACAGAGTGTTACAGTGAGGGGTGTGGGGTATATCAGAGAGTTACAGTGAGGGGTGTGGGGTATATCAGAGAGTGTTACAGTGAGGGGTGTGGGGTGTATCAGAGTGTTACAGTGAGGGGTGTAGGGTATATCAGAAGGTTACAGTGAGGGGTGTGAGGTATATCGGAGAGTGTTACAGTGAGGGTGTGGGGTATATCAGAGTGTTACAGTGAGGGTTGTGGGGTATATCAGAGAGTTACAGTGAGGGGTGTGGGGTATATCAGAGTGTTACAGTGAGGGTTGTGGGGTATATCAGAGTGTTACAGTGAGGGGTGTGGGGTATATCAGAGTGTTACAGTGAGGGTTGTGGGGTATATCAGAGAGTTACAGTGAGGGGTGTGGGGTATATCAGAGAGAGTTACAGTGAGGGGTGTGGGGTATATCAGAGTGTTACAGTGAGGGGTGTGGGGTATATCAGAGTGTTACAGTGAAGGGTGTGGGGTATATCAGAGTGTTACAGTGAGGGGTGTGGGGTATATCAGAGTGTTACAGTGAATGGTGTTGGGTATATCAGAGTGTTACAGTGAGGGGGGCACGGTGGCATAGTGGTTAGCACTGTTGCCTCACAGCGCCAGGGACCCGGGTTCGAATCCGGCCTCGGGCGACTGTCTGTGTGGAGTTTGCACATTCCCCCCGTGTTTGCGTGGGTTTCCTCCGGGTGCTCCGGTTCCTCCACAGTCCAAAGATGTGCAGGTTAGGTTGATTTGGCTATGATAAATTGACCCTTAGTGTTAGGGGATTAAATACGTGGGGTTACGGGGATAGGGTGGGATATGTGTCGGTGCAGGCTCGATGGGCTGAAATGGCCTCTATCTGCACTGTAGATTCTGTGATTCTGTGGGTGTGGGGTATATCAGAGAGTGTTACAGTGAGGGGTGTGGGGTATATCAGAGTGTTGCAGTGAGGGGTGTGGGGTATATCAGAGTGTTACAGTGAGGTGTGTGGGGTATATCAGAGTGTTACAGTGAAGGGTGTGGGGTATATCAGAGAGTGTTACAGTGAGGGGTGTGGGGTATATCAGAGTGTTACAGTGAGGGGTGTGGGGTATATCAGAGTGTTACAGTGAGGGGTGTGGGGTATATCAGTGTTACAGTGAGGGGTGTGGGGTATATCAGAGTGTTACAGTGAGGGGTGTGGGGTATATCAGAGTGTTACAGTGAGGGGTGTGGAGTATCTCAGAGTGTTACAGTGAGGGGTGTGGGGTGTATCAGAGTGTTACAGTGAGGGGGTGTGGGGTATATCAGAGAGTGTTACAGTGAGGGGTGTGGGGTATATCAGAGAGTGTTACAGTGAGGGGTGTGGGGTATATCAGAGTGTTACACTGAAGTGTGTGGGGAATATCAGAGTGTTACAGTGAGGGGTGTGGGGTTTCTCAGAGTGTTACAGTGAGGGGTGTGGGGTATATCAGAGTATTACAGTGAGGGGTGTGGGGTATTTCAGAGAGTGTTACAGTGAGGGGTGTGCGGTATATCAGAGTGTTACAGTGAGGGGTGTGGGGTGTATCAGAGTGTTACAGTGAGGGGTGTGGGGTATATCAGGGAGTTACAGTGAGGGATGTGGGGTATATCAAAGAGTGTTACAGTGTGGGTGTGGTGTATATCAGAGTGTTACAGTGAGGGTGTCGGGTATATCAGAGTGTTACAGTGAGGGTGTGGGGTATATCAGAGTGTTACAGTGAGGGGTGTGGGGTATATCAGAGAGTGTTACAGTGAGGGGTATATCAGAGTGTTACAGTGAGACTGTGCGGTATATCAGAGTGTTACAGTGAAGGGTGTGTGGTATATCAGAGTGTTACAGTAAAGGGTGTGGGGAATATCAGAGTGTTACAGTGAGGGGTGTGGGGTATATCAGTTTATTACAGTGAGGGGTGTGGGGTTTTTAAGAGTGTTACAGTGAGGGGTGTGGGGTATATCAGAGTATTACAGTGAGGGGTGTGGGGTATATCAGAGGGTGTTACAGTGAGGGGTGTGCGGTATATCAGAGTGTTTCAGTGAGGGGTGTGGGGTGTATCAGAGTGTTACAATTAGGGGTGTGGGTATATCAGGGAGTTGCAGTGAGGGGTGTGGGGTATATCAAAGAGTGTTACAGTGTGGGGTGTGGTGTATGTCAGAGTGTTACAGTGAGTGGTGTGGTGTATATCAGAGAGTGTTGCAGTGAGAGGCGTGGGGTATATCAGAGAGTGTTACAGTGAGGGGTGTGGGGTATATCAGAGAGTGTTTCAGTGAGGCTTGTGGGGTATATCAGAGTGTGTTACAGAGAGGAGTGTGGGGTATATCAGAGAGTGTTACAGTGCGGGGTGTGGGGTATATCAGTGTAACAGTGAGGGGTGTGGGGCATATCAGAGTGTTACAGTGAGGGGTGTGGGGTGTATCAGAGTGTTACAGTGAGGAGTGTGGGGTATAGCAGAGAGTGTTACAGTGAGTAGTGTGGGGTATATCAAAGAGTGTTACAGTGAGGGGTGTGGGGTATATCAGTGTATTATTGTGAGGGGTGTGGGGTATATCAGAGAGTGTTACAGTGAGGGGTGTGGGGTATATCAACGTATTATTGTGAAGGGTGTGGGGTATATCAGAGAGTGTTACAGTGAGGGGTGTGGGGTATATCAGAGTGTTACAGTGAAGAGTGTGGAGTATATCAGAGCTTTACACTGAGGGGTGTGGGGTATATCAGAGTGTTACAGTGAGGGGTGTGGGGTGTATCAGAGAGAGTTACAGTGAGGGTGTGGGGTATATCAGAGTGTTACAGTGAGGGGTGTGGGGTATATCAGAGAGTGTTACAGTGAGGGGTGTGGGGTATATCAGAGTGTTACAGTGAGGGGTGTGGGGTATATCAGAGTGTTACAGTGAGGGGTGTGGGGTATATCAGAGAGTGTTACAGTGAGGGTGTGGGGTATCAGAGTGTTACAGTGAGGGGTGTGGGGTATAGCAGAGTGTTACAGTGAGGGGTGTGGGGTGTATCAGAGTGTTTACCGTGAGGGGTGTGGGGTATATCAGAGTGTTAAAGTGAGGGCTGTGGGGTATATCAGAGTGTTACAGTGAGGGGTATGGGGTATATCAGAGTGTTACAGTGAGGGGTGTGGGGTATATCAGAGAGCGTTACAGTGAGGGGTGTGGGGTATGTCAGAGTGTTACAGTGAGGGGTGTTTGGTATATCAGAGTGTTAAAGTGAGGGGTGTGGGGTATATCAGAGTGTTACAGTGAGGGGTGTGAGGTATATCAGAGAGTGTTACAGTGAGGGGTGTGGGGTATATCAGAGTGTTACAGTGAGGGGTGAGGGGTATATCAGAGTGTTACAGTGAGGGGTGTGAGGTATATCAGAGAGTGTTACAGTGAGGGGTGTGGGGTATATCAGAGTGTTACAGTGAGGGGTGTGGGTTATATCAGAGTGTTACAGTGAGGGGTGTGGGGTATATCAGAGTGTTACAGTGAGGGGTGTGGGGTATATCAGAGAGTGTTACAGTGAGGGGTGTGGGGTATATCAGAGTGATACAGTGAGGGGTGTGGGGTATATCAGAGTGTTACAGTGAGGGGTATGGGGTATATCAGAGTGTTACAGTGAGGGGTGAGGGGTATATCAGAGAGTGTTACAGTGAGGGGTGTGGGGTATATCAGAGAGTGTTACAGTGAGGGGTGTGGGGTATATCAGAGAGTGTTACAGTGAGGGGTGTGGGGTATATCAGAGTGTTACAGTGAGGGGTGTGGGGTATATCAGAGTGTTACAGTGAGGGGTGTGGAGTATATCAGAGAGTGTTACAGTGAGGGGTGTGGGGTATATCAGAGTGTTACAGTGAGGGGTGTGGGTTATATCAGAGTGTTACAGTGAGGGGTGTGGGGTATATCTGAGTGTTACAGTGAGGGGTGTGGGGTATATCAGAGAGTGTTACAGTGAGGGGTGTGGGGTATATCAGAGTGATACAGTGAGGGGTGTGGGGTATATCAGAGTGTTACAGTGAGGGGTATGGGGTATATCAGAGAGTGTTACAGTGAGGGGTGTGGGGTATATCAGAGAGTGTTACAGTGAGGGGTGTGGGGTATATCAGAGTGTTACAGTGAGGGGTGTGGGGTATATCAGAGTGTTACAGTGAGGGGTGTGGAGTATATCAGAGAGTGTTACAGTGAGGGGTGTGGGGTATATCAGAGTGTTACAGTGAGGTGTGTGAGGTATATCAGAGAATGTTACAGCGAGGGGTGTGTGGTATATCAGAGTGTTACAGTGAGGGGTGTGGGGTATATCAGAGAGTGTTACAGTGAGGGGTGTGTGGTATATCAGAGAGTTACAGTGAGGGGTGTGGGGTATATCAGAGAGTGTTACAGTGAGGGGTGTGGAGTATATCAGAGTGTGTTACAGTGAGGGGTGTGGGGTATATCAGAGAGTGTTACAGTGAGGGGTGTGGGGTATATCAGAAAGAGTTACAGTGAGGTGTGTGGGGTAAATCAGAGAGTGTTACAGTGAGGGGTGTGGGGTATATCAGAGTGTTACAGTGAGGGGTGTGGGGTATATCAGAGTGTTACAGTGAGGGGTGTGGGGTATATCAGAGTGTTACAGTGAGGGGTGTGGGGTATATCAGAGTGTTACAGTGAGGGGTGTGGGGTATATCAGAGTGTTACAGTGAGGGGTGTGGGGTATATCAGAGTCAGTTACAGCGAGGGTGTGGGGTATATCAGAGATTGTTACAGTGAGGGGTGTGGGGTATATCAAAGAGAGTTACAGTGAGGGGTGTGGGGTATGTCAGAGAGTGTTACAGTGAGGGGTGTGGGGTATATCAGAGATTGTTACAGTGAGGGGTGTGAGGTATATCAGAGAGCGTTACAGTGAGGGGTGTGGGGTATATCAGAGACTGTTACAGTGAGGGGTGTGGGTATATCAGAGTGTTACAGTGAGGAGTGCGGGGTGTATCAGAGAGTTACAGTGAGGGGTGTGGGGTATATCAGAGAGTGTTACAGTGAGGGGTGTGGGGTATATCAGAGAGTGTTACAGTGAGGGGTGTAGGGTATATCAGAGTGTTACAGTGGGGTGTGGGGTATATCAGAGTGTTACAGTGAGGGGTGTGGGGTATATCAGAGTGTTACAGTGAGGGGTGTGGGGTATAACAGAGTGTTACAGTGAGTGGTGTGGGGTATATCAGAGTGTTACAGTGAGGGGTGTGTGGTATATCAGAGAGTGTTACAGTGAGGGGTGTGAGGTATATCAGAGTGTTACAGTGAGGTTGTGGGGTATATCAGAGTGTTACAGTGAGGGTGTGGGGTATATCAGAGTGTTATAGTGAGGGGTGTGGGGTATATCAGAGTGTTACAGTGAGGCGTGTGGGGTATATCAGAGTGTTACAGTGAGGGGTGTGGGGTATATCAGTGAATGTTACAGTGAGGGGTGTGGGGTATATCAGAGAGTGTTACAGTGAGGTGTGTGGGGTATATCAGAGTGTTACAGTGAGGAGTGTGGGGTATATTAGAGAGTGTTACAGTGAGGGTGTGGGGTATATTAGAGAGTGTTACAGTGAGGGGTGTGGATATATCAGAGAGTGTTACAGTGAGGGTATGGCGTATATCAGAGAGTGTTACAGTGAGGAGTGTGGGGTATATCAGAGAGTGTTACAGTGAGGGGTGTGGGGTATATCAGAGAGTGTTACAGTGAGGGGTGTGAGGTATATCAGTATGTTACAGTGAGGAGTGTGGGGTATATCAGAGAGTGTTACAGTGAGGGGTGTGAGGTATATCAGTATGTTACAGTGAGGAGTGTGGGGTATATCAGAGAGTGTTACAGTGAGGGGTGTGGGGTATATCAGAGAGTGTTACAGTGAGGGGTGTGGGGTATATCAGAGAGTGTTACAGTGAGGGGTGTGGGGTATATCAGAGAGTGTTACAGTGAGGGGTGTGGGGTATATCAGAGAGTGTTACAGTGAGGGGTGTGGGGTATATCAGAGTGTTACAGTGAGGGGTGTGGGATATATCAGAGAGTGTTACACTGAGGGGTGTGGGCTATATCAGAGAGTGTTACAGTGAGGAGTGTGGGGTATATCAGAGAGTGTTACAGTGAGGGTGTGGGGTATATCAAAGTGTTACAGTGAGGGGTGTGGGGTATATCAGAGAGTGTTACAGTGAGGGGTGTGGGGTATATCAGAGTGTTACAGTGAGGGGTGTGGGGTATATCAGAGTGTTACAGTGAAGGGTGTGGGGTATATCAGAGGGTTACAGTGAGGGGTGTGGGGTATATCAGAGTGTTACAGTGAGGGGTGTGGGTTATATCAGAGATTGTTACAGTGAGGGATGTGGTTATTTCTGAGAGTGTTACAGTGAGGGGTGTGGGGTATATCAGAGAGTGTTACAGTGACGGGTGTGGGGTATATCAGAGTGTTACAGTGAGGGGTGTGGGGTATATCAGAGTGTTACAGTGAGGGGTGTGGGGTATATCAGAGTGTTACAGTGAGGGGTGTGGGGTATATCAGAGTGTTACAGTGAGGTTGTGGGGTATATCAGAGTGTTACAGTGAGGGTGTGGGGTATATCAGAGTGTGAAAGTGAGGGGTGTGGGGTATATCAGAGTGTTGCAGTGAGGCGTGTGGGGTATATCAGAGTGTTACAGTGAGGGGTGTGGGGTATATCAGTGAATGTTATAGTGAGGGGTGTGGGGTATATCAGAGAGTGTTACAGTGAGGTGTGTGGGGTATATCAGAGTGTTACAGTGAGGAGTGTGGGGTATATCAGAGAGTGTTACAGTGAGGGTGTGGGGTATATCAGAGAGTGTTACAGTGAGGGGTGTGGATATATCAGAGAGTGTTACAGTGAGGGTATGGGGTATATCAGAGAGTGTTACAGTGAGGAGTGTGGGGTATATCAGAGAGTGTTACAGTGAAGGTGTGGTGTATATCAGAGTGCTACAGTGAGGGGTGTGGGGTATATCAGAGAGTGTTACAGTGCGGAGTGTGGGGTATATCAGAGAGTGTTACAGTGAGGGTGTGGTGTATATCAGAGTGCTACAGTGAGGGGTGTGGGGTATATCAGTATGTTACAGTGAGGAGTGTGGGGTATATCAGAGAGTGTTACAGTGAGGGGTGTGGGGTATATCAGAGTGTTACAGTGAGGGGTGTGGGGTATATCAGAGAGTGTTACAGTGAGGAGCGTGGGGTATATCAAAGTGTTACAGTGAGGGGTGTGGGGTATATCAGAGAGTGTTACAGTGAGGAGTGTGGGGTATATCAGAGAGTGTTACAGTGAGGAGTGTGGGGTATATCAGAGAGTGTTACAGTGAGGGGTGTGGAGTATATCAAAGTTTTACAGTGAGGGGTGTGGGGTATATCAGAGAGTGTTACAGTGAGGAGTGTGGGGTATATCAGAGAGTGTTACAGTGAGGAGTGTGGGGTATATCAGAGAGTGTTACAGTGAGGAGTTTGGGGTATATCAGAGAGTGTTACAGTGAGGAGTGTGGGGTATATCAGAGAGTGTTACAGTGAGGGGTGTGGGGTATATCAAAGTGTTACAGTGAGGGGTGTGGGGTATATCAGAGAGTGTTACAGTGAGGAGAGTGGGGTATATCAGAGAGTGTTACAGTGAGGGGTGTGGGGTATATCAAAGTGTTACAGTGAGGGGTGTGGGGTATATCAGAGAGTGTTACAGTGAGGGGTGTGGGGTATATCAAAGTGTTACAGTGAGGGGTGTGGGGTATATCTGAGAGTGTTACAGTGAGGGGTGTGGGGTATATCAGAGAGTGTTACAGTGAGGGTTGTGGGGTATATCAGAGTGTTACTGTGAAGGGTGTGGGGTATATCAGAGTGTTACAGTGAGGGGTGTGGGATATATCAGAGAGTGTTACACTGAGGGGTGTGGGGTATATCAGAGAGTGTTACAGTGAGGGTGTGGGGTATATCAAAGTGTTACAGTGAGGGGTGTGGGGTATATCAGAGTGTTATAGTGAGGAGTGTGGGGTATATCAGAGAGTGTTACAGTGAGGGGTGTGGGGTATATCAGAGAGTGTTACAGTGAGGGGTGTGGGGTATATCAGAGAGTGTTACAGTGAGGGGTGTGGGGTATATCAGAGTGTTACAGTGAGGGGTGTGGGGTATATCAGAGTGTTACAGTGAAGGGTGTGGGGTATATCAGAGGGTTACAGTGAGGGGTGTGGGGTATATCAGAGTGTTACAGTGAGGGGTGTGGGTTATATCAGAGATTGTTACAGTGAGGGATGTGGTTATTTCTGAGAGTGTTACAGTGAGGGGTGTGGGGTATATCAGAGAGTGTTACAGTGACGGGTGTGGGGTATATCAGAGTGTTACAGTGAGGGGTGTGGGGTATATCAGAGTGTTACAGTGAGGGGTGTGGGGTATATCAGAGTGTTACAGTGAGGGGTGTGGGGTATATCAGAGTGTTACAGTGAGGTTGTGGGGTATATCAGAGTGTTACAGTGAGGGTGTGGGGTATATCAGAGTGTTATAGTGAGGGGTGTGGGGTATATCAGAGTGTTGCAGTGAGGCGTGTGGGGTATATCAGAGTGTTACAGTGAGGGGTGTGGGGTATATCAGTGAATGTTATAGTGAGGGGTGTGGGGTATATCAGAGAGTGTTACAGTGAGGGGTGTGGGGTATATCTGAGTGTTACAGTGAGGAGTGTGGGGTATATCAGAGAGTGTTACAGTGAGGGTGTGGGGTATATCAGAGAGTGTTACAGTGAGGGGTGTGGATATATCAGAGAGTGTTACAGTGAGGGTATGGGGTATATCAGAGAGTGTTACAGTGAGGAGTGTGGGGTATATCAGAGAGTGTTACAGTGAAGGTGTGGTGTATATCAGAGTGCTACAGTGAGGGGTGTGGGGTATATCAGAGAGTGTTACAGTGCGGAGTGTGGGGTATATCAGAGAGTGTTACAGTGAGGGTGTGGTGTATATCAGAGTGCTACAGTGAGGGGTGTGGGGTATATCAGTATGTTACAGTGAGGAGTGTGGGGTATATCAGAGAGTGTTACAGTGAGGGGTGTGGGGTATATCAGAGTGTTACAGTGAGGGGTGTGGGGTATATCAGAGAGTGTTACAGTGAGGAGCGTGGGGTATATCAAAGTGTTACAGTGAGGGGTGTGGGGTATATCAGAGAGTGTTACAGTGAGGAGTGTGGGGTATATCAGAGAGTGTTACAGTGAGGAGTGTGGGGTATATCAGAGAGTGTTACAGTGAGGGGTGTGGGGTATATCAAAGTTTTACAGTGAGGGGTGTGGGGTATATCAGAGAGTGTTACAGTGAGGAGTGTGGGGTATATCAGAGAGTGTTACAGTGAGGAGTGTGGGGTATATCAGAGAGTGTTTCAGTGAGGGTGTGGGGTATATCAAAATGTTACAGTGAGGGGTGTGGGGTATATCAGAGAGTGTTACAGTGAGGAGTGTGGGGTATATCAAAATGTTACAGTGAGGGGTGTGGGGTATATCAGAGAGTGTTACAGTGAGGGGAGTGGGGTATATCAGAGAGTGTTACAGTGAGGGTGTGGGGTATATCAAAGTGTTACAGTGAGGGGTGTGGGGTATATCAGAGAGTGTTACAGTGAGGAGTGTGGGGTATATCAGAGAGTGTTACAGTGAGGGGTGTGGGGTATATCAAAGTGTTACAGTGAGGGGTGTGGGGTATATCAGAGAGTGTTACAGTGAGGGGTGTGGGGTATATCAAAGTGTTACAGTGAGGGGTGTGGGGTATATCAGAGAGTGTTACAGTGAGGGGTGTGGGGTATATCAAAGTGTTACAGTGAGGGGTGTGGGGTATATCTGAGAGTGTTACAGTGAGGAGTGTGGGGTATATCAGAGAGTGTTACAGTGAGGGGTGTGGGGTATATCAAAGTGTTACAGTGAGGGGTGTGGGGTATATCAGAGAGTGTTACAGTGAGGGATGTGGGGTATATCAAAGTGTTACAGTGAGGAGTGTGGGGTATATCAGAGAGTGTTACAGTGAGGGGTGTGGGGTATATCAGAGAGTGTTACAGTGAGGGGTGAGGGGTATATCAAAGTGTTACAGTGAGGGGTGTGGGGTATATCAGAGAGTGTTACAGTGAGGAGTGTGGGGTATATCAGAGAGTGTTACAGTGAGGGGTGTGGGGTATATCAGAGTGTTACAGTGAGGGGTGTGGGGTATATCAGAGTGTTACAGTGAGGAGTGTGGGGTATATCAGAGAGTGTTACAGTGAGGGGTGTGGGGTATATCAGAGAGTGTTACAGTGAGGAGTGTGGGGTATATCAGAGAGTGTTACAGTGAGGGGTGTGGGGTATATCAGAGAGTGTTACAGTGAGGGGTGTGGGGTATATCAAAGTGTTACAGTGAGGGGTGTGGGGTATATCAAAGTGTTACAGTGAGGGGTGTGGAGTATATCAGTGAGTGTTACAGTGAGGGGTGTGGGGTATATCAGAGAGTGTTACAGTGAGGGGTGTGGGGTATATCAGAGAGTGTTACAGTGAGGGGTGTGGGGTATATCAGAGAGTGTTACAGTGAGGGGTGTGGGGTATATCAGAGAGTGTTACAGTGGGGGGTGTGGGGTGTATCAGAGTGTTACAGTGAGGGGTGTGGGATATATCAGAGAGTGTTACACTGAGGGGTGTGGATATATCAGAGAGTGTTCCAGTGAGGGTATGGCGTATATCAGAGAGTGTTACAGTGAGGAGTGTGGGGTATATCAGAGAGTGTTACAGTGAGGGGTGTGGGGTATATCAGAGAGTGTTACAGTGAGGGGTGTGAGGTATATCAGTATGTTACAGTGAGGAGTGTGGGGTATATCAGAGAGTGTTACAGTGAGGGGTGTGAGGTATATCAGTATGTTACAGTGAGGAGTGTGGGGTATATCAGAGAGTGTTACAGTGAGGGGTGTGGGGTATATCAGAGAGTGTTACAGTGAGGGGTGTGGGGTATATCAGAGAGTGTTACAGTGAGGGGTGTGGGGTATATCAGAGAGTGTTACAGTGAGGGGTGTGGGGTATATCAGAGAGTGTTACAGTGAGGGGTGTGGGGTATATCAGAGTGTTACAGTGAGGGGTGTGGGATATATCAGAGAGTGTTACACTGAGGGGTGTGGGCTATATCAGAGAGTGTTACAGTGAGGAGTGTGGGGTATATCAGAGAGTGTTACAGTGAGGGTGTGGGGTATATCAAAGTGTTACAGTGAGGGGTGTGGGGTATATCAGAGAGTGTTACAGTGAGGGGTGTGGGGTATATCAGAGTGTTACAGTGAGGGGTGTGGGGTATATCAGAGTGTTACAGTGAAGGGTGTGGGGTATATCAGAGGGTTACAGTGAGGGGTGTGGGGTATATCAGAGTGTTACAGTGAGGGGTGTGGGTTATATCAGAGATTGTTACAGTGAGGGATGTGGTTATTTCTGAGAGTGTTACAGTGAGGGGTGTGGGGTATATCAGAGAGTGTTACAGTGACGGGTGTGGGGTATATCAGAGTGTTACAGTGAGGGGTGTGGGGTATATCAGAGTGTTACAGTGAGGGGTGTGGGGTATATCAGAGTGTTACAGTGAGGTTGTGGGGTATATCAGAGTGTTACAGTGAGGGTGTGGGGTATATCAGAGTGTTATAGTGAGGGGTGTGGGGTATATCAGAGTGTTGCAGTGAGGCGTGTGGGGTATATCAGAGTGTTACAGTGAGGGGTGTGGGGTATATCAGTGAATGTTATAGTGAGGGGTGTGGGGTATATCAGAGAGTGTTACAGTGAGGTGTGTGGGGTATATCAGAGTGTTACAGTGAGGAGTGTGGGGTATATCAGAGAGTGTTACAGTGAGGGTGTGGGGTATATCAGAGAGTGTTACAGTGAGGGGTGTGGATATATCAGAGAGTGTTACAGTGAGGGTATGGGGTATATCAGAGAGTGTTACAGTGAGGAGTGTGGGGTATATCAGAGAGTGTTACAGTGAAGGTGTGGTGTATATCAGAGTGCTACAGTGAGGGGTGTGGGGTATATCAGAGAGTGTTACAGTGCGGAGTGTGGGGTATATCAGAGAGTGTTACAGTGAGGGTGTGGTGTATATCAGAGTGCTACAGTGAGGGGTGTGGGGTATATCAGTATGTTACAGTGAGGAGTGTGGGGTATATCAGAGAGTGTTACAGTGAGGGGTGTGGGGTATATCAGAGTGTTACAGTGAGGGGTGTGGGGTATATCAGAGAGTGTTACAGTGAGGAGCGTGGGGTATATCAAAGTGTTACAGTGAGGGGTGTGGGGTATATCAGAGAGTGTTACAGTGAGGAGTGTGGGGTATATCAGAGAGTGTTACAGTGAGGGGTGTGGGGTATATCAAAGTTTTACAGTGAGGGGTGTGGGGTATATCAGAGAGTGTTACAGTGAGGAGTGTGGGGTATATCAGAGAGTGTTACAGTGAGGAGTGTGGGGTATATCAGAGAGTGTTACAGTGAGGAGTTTGGGGTATATCAGAGAGTGTTACAGTGAGGAGTGTGGGGTATATCAGAGAGTGTTACAGTGAGGGGTGTGGGGTATATCAAAGTGTTACAGTGAGGGGTGTGGGGTATATCAGAGAGTGTTACAGTGAGGAGAGTGGGGTATATCAGAGAGTGTTACAGTGAGGGGTGTGGGGTATATCAAAGTGTTACAGTGAGGGGTGTGGGGTATATCAGAGAGTGTTACAGTGAGGGGTGTGGGGTATATCAAAGTGTTACAGTGAGGGGTGTGGGGTATATCTGAGAGTGTTACAGTGAGGGGTGTGGGGTATATCAGAGAGTGTTACAGTGAGGGGTGTGGGGTATATCAGAGTGTTACAATGAGGGTTGTGGGGTATATCAGAGTGTTACTGTGAAGGGTGTGGGGTATATCAGAGTGTTACAGTGAGGGGTGTGGGATATATCAGAGAGTGTTACACTGAGGGGTGTGGGCTATATCAGAGAGTGTTACAGTGAGGAGTGTGGGGTATATCAGAGAGTGTTACAGTGAGGGTGTGGGGTATATCAAAGTGTTACAGTGAGGGGTGTGGGGTATATCAGAGAGTGTTACAGTGAGGGGTGTGGGGTATATCAGAGTGTTACAGTGAGGGGTGTGGGGTATATCAGAGTGTTACAGTGAAGGGTGTGGGGTATATCAGAGGGTTACAGTGAGGGGTGTGGGGTATATCAGAGTGTTACAGTGAGGGGTGTGGGTTATATCAGAGAGTGTTACAGTGAAGGGTGTGGGGTATATCAGAGAGTGTTACAGTGAGGGGTGTGGGGTATATCAGAGAGTGTTACAGTGACGGGTGTGGGGTATATCAGAGTGTTACAGTGAGGGGTGTGGGGTATATCAGAGTGTTACAGTGAGGGGTGTGGGGTATATCAGAGTGTTACAGTGAGGGGTGTGGGGTATATCAGGGAGTGTTACAGTGAGGGGTGTGGGGTATATCAGAGTGTTACAGTGAGGGGTGTGGGGTATATCAGAGTGTTACAGTGAGGGGTGTGGGGTATATCAGAGTGTTACAGTGAGGTTGTGGGGTATATCAGAGTGTTACAGTGAGGGTGTGGGGTATATCAGAGTGTTATAGTGAGGGGTGTGGGGTATATCAGAGTGTTGCAGTGAGGCGTGTGGGGTATATCAGAGTGTTACAGTGAGGGGTGTGGGGGTATATCAGTGAATGTTATAGTGAGGGGTGTGGGGTATATCAGAGAGTGTTACAGTGAGGTGTGGGGGGTATATCAGAGTGTTACAGTGAGGAGTGTGGGGTATATCAGAGAGTGTTACAGTGAGGGTGTGGGGTATATCAGAGAGTGTTACAGTGAGGGGTGTGGATATATCAGAGAGTGTTACAGTGAGGGTATGGGGTATATCAGAGAGTGTTACAGTGAGGAGTGTGGGGTATATCAGAGAGTGTTACAGTGAAGGTGTGGGGTATATCAGAGTGTTACAGTGAGGGGTGTGGGGTATATCAGAGAGTGTTACAGTGAGGAGCGTGGGGTATATCAAAGTGTTACAGTGAGGGGTGTGGGGTATATCAGAGAGTGTTACAGTGAGGAGTGTGGGCTATATCAGAGAGTGTTACAGTGAGGAGTGTGGGGTATATCAGAGAGTGTTACAGTGAGGGGTGTGGGGTATATCAAAGTTTTACAGTGAGGGGTGTGGGGTATATCAGAGAGTGTTACAGTGAGGAGTGTGGGGTATATCAGAGAGTGTTACAGTGAGGTGTGTGGGGTATATCAAAGTGTTACAGTGAGGGGTGTGGGGTATATCAGAGAGTGTTACAGTGAGGGGTGTGGGGTATATCAAAGTGTTACAGTGAGGGATGTGGGGTATATCAGAGAGTGTTACAGTGAGGGGTGTGGGGTATATCAAAGTGTTACAGTGAGGGGTGTGGGGTATATCTGAGAGTGTTACAGTGAGGAGTGTGGGGTATATCAGAGAGTGTTACAGTGAGGGGTGTGGGGTATATCAAAGTGTTACAGTGAGGGGTGTGGGGTATATCAGAGAGTGTTACAGTGAGGGATGTGGGGTATATCAAAGTGTTACAGTGAGGAGTGTGGGGTATATCAGAGAGTGTTACAGTGAGGGGTGTGGGGTATATCAGAGAGTGTTACAGTGAGGGGTGAGGGGTATATCAGAGAGTGTTACAGTGAGGGGTGTGGGGTATATCAAAGTGTTACAGTGAGGGGTGTGGGGTATATCAGAGAGTGTTACAGTGAGGAGTGTGGGGTATATCAGAGAGTGTTACAGTGAGGGGTGTGGGGTATATCAGAGTGTTACAGTGAGGGGTGTGGGGTATATCAGAGTGTTACAGTGAGGAGTGTGGGGTATATCAGAGAGTGTTACAGTGAGGGGTGTGGGGTATATCAGAGAGTGTTACAGTGAGGAGTGTGGGGTATATCAGAGAGTGTTACAGTGAGGGGTGTGGGGTATATCAGAGAGTGTTACAGTGAGGGGTGTGGGGTATATCAAAGTGTTACAGTGAGGGGTGTGGGGTATATCAAAGTGTTACAGTGAGGGGTGTGGAGTATATCAGTGAGTGTTACAGTGAGGGGTGTGGGGTATATCAGAGAGTGTTACAGTGAGGGGTGTGGGGTATATCAGAGAGTGTTACAGTGAGGGGTGTGGGGTATATCAGAGAGTGTTACAGTGAGGGGTGTGGGGTATATCAGAGAGTGTTACAGTGGGGGGTGTGGGGTGTATCAGAGTGTTACAGTGAGGGGTGTGGGATATATCAGAGAGTGTTACACTGAGGGGTGTGGGCTATATCAGAGAGTGTTACAGTGAGGAGTGTGGGGTATATCAGAGAGTGTTACAGTGAGGGTGTGGGGTATATCAAAGTGTTACAGTGAGGGGTGTGGGGTATATCAGAGAGTGTTACAGTGAGGGGTGTGGGGTATATCAGAGTGTTACAGTGAGGGGTGTGGGGTATATCAGAGTGTTACAGTGAAGGGTGTGGGGTATATCAGAGGGTTACAGTGAGGGGTGTGGGGTATATCAGAGTGTTACAGTGAGGGGTGTGGGTTATATCAGAGATTGTTACAGTGAGGGATGTGGTTATTTCTGAGAGTGTTACAGTGAGGGGTGTGGGGTATATCAGAGAGTGTTACAGTGACGGGTGTGGGGTACATCAGAGTGTTACAGTGAGGGGTGTGGGGTATATCAGAGTGTTGCAGTGAGGTTGTGGGGTATATCAGAGTGTTACAGTGAGGGTGTGGGGTATATCAGAGTGTTATAGTGAGGGGTGTGGGGTATATCAGAGTGTTGCAGTGAGGCGTGTGGGGTATATCAGAGTGTTACAGTGAGGGGTGTGGGGTATATCAGTGAATGTTATAGTGAGGGGTGTGGGGTATATCAGAGAGTGTTACAGTGAGGTGTGTGGGGTATATCAGAGTGTTACAGTGAGGAGTGTGGGTTATATCAGAGAGTGTTACAGTGAGGGTGTGGGGTATATCAGAGAGTGTTACAGTGAGGGGTGTGGATATATCAGAGAGTGTTACAGTGAGGGTATGGGGTATATCACAGAGTGTTACAGTGAGGAGTGTGGGGTATATCAGAGAATGTTACAGTGAAGGTGTGGTGTATATCAGAGTGCTACAGTGAGGGGTGTGGGGGTATATCAGAGAGTGTTACAGTGCAGAGTGTGGGGTATATCAGATAGTGTTACAGTGAGGGTGTGGTGTATATCAGAGTGCTACAGTGAGGGGTGTGGGGTATATCAGTATGTTACAGTGAGGAGTGTGGGGTATATCAGAGAGTGTTACAGTGAGGGGTGTGGGGTATATCAGAGTGTTACAGTGAGGGGTGTGGGGTATATCAGAGAGTGTTACAGTGAGGAGCGTGGGGTATATCAAAGTGTTACAGTGACGGGTGTGGGGTATATCAGAGAGTGTTACAGTGAGGAGTGTGGGGTATATCAGAGAGTGTTACAGTGAGGAGTGTGGGGTATATCAGAGAGTGTTACAGTGAGGGGTGTGGGGTATATCAAAGTTTTACAGTGAGGGGTGTGGGGTATATCAGAGAGTGTTACAGTGAGGAGTGTGGGGTATATCAGAGAGTGTTACAGTGAGGAGTGTGGGGTATATCAGAGAGTGTTACAGTGAGGAGTGTGGGGTATATCAGAGAGTGTTACAGTGAGGAGTGTGGGGTATATCAGAGAGTGTTACAGTGAGGGGTGTGGGTTATATCAAAGTGTTACAGTGAGGGGTGTGGGGTATATCAAAGTGTTACAGTGAGGGGTGTGGGGTATATCAGAGAGTGTTACAGTGAGGAGAGTGGGGTATATCAGAGAGTGTTACAGTGAGGGGTGTGGGGTATATCAAAGTGTTACAGTGAGGGGTGTGGGGTATATCAGAGAGTGTTACAGTGAGGGGTGTGGGTTATATCAAAGTGTTACAGTGAGGGGTGTGGGGTATATCTGAGAGTGTTACAGTGAGGAGTGTGGGGTATATCAGAGAGTGTTACAGTGAGGGGTGTGGGGTATATCAGAGAGTGTTACAGTGAGATGTGTGGGGTATATCAGAGTGTTACAGTGAGGGGTGTGGGGTATATCAGAGTGTTACAGTGAGGGGTGTGGGGTATATCAGAGTGTTACAGTGAGGAGTGTGGGGTATATCAGAGTGTTACAGTGAGGGGTGTGGGGTATATCAGAGAGTGTTACAGTGAGGGGTGTGGGGTATATCAGAGTGTTACAGTGTGGGGTGTGGGGTATATCAGAGTGTTACAGTGAGGAGTGTGGGGTATATCAGAGTGTTACAGTGAGGGGTGTGGGGTATATCAGAGAGTGTTACAGTGAGGGGTGTGGGGTATATCAGAGTGTTACAGTGAGGGGTGTGGGGTATATCAGAGAGTGTTACAGTGAGGGGTGTGGTGTATATCAGAGAGTGTTACAGTGAGGGGTGTGGGGTATATCAGAGTGTTACAGTGAGGGGTGTGGGGTATATCAGAGTGTTATAGTGAGGGGTGTGGGGTAGATCAGAGTGTTACAGTGAGGGGTGTGGGGTATATCAGAGTGTTACAGTGAAGGGTGTGGGGTATATCAGAAGGTTACAGTGAGGGGTGTCGAGTATATCAGAGTGTTACAGTGATGGGTGTGGGGTATATCAGAGAGTGTTACAGTGAGGGGTGTGGGGTATATCAGAGTGTTACAATGAGGGGTGTGGGGTATATCAGAGTGTTACAGTGAAGGGTGTGGGGTATATCAGAGGGTTACAGTGAGGGGTGTGGGGTATATCAGTGTGTTACAGTGAGGGGTGTGGGGTATATCAGTGTGTTACAGTGAGGGGTGTGGGGTATATCAGAGTGTTACAGTGAAGGGTGTGGGGTATATCAGAGGGTTACAGTGAGGGGTGTGGGGTATATCAGAGATTGTTACAGTGAGGGATGTGGTTTTCTCTGAGAGTGTTACAGTGAGGGGTGTGGGGTATATCAGAGAGTGTTACAGTGAAGGGTGTGGGGTATATCAGAGTGTTACAGTGAGGGTTGTGGGGTATATCAGAGTGTTACAGTGAGGGGTGTGGGGTATATCAGGGTGTTACAGTGAGGGGTGTGAGGTATATCAGAGTGTTACAGTGAGTGGTGTGGGGTATATCAGAGAGTGTTACAGTGAGGGTGTGGGGTATATCAGAGTGTTACAGTGAGGGGTGTGTGGTATATCAGAGAGTGTTACAGTGAGGGGTGTGGGGTGTATCAGAGTGTTACAGTGAGGGGTGTGAGGTATATCAGAGTGTTACAGTGAGGTTGTGGGGTATATCAGAGAGTGTTACAGTGAGGGTGTGGGGTATATCAGAGTGTTATAGTGAGGGGTGTGGGGTATATCAGAGTGTTACAGTGAGGGGTGTGGGGTATATCAGTGAATGTTACAGTGAGGGGTGTGGGGTATATCAGAGAGTGTTACAGTGAGGGGTGTGGGGTATAGCAGAGTGTTACAGTGAGGGGTGTGGGGTATATCAGTGAATGTTACAGTGAGGTGTGTGGGGTATATCAGAGTGTTACAGTGAGGAGTGTGGGGTATATCAGAGAGTGTTACAGTGAGGGGTGTGGGGTATATCAGAGTGTTACAGTGAGGGTGGTGGGTATATTAGAGAGTGTTACAGTGAGGGGTGTGGATATATCAGAGAGTGTTACAGTGAGGGTATGGCGTATATCAGAGAGTGTTACAGTGAGGAGTGTGGGGTATATCAGAGAGTGTTACCGTGAGGGTGTGTTGTATATCAGAGTGCTACAGTGAGGGGTGTGGGGTATATCAGAGAGTGTTACAGTGAGGAGTGTGGGGTATATCAGAGAGTGTTACAGTGAGGGTGTGGGTTATATCAGAGAGTGTTACAGTGAGGGGTGTGGGGTATATCAGAGAGTGTTACAGTGAGGGTGTGGTGTATATCAGAGAGCTACAGTGAGGGGTGTGGGGTATATCAGAGTGTTACAGTGAGGGGTGTGGGCTATATCAGAGTGTTACAGTGAGCGGTGTGGGGTATATCAGAGAGTGTTACAGTGAGGGTGTGGGGTATATCAAAGTGTTACAGTGAGGGGTGTGGGGTATATCAGAGAGTGTTACAGTGAGGGTGTGGGGTATATCAAGGTGTTACAGTGAGGGGTGTGGGGTATATCAGAGAGTGTTACACTGAGGGGTGTGGGGTATATCAGAGTGTTACAGTGAGGGGTGTGGGGTATATCAGAGTGTTACAGTGAAGGGTGTGGGGTATATCAGAGGGTTACAGTGAGGGGTGTGGGGTATATCAGAGTGTTACAGTGAGGGGTGTGGGTTATATCAGAGATTGTTACAGTGAGGGATGTGGTTATTTCTGAGAGTGTTACAGTGAGGGGTGTGGGGTATATCAGAGAGTGTTACAGTGACGGGTGTGGGGTATATCAGAGTGTTACAGTGAGGGGTGGGGTATATCAGAGAGTGTTACAGTGACGGGTGTGGGGTATATCAGAGTGTTACAGTGAGGGGTGTGGGGTATATCAGAGTGTTACAGTGAGGGGTGTGGGGTATATCAGAGTGTTACAGTGAGGGGTGTGGGGTATATCAGAGTGTTACAGTGAGGTTGTGGGGTATATCAGAGTGTTACAGTGAGGGTGTGGGGTATATCAGAGTGTTATAGTGAGGGGTGTGGGGTATATCAGAGTGTTGCAGTGAGGCGTGTGGGGTATATCAGTGTGTTACAGTGAGGGGTGTGGGGTATATCAGTGAATGTTATAGTGAGGGGTGTGGGGTATATCAGAGAGTGTTACAGTGAGGGGTGTGGGGTATATCTGAGTGTTACAGTGAGGGGTGTGGGGTATATCAGAGAGTGTTACAGTGAGGTGTGGGGGGTATATCAGAGTGCTCCAGTGAGGAGTGTGGGGTATATCAGAGAGTGTTACAGTGAGGGGTGTGGGGTATATCAGAGAGTGTTACAGTGAGGGGTGTGGATATATCAGAGAGTGTTACAGTGAGGGTATGGGGTATATCAGAGAGTGTTACAGTGAGGAGTGTGGGGTATATCAGAGAGTGTTACAGTGAAGGTGTGGTGTATATCAGAGTGCTACAGTGAGGGGTGTGGGGTATATCAGAGAGTGTTACAGTGCGGAGTGTGGGGGATATCAGAGAGTGTTACAGTGAGGGTGTGAGGTATATCAGAGTGCTACAGTGAGGGGTGTGGGGTATATCAGTATGTTACAGTGAGGAGTGTGGGGTATATCAGAGTGTTACAGTGAGGGGTGTGGGGTATATCAGAGTGTTACAGTGAGGTGTGTGGGGTATATCAGAGAGTGTTACAGTGAGGGTGTGGGGTATATCAGAGTGCTACAGTGAGGGGTGTGGGGTATATCAGTATGTTACAGTGAGGAGTGTGGGGTATATCAGAGAGTGTTACAGTGAGGGGTGTGGGGTATATCAGAGTGTTACAGTGAGGGGTGTGGGGTATATCAGAGAGTGTTACAGTGAGGAGCGTGGGGTATATCAAAGTGTTACAGTGAGGGGTGTGGGGTATATCAGAGAGTGTTACAGTGAGGAGTGTGGGGTATATCAGAGAGTGTTATCGTGAGGAGTGTGGGGTATATCAGAGAGTGTTACAGTGAGGGGTGTGGGGTATATCAAAGTTTTACAGTGAGGGGTGTGGGGTATATCAGAGAGTGTTACAGTGAGGAGTGTGGGGTATATCAGAGAGTGTTACAGTGAGGAGTGTGGGGTATATCAGAGAGTGTTACAGTGAGGGGTGTGGGGTATATCAAAGTGTTACAGTGAGGGGTGTGGGGTATATCAGAGAGTGTTACAGTGAGGAGTGTGGGGTATATCAGAGAGTGTTACAGTGAGGGTGTGGGGTATATCAAAATGTTACAGTGAGGGGTGTGGTGTATATCAGAGAGTGTTACAGTGAGGAGTGTGGGGTATATCAGAGAGTGTTACAGTGAGGGTGTGGGGTATATCAAAGTGTTACAGTGAGGGGTGTGGGGTATATCAGAGAGTGTTACAGTGAGGAGTGTGGGGTATATCAGAGAGTGTTACAGTGAGGGGTGTGGGGTATATCAAAGTGTTACAGTGAGGGGTGTGGGGTATATCAGAGAGTGTTACAGTGAGGGGTGTGGGGTATATCAAAGTGTTACAGTGAGGGGTGTGGGGTATATCAGAGAGTGTTACAGTGAGGGGTGTGGGGTATATCAAAGTGTTACAGTGAGGGGTGTGGGGTATATCTGAGAGTGTTACAGTGAGGAGTGTGGGGTATATCAGAGAGTGTTACAGTGAGGGGTGTGGGGTATATCAAAGTGTTACAGTGAGGGGTGTGGGGTATATCAGAGAGTGTTACAGTGAGGGATGTGGGGTATATCAAAGTGTTACAGTGAGGAGTGTGGGGTATATCAGAGAGTGTTACAGTGAGGAGTGTGGGGTATATCAGAGAGTGTTACAGTGAGGGGTGTGGGGTATATCAGAGTGTTACAGTGAGGGGTGTGGGGTATATCAGAGAGTGTTACAGTGAGGGGTGAGGGGTATATCAGAGAGTGTTACAGTGAGGGGTGTGGGGTATATCAAAGTGTTACAGTGAGGGGTGTGGGGTATATCAGAGAGTGTTACAGTGAGGAGTGTGGGGTATATCAGAGAGTGTTACAGTGAGGGGTGTGGGGTATATCAGAGTGTTACAGTGAGGGGTGTGGGGTATATCAGAGTGTTACAGTGAGGAGTGTGGGGTATATCAGAGAGTGTTACAGTGAGGGGTGTGGGGTATATCAGAGTGTTACAGTGAGGGTGTGGGGTATATTAGAGAGTGTTACAGTGAGGGGTGTGGATATATCAGAGAGTGTTACAGTGAGGGTATGGCGTATATCAGAGAGTGTTACAGTGAGGAGTGTGGGGTATATCAGAGAGTGTTACAGTGAGGGTGTGTTGTATATCAGAGTGCTACAGTGAGGGGTGTGGGGTATATCAGAGAGTGTTACAGTGAGGAGTGTGGGGTATATCAGAGAGTGTTACAGTGAGGGTGTGGGGTATATCAGAGAGTGTTACAGTGAGGGGTGTGGGGTATATCAGAGAGTGTTACAGTGAGGGTGTGGTGTATATCAGAGAGCTACAGTGAGGGGTGTGGGGTATATCAGAGTGTTACAGTGAGGGGTGTGGGCTATATCAGAGTGTTACAGTGAGCGGTGTGGGGTATATCAGAGAGTGTTACAGTGAGGGTGTGGGGTATATCAAAGTGTTACAGTGAGGGGTGTGGGGTATATCAGAGAGTGTTACAGTGAGGGTGTGGGGTATATCAAAGTGTTATAGTGAGGGGTGTGGGGTATATCAGAGAGTGTTACACTGAGGGGTGTGGGGTATATCAGAGTGTTACAGTGAGGGGTGTGGGGTATATCAGAGTGTTACAGTGAGGGGTGTGGGGTATATCAGAGTGTTACAGTGAAGGGTGTGGGGTATATCAGAGGGTTACAGTGAGGGGTGTGGGGTATATCAGAGTGTTACAGTGAGGGGTGTGGGTTATATCAGAGATTGTTACAGTGTGGGATGTGGTTATTTCTGAGAGTGTTACAGTGAGGGGTGTGGGGTATATCAGAGAGTGTTACAGTGACGGGTGTGGGGTATATCAGAGTGTTACAGTGAGGGGTGTGGGGTATATCAGAGAGTGTTACAGTGACGGGTGTGGGGTATATCAGAGTGTTACAGTGAGGGGTGTGGGGTATATCAGAGTGTTACAGTGAGGGGTGTGGGGTATATCAGAGTGTTACAGTGAGGGGTGTGGGGTATATCAGAGTGTTACAGTGAGGTTGTGGGGTATATCAGAGTGTTACAGTGAGGGTGTGGGGTATATCAGAGTGTTATAGTGAGGGGTGTGGGGTATATCAGAGTGTTGCAGTGAGGCGTGTGGGGTATATCAGAGTGTTACAGTGAGGGGTGTGGGGTATATCAGAGAGTGTTACAGTGAGGTGTGGGGGGTATATCAGAGTGTTACAGTGAGGAGTGTGGGGTATATCAGAGAGTGTTACAGTGAGGGGTGTGGGGTATATCAGAGAGTGTTACAGTGAGGGGTGTGGATATATCAGAGAGTGTTACAGTGAGGAGTGTGGGGTATATCAGAGAGTGTTACAGTGAGGGGTGTGGGGTATATCAGAGAGTGTTACAGTGAGGAGTGTGGGGTATATCAGAGAGTGTTACAGTGAAGGTGTGGTGTATATCAGAGTGCTACAGTGAGGGGTGTGGGGTATATCAGAGAGTGTTACAGTGCGGAGTGTGGGGTATATCAGAGAGTGTTACAGTGAGGGTGTGGGGTATATCAGAGTGCTACAGTGAGGGGTGTGGGGTATATCAGTATGTTACAGTGAGGAGTGTGGGGTATATCAGAGTGTTACAGTGAGGGGTGTGGAGTATATCAGAGTGTTACAGTGAGGGGTGTGGGGTATATCAGAGAGTGTTACAGTGAGGGTGTGGCGTATATCAGAGTGCTACAGTGAGGGGTGTGGGGTATATCAGTATGTTACAGTGAGGAGTGTGGGGTATATCAGAGAGTGTTACAGTGAGGGGTGTGGGGTATATCAGAGTGTTACAGTGAGGGGTGTGGGGTATATCAGAGAGTGTTACAGTGAGGAGCGTGGGGTATATCAAAGTGTTACAGTGAGGGGTGTGGGGTATATCAGAGAGTGTTACAGTGAGGAGTGTGGGGTAGATCAGAGAGTGTTACAGTGAGGAGTGTGGGGTATATCAGAGAGTGTTACAGTGAGGGGTGTGGGGTATATCAAAGTTTTACAGTGAGGGGTGTGGGGTATATCAGAGAGTGTTACAGTGAGGAGTGTGGGGTATATCAGAGAGTGTTACAGTGAGGAGTGTGGGGTATATCAGAGAGTGTTACAGTGAGGGGTGTGGGGTATATCAAAGTGTTACAGTGAGGGGTGTGGGGTATATCAGAGAGTGTTACAGTGAGGAGTGTGGGGTATATCAGAGAGTGTTACAGTGAGGGTGTGGGGTATATCAAAATGTTACAGTGAGGGGTGTGGGGTATATCAGAGAGTGTTACAGTGAGGAGTGTGGGGTATATCAGAGAGTGTTACAGTGAGGGTGTGGGGTATATCAAAGTGTTACAGTGAGGGGTGTGGGGTATATCAGAGAGTGTTACAGTGAGGAGTGTGGGGTATATCAGAGAGTGTTACAGTGAGGGGTGTGGGGTATATCAAAGTGTTACAGTGAGGGGTGTGGGGTATATCAGAGAGTGTTACAGTGAGGGGTGTGGGGTATATCAAAGTGTTACAGTGAGGGGTGTGGGGTATATCAGAGAGTGTTACAGTGAGGGGTGTGGGGTATATCAAAGTGTTACAGTGAGGGGTGTGGGGTATATCTGAGAGTGTTACAGTGAGGAGTGTGGGGTATATCAGAGAGTGTTACAGTGAGGGGTGTGGGGTATATCAAAGTGTTACAGTGAGGGGTGTGGGGTATATCAGAGAGTGTTACAGTGAGGGATGTGGGGTATATCAAAGTGTTACAGTGAGGAGTGTGGGGTATATCAGAGAGTGTTACAGTGAGGAGTGTGGGGTATATCAGAGAGTGTTACAGTGAGGGGTGTGGGGTATATCAGAGTGTTACAGTGAGGGGTGTGGGGTATATCAGAGAGTGTTACAGTGAGGGGTGAGGGGTATATCAGAGAGTGTTACAGTGAGGGGTGTGGGGTATATCAAAGTGTTACAGTGAGGGGTGTGGGGTATATCAGAGAGTGTTACAGTGAGGAGTGTGGGGTATATCAGAGAGTGTTACAGTGAGGGGTGTGGGATATATCAGAGTGTTACAGTGAGGGGTGTGGGGTATATCAGAGTGTTACAGTGAGGAGTGTGGGGTATATCAGAGAGTGTTACAGTGAGGGGTGTGGGGTATATCAGAGAGTGTTACAGTGAGGAGTGTGGGGTATATCAGAGAGTGTTACAGTGAGGGGTGTGGGGTATATCAGAGAGTGTTACAGTGAGGGGTGTGGGGTATATCAAAGTGTTACAGTGAGGGGTGTGGGGTATATCAAAGTGTTACAGTGAGGGGTGTGGAGTATATCAGTGAGTGTTGCAGTGAGGGGTGTGGGGTATATCAAAGAGTGTTACAGTGAGGAGTGTGGGGTATATCAGCGTGTTACAGTGAGGAGTGTGGGGTATATCAGCGTGTTACAGTGAGGAGTGTGGGGTATATCAGAGAGTGTTACAGTGAGGGGTGTGGGGTATATCAGAGTGTTACAGTGAGGGGTGTGGAGTATATCAGAGAGTGTTACAGTGAGGGGTGTGGGGTATATCAGAGAGTGTTACAGTGAGGAGTGTGGGGTATATCAGCGTGGTACAGTGAGGAGTGTGGGGTATATCAGCGTGGTACAGTGAGGAGTGTGGGGTATGTCAGCGTGTTACAGTGAGGAGTGTGGGATATATCAGAGAGTGTTACAGTGAGGGGTGTGGGGTATATCAGAGAGTGTTACAGTGAGGGGTGTGGGGTATATCAGAGAGTGTTACAGTGAGGGTGTTGGGTCGTGGTAGGAAGAATAGAAAAACAGAATCTTTTTTAAATGGCGAGAAACTTTCAAATGTTGGTGTTCAGAGAGATTTGGGTGTCTTCGTGCAAGAAACACAGAAAGCTAGCACACAGACACAGCAAGCAATAAGGAAGGCAAATGGCATGTTGGCCTTTATTGTAAGGGGGTTGGAGTATAAGATTGAGAAGTCTTGCTCCAATTGTACTGGGCCTTGGTGAGACCACACCTGGAGTGCTGTGCCCAGTTTGGGTCTCCTTATCAAAGGAAGGATATACTTGCCTTGGAGGCGGTGCAACGAAGGTTCACTAGATTGATTCCTGGGATGAGAGGGTTGTCCTATGAGGAGAGATTGAGTAGAATGGGCTGATACTCTCTGGAGTTTAGAAGAATGAGAGATGATCTCATTGAAACATATAAGATTCTGAGGGGGATTGACAGGGTAGATGCTGAGAGGTTGTTTCCCCCTGGCTGGACTGTCTAGAACCAGGGCCAATTTGCACACAGCAAGCTCCCACAACCAGCAATGTGCTAATAACCGGATAATCTATTTTTTAGTGATGTTGATTGATGGATAAATATTGGCCAGGATACCGGGGAGAACTCCCCCTGCTCTTCTTCGAAATAGTGCCATGAGATCTTTTACGTCCACCTGAGACAGCAGACGGGGCCTCGGTTTAACATCTCATCCGAAAGACGGCATCTCTGCCAGTGCGGCGCTAACTCAGTACTGCCCCTCCGACAGTGCAGCGCTCCCTCGGTACTGCCCCTCCGACAGTGCAGTGCTCCCTCAGTACTGCCCCTCCGACAGTGCGGCGCTCCCTCAGTACTGGCACTGGGAGTGTCAGCCTAGCTTTATGTGCTGCAAGTCTCAGGAGTGGGGCTCGAACCCACAATCATCTGACTCAGAGGCGAATGTGCTACCCACTGAGCCACGGCTGAGCACACGTTCTCCGCGGTATTTCACAGGGGCTGCTGGTGGCCAATAGTGAAGTAAAGTCCAGGTGTCTCGCGCCCAGGGTGTCAGAGCTACAGCCATTCTGATTTGCAAAGTGGAGGTGATGGGATGCACAATTGTGCTGAATGCACATTTCCAAATCAGATATTTGCAAACGGAATGTAATCTTGTTATGCAGGAGGCTTTCAACGTCAACAAGAACCTGACTCGAGATTCCTACCTGACAGGATTGTTTTCAGCACTAAACAAGCCACTAAGTACAGGAATGTAGAGTGAGTGATTGAACGTTACAACAACCTGCATTTATCCAGTGCTCTTAACATAATAAAATGTCCCAAGGCCCTTCGCAGGAGCGCAAACAGACACCGAGCCACATGAGGAGATATTAGGACAGGTGACCAAAAGCTTGGTCAAAGAGGTCGGTTTTAAGGAGTGTCTTAAAGGAGGAGAGTGAGGCGGAGAGGTTTAGGGAGGGAATTCCAGAGCTTAGGGGCCCAGGCAGCTGAAGGCACGGCCGCCAATGGTGGAGCGATTAAAATCGGGGGATGCTCAAGAGGGCAGAATTGGAGGAGCTCAGAGATCTCGGGGGGTTGTGGGGCTGGAGGAGGTTACAGGGATAGGGAGGGGGGCGAGGGCCACGGAGGGATTTGAAAACAAGGATGAGAATTTTGAAATCGAGGCGTTGCCGGACCTGGAGCCAGTGTAGGTCAGCGAGCACGGGGGGCGATGGGTGAACGGGACTTGGTGCGAGTTAGGACACGGGGCAGTGAGCACAGGGGGTGATGGGTGAACGGGACTCGGTGCGAGTTAGGACACGGGGGCAGTGAGCACAGGGGGTGATGGATGAACGGGACTCGGTGCGAGTTAGGACACGGGGCAGTGAGCACAGGGGGTGATGGGTGAACGGGACTCGGTGCGAGTTAGGACACGGGGGCAGTGAGCACAGGGGGTGATGGATGAACGGGACTCGGTGCGAGTTAGGACACGGGGGCAGCAGAGTTTTAGATGAGCTAACGTTGACGGAGGTTGGTCGGTGGGAGTCCGCTCAAGAGAGCGTCGGAATAGTCAAGTCTAGGGGTAACATAGACACGGATGTGGGTTCCCCCCCCCCGTTATATGTTGGATTGCAGCCAGGAATCAGTTGGCCGTATTCTGAATGGGCTCCTTGGCCTAGAAATTCGGTGGCACCCCGTTTGGGCGCCTGTGTCGCCAGGGCGCCGGAAGTACCGCCAGAAATTCAGTTTGAGTGCACCAAACGGAAGCGCGCTGCTACTCGAGGCGCCCCGCATCCGTCTTGGGGCGCTGCAACTGAAGTTCGCAGCGCAACGTGCCGCAGCGCCACACGCTGCAGCACGGCGCGCTGCGGTACTGCAGGCCTTCCTCCCCTTCTTAAGTGCCGGGCTCTTGGGAGTCTGCCGGCACAATGCGGGGGGGTGCTCAGGTGGCCGGGGACGGCTGCACGAGGAGGTGCTGGCAGGCGGCCAGCAAAAAAAATGGCCGCCCCGCACCTCAGCACCTCTACCGCCGCAGGTAGGCCCCCCTGAACCGGTTGCAAATTGCGACCGGCGTTACAGCAGGGGGCGCTACCAAATTTCGCGATCGGGGCAGTAGTGGGGCGCTACGCACACCAATGACGTCATCGCTGGCGGTGCAGCGCTAACGGCTAGCGCCGCCATTAGTGCCCCGCTAAATTTCGCGGGAGGTGTGGCCAGTGGCTTTAAACCCACTAAGTGCCCTCTTTGGGCGCTAACTGGTGGCGCAGCCCACCGAATTTCTAGGCTCTTGTTTCTTGTTGAGATGGTGGATTTGGAGACTGGGTTCACTGCAGGCGAGGGACGTAAAGGCAACATGCGCGACTTTGCGCTTCTGGTTGCGATGCCGGTGGACGGTTAGCAATGTGGCGGTCGCCTTGGCCAAGCGTTAGAAGGAAATGGCCGATCCCCCCTAGCAGTCTACATATCTGTTGCTGGGTGTCGCCTTCTTCACCCCTGGAAGCAGGGATGTACGATAAAGGGAGCACGAGAGACTGGGGCAGAAATAGTTGCGGGGTGGATCAGCACGGTGCTCAGTGTAAAGGAGAGCGAGGTCCAGGAGCAGAATGCGGCAGTAATGCCAACCGTCCCTGCAGTCATACTGTGTCGAAGTGTTTCCTAACTTCACTCCTGAAAGGTCTGGCTCTAATTTTTAGACTCTGCCCCCTAGTCCTAGAATCCCCAACCAGCGGAAATAGTTTCTCTCTCTCTACCCTCTCAGGTCTTGTTAATATCTTGAAAACTTCGATCAGATCAACCCTTAACCTTCTAAATTCCATGGAATACAACCCTGGTTTGTGCAATCTCTCCTCGTAATTTAACCCTTGGAGTCCGGGTATCATTCTGGTAAACCTACGCTGCACTCCCTCCAAGGCCAGTATATCCTTCCTAAGGTGCGGGGCCCAGAACTGCTTCCAGTGCTCCAGGTGTGGTCTAACCAGGGCTTTGTACAGCTGCAGCATAACTTCTACCCCCTTGTACTCTAGTCCTCTCGATATAAAGGCCAGCATCCCATTGGCCATTTTGATTATTTTCTGTACCTGTCCCTGACATTTTAATGATCAATGTCCCTGGACCCCCCAAGTCTCTTTGGACCTCCACTGTATCTCGAGAAAGAATGAGTTTGAGTAAAAGACGACGTGGGGTGTCTTGATCCCGACACTTATCAGGATCCAGTTCTAATTTGGCCCCCTTAGGGTCGCCAACCCAGTAGGATTGCCCTGGAGTGTCCCGGAATTGAAGATTGATCTCCTTGAACAATTAACACAAAGACTTAAACGTATAACTCAAACAGGTCTTTACTGGTTGGAGGTAGGGACTGCACGTAGGTCTTTACTTCATGCCCACAGGCGGGAACTGAGGGGAGATCAGTACCCACAGTACTATTTATACCCCTATGGCCAGGAGTGGTACTGCGTATCACTACGCCCTACAAGTAGTGCAGTCCTGTCCATAGGTTCAAGTAGCACACATATTACATACACAACATTCCTCCCTTCTTAGCTTTACAGTCATCTCCCCATTTAACATAACGTAATAACATATATACATATATAACTTCAGGTTTACATAACAGAATAACATAGATACATAGATAACTTCATGTCAAAACAGATCACAGATTCAGTCTCTGCGGAAAACAGTTCACAGATTCAATCTCTGTGGTGTAGTCGGTTCACGTTGCTGGAGTGACTCATTCAATAGTCCTTCCATGGATTTAACAGTTTGAACTTCCGAACTGAATTGGCTCCGTTCGGAGGGACCACGTGTGTGATCTGGTAGAGGTAATAATGGTTCAGATGGGTCATCTTCTGTTTCGACTTTTCCTTTTCTGCTTCTTGGAGACTCTCTGGGCTCCACTGTCAGCTGCCAGCTGCATGCGCAGTTCCTCCTTCTCTTCCTCCTTTTTCCGTAGTAGAGCCACCTTCTCCCGATGTTCCGTAGACTTTCGGTGCTCCTCCATGATTTCTGTATGGTGGGAGTCGAAGTTACAAGTTGGGCAGGACAGGACATAGTAATATTCGGTGTCGTCCTGATCTAGGCCAGCGAGAGGGTCTTCTATTTCCTCCATACCCAGCTGGGCGTTAGCCAGCTTTTGTTCCAAGTCCAGACATCTTTCCTGAAGAGACTTCTTCATGCGTACCTCTTCATCCAGCTTTTTCTGGGCTTTCAGCAAGTCGTTTACTAATGACCTCATTTGAGATTTTACTACTTCAACTTCTTTTGGAGATTGATTGATCGGACTATTCAATCCCTCTACCGGAGCAGCTGTTTCAGCGGTCTGTTGTTCTACGTTGACGTGAGTCAGCGTACTTTTGGCATCCAAGGGCTGCTCTGTTGCAGTCATCTCAGTCTGTGTTGCCACCTCAGCTCTTCCAATAACCTTTGAGAGCTCCGAACCCCTTTCATTTGAATATTGAAGTTCGTGTTCAAGTTTTTCCCATTTCAGAGTCCTGTCCTTCAGTATATGCAGGAGTTGGCTGACCGTTAACTCCTCTGACATCAGACGTTTTGTGTGCTCCTGCTCCATTTTCTCCATCAGCTGCTTCTGTTGTCTTTCCAGATTCTCCAACTCTATATCAAAGAACTCTTTCGTTGCATTCAACTCTTGCTCAAAACGGCGAAGCATTTGTTCTAATTGCTGTTGTAGTTTGAAATGGAGTTGAGTTCGAGCCCGGTGTCCCTCAGAAATGGGCACATCAGTAGACTTGCCAGACTCAGAATCCACAGTTAAACTATGTTGTTGTTGCTCAGTGGAATTCTGTGCTGAAACTTTGTCTTTTGCACCTGAGTTGGGCTTACCATCATCCGTTCCAGAGTCTGGGCCGACTATCTTCACCGAGTTCTCACTCGTTATTGTTTGTAGGAAATGCCAGTCCATATTCATTTTCCTAATCCACTCCCGTCCTAGTAGTGGAGGACCTCCTTCAGATATCACATATAAGTCCATTATTTGACTGTCTTCGCCCTTGTGGACCACTGCAACCTCTATTGTCCCGATGGGGTACACTCTTTGCCCCGTGTATGTTTTCAATATAATCCCCGTATCCTGTAGGGGAATATGTTGGAATAACTTTCCGTAATCTTTCTTATTTATGACCGTCAATGCCGATCCAGTGTCCAATTCCAGTTTTACTTGGACTCCTTCTATCTGAAGAGTGACCCAAATTGTCTGGAGGTCTGCACCCTTACCAGCGTTGAGTACTCTTAAGCTAGCCAGTTCATTACAGCTTAAGCTAGCCAGTTCATTACTGCTAGCGTCTGAATCGGACTCCTGTTCGGTCACCTTGTGTACCTTTGCGTATTTTCCTTGCGGTGACTTCTTGTTGCTGGTCTTCTTCCCTGACCTGCATACTCTAGCTATATGTCCAAGCCTACCACAAGTTCTACATTCTTGGTTTTTAAACCAACACTGGTTCTGATCATGCGTTGTCTTTCCACAACGATAACATTTGCCAGAACTCACACCCAATTTGTGTGCACTGAGCTCCGGTGACCGTAGCTGCATTACTGCCGTGCCTCTCGCTGCGGCTTCGTGTGCTGCTGCCATAGTGACCGCCTTCTCAAGCGTCAGCTCATTCTCCTCGAGCAGTCGCTTTTGTGTATCCTGTTTAAATAAACCACACATAAATTTGTCTCGTAGTGCATCTGTCAGTCCCGTTCCAAGCTGGCAATATTTCGCTAATTTACGCAATTCCAGCAAATATTCAGCATTGCTTTCATGCTGTAGCTGCCTTCTGTACCCACAGTACTATTTATACCCCTATGGCCAGGAGTGGTACTGCGCATCACTACGCCCTACAAGTAGTGCAGTCCTGTCCATAGGTTCAAGTAGCACACATATTACATACACAACATCCCTGACATTTTAATGATCAATGTCCCTGGACCCCCCAAGTCTCTTTGGACCTCCACTGTATCTCGAGAAAGAATGAGTTTGAGTAAAAGACGACGTGGGGTGTCTTGATCCCTACACTTATCAGGATCCAGTTCTAATTTGGTCCCCTTAGGGTCCCAGTAGGATTGCCCTGGAGTGTCCCGGAATTGAAGATTGATCTCCTCGACATGGCGGTAAGACAGCAATTGCAGAAAAATCATAGGGGCATCAAAAAGAGGATTGGCCCGTATTTTCCGATCGCAGGCCTCCCGCGGGCAGAGGCCTGCGATCTGGAAAAATCTACCCCCTTACCCGAGGGCTCCCGGGACGCGCACGCACACGCTTCCGATCCTGGGCCTCTCCAAACTCCAAGTGCGCAGGGCCCACGTATCCCAGGGGCGCAGGCGGTTCGCAGCGTCCCTGGGATCACGTGGGCCATGGGGAGCCAATCAAAGAAGGGAATCTCCCTTCATACACTTGACAGGAAGACCTGTCAAATATACAAATGGAGATCACCCCAAACACACAGTCAAACTTTAAATACATTTTTTTTTAAATCACATTTTTAAAATGACTTGAAATTACAATAAAAATTAAATTTTTTGAAAAAAGAAATTCTTTTTTTACGGGGCTAAAAATAAACTTACCTTTTTTTAAAGTATTTTTAACCAGTGAAAATTTAAAAAAAAACTTTTGTAAGGGGTGGTGTTTGGGTCAGCTTTGCCTGTGACTTATGAGCGGTTCGAATCGCTCCCACTCCCTTGGTTCTAGACCTTGGACTTATTCAGGGGTTGTAATGGAATTGCAGCAGACAAACTGAATTTTGGTGAAAGAACTTTGGGCTAAAAATTCAGTTGGGCACCGTTTGGGGCGCCAAGCTCGCCTGGGCGCCGGAATTACCACTGCGAGCGGAGCCACTTGCGCCATCCGGATATTCAGTTTCTGCGCCCCAAATGGAAGCGGGCCGCTAATCAAGGCTTCCTGCGCCCCGCTTGGGGCGCTGAAACTGAATATCGGCGCGCTAAGGACCGCAGCGCCACACGCTGCGGCACGGCACGCTGCGGTACTGCAGGCCTTCCTCCCACTGTTAAGGGGGAGGTGCCTGCAACAGCGCGAGCCCCGCTCGCGAGTGCCGGCAAATGAGCCCGGCACCAAGGAGAAGTGCCGGGCTCTCGGGAAACAGCCGGCAATGCCGCGGGGGGGGGGGGGGTGTAGGAGGCCGGGGACGGAGGTGCTGGCAGGCGGCCGCCGAAAAAGCGGCCGGCCGCACCTCCACCTTAACTAGCGCCACTACCGCCACAGGTAGGCCCCTGTGTACCGGTCGCTATTTGCGGCCGGCGCTGAAGAGGCGGGCGCGACCAAATATGGTCATCAGGGCGGGAGCGGGGCGCTGCACACACCGATGACGTCATCGGTGGCGGCGCAGCGCTACAGGCTAACGCCGCCATTAGCGCCCCGCTAAATATCGCGGTAGGTGTGGCCAGTGGCGCAAAATCCACTGAGTGCCCTCTTTGGCCGCAAACTGGTGGCGCAGGCCACTGAATTTCTAGGCCTTTGTTCTTTATTTTGAGAAAGAAAATACAACACATTAATAACACTCTAATAAAATGGGGGAAACACTTCAACATACACGAGGGAAAAATTACAGTAGACAAAATCTCTCACCCCTCCCAATCCCACCTTACTAGCTAAGTTGGACTCTAAAGGACCAGGGATAATGCTCACCAAACGCAGGAATAGTTTGTAGAGTGGGAAAACTTGCGAATCTTCGGTTTTCTTCCGAGTTGGTTTTCTTTGGTGGCGGTGGCCCAATATTACCCGGTTGGCTGATGGTAATGTTTGGTTGGTTGTTTCGTAAGGCCCTTGTTGCCGCGAGGTGTCCGATGGTCACTGAAACTGTTGCTCTGGTTTCTGCTTGTGTGTTACTTCTGAGAGAGAGAGAGAGAGGAGAGAGAGAGAGAACTGCTTCGAGATGCTTGCATTTACTGAACTCGAACTTGGAACTCTCTATGTACTTCTTGAACTCCCACCTTTCTCAACTGTTTTCAACTGTTTGAACTGTTCTGCTGAAACCTTCCTGATGAGTCTTTTGAACTTCTTGACTTCCCAGCCTTTAGAAAACAGGCTTTTAATTATACTAATTGGGGCCTCCTAATCTGATTAAGTTGTTTAAAGTGGTTTCGGGGTGGTTCCATCGATCTTAAGTTGTTTTAAGAACGTGTGAAGTGGTTTCGGGATGGTCCCATCGATTGTTTAACCTCTTGTTTAATTGCAGTAAAGTTGTATTTTCCTGTGGTGGCCAAGGTTCTTTTGTTGGTTGGTGGTGTAGGAGTCTCTGCACTCCTAACAAAGAATCTATAACTTACTGGAAGTTAACAAGCTGAATTTATTGCCTAAGAACTTTACAAAACAAGAAACTACAGGAGAAGCTCAAAACAGGTCTTTCCTCTTTCAATCCACACGAGGACAAGCTGGTCCCGCCCTCTACCTCTGACGTCATGACGTCATCACGTTTCCCGCCGAAGGGGACGTCACGTGACCCACGTGATGACGTCATCGCGTCAGATCGCGATGTTGTCAATCTAGCTCTGTTTAACCAGAGCCAACTTGAAAGGTAATAACATTGGTTACAGACAATTATGTAAGTCACTTAGTGGTTTTGCCACAGTGGCATGTTTTGCATTTTGCAAGATTTTGGATGGTTCTGTAAGGCTGTTCTTCCGTGGGTCTATTGTTAGCATGTAAATTTCTTGATAGGGGCTGAGTGACGCTTTCCAGTTCCCCCGAGACAGTTTGATTACCTCGAATACTCAAAACTGGCTACTGCACAGGTGGATCCCAAATTCTTTGTTGCAGCCTTTTTCCCAAAACATGCCTGAATGTGTCCATTTAAAAAAAAATGCCAAGTCTGTTTTTGACCTTGAATCTCCCTGCTGGGCCCAACATGCTTTTTATCCTCCTGAGGTTTTTAGCAAGGGTCGAAAGTCACTTTAATACGGTTTTTCTTTCATAATGGGGGATCTGTAAATTTTGAGAATCCTACACTTTTTTCAACTCTTATCCTGGTAAAAGGCGTAAGAATTGTAAGGGTTTTCTGTGGGCGGAGGGTCTCCAAAAAGCAGAACTCTCCGCCTGCAGAGGCCTTTCTCTCGGGCAGCCGGAGGATCTGTCAAGACCATTCTTGACGGATCGGAAATGCCGGTTTTCAGCGCACGCGCTGTGCATGCCTGAAACCGACATTTCCGATGTCCCCACGGGTGGATGCACAGCACGTACCTACCCGTAGGGATCGGATATATCTGGCCCATTGCCTTTCCTTCATTTTCTTTGACCACTTTTGTTTATTAGTGACAGAAGTATTGGAGGGGGAAAAGAAAAGGTTGTTGGCCACGCGGTTGCCATTGGAGGCCGGAGGTCAGGTGATGTATCCTCCAGGAGTACGTCCAGCCAGATTTGGGGGGCCCGGCTGGAATCTTGCGTCAAGGGAGCTGGGGAGCCCAGGCATTCAGCTGGAGGTATGCCCTTGAAAACTCAAGAGGAACAAGCCTTCAACTCGGCTTCTTTCTGTCTTGACCAGCTTTCTCCCCCACCCTCTCCTTCACCAGGGGGGGGCAGATCCATGAGTGCTGGCCGCCCTTCAGCAACTCACCCAGACAGCGGTTGTGCGCAGGCGAGTCCGGACGGCGTGTCGGTAGGCTATTCCACCGTAGCGACGTCGCCACCGAGGCTGGTCCTGCCCCCCCGCCCCCCCCCCACAACCTCCCCCCTGCTCCCACCCCCGCCAACCTGATGTCCACGGCGGTCAGGAGTGGGAATCCCGGCTGACCGAACCCGCAAGTACGCATGCATGATGGAGGAGTGGACCTCTGCGATCTGTTTGGCCCAGCTACTCCCTCGAATCACAGAACGATACAGCACAGAAAGAGGCCATCGTGCCTGTGCCGGCTCTTTGAAAGAGCTCTCCAATTAATCCCACTGCCCCCTGCTCTTTCCCCACAGCCCTTTGAGTATTTCTCCAATTCCCCTTTGAAAGTTTCCATTGAATCTGCTTCCACCGCCCTTTCAGGCAGCGCGTTCCAGATCACAACAACTCGCTGCGTAAAAACAGTCTCCTCATCTCCCCTCTGGTTCTTTTGCCAATTATCTTAAATCTGTGTCCCTCTGGTTACCGACCCTCCTGCCACTGGAAACAGTTTCTCCCGATCTACTCTATCAAAACCATTCATGATTTTGAACACCTCTATCAAATCTCCCCTTAACCTTCTCTGCTCTAAGGAGAACAATCCCAGCTTCTCCAGTCTCTCCACGTCACTGAAGTCCCTCATCCCTGGTACCATTCTGGTCAATCTCCCCTTAACCTTCTCTGCTCCAAGGAGAACAACCCCAGCTTCTCCAGTCTCTCCACGTAACTGAAGTCCCTCATCCCTGGAACCATTCTGGTCAATCTCCCCTTAACCTTCTCTGCTCCAAGGAGAACAACCCCAGCTTCTCCAGTCTCTCCACGTAACTGAAGTCCCTCATCCCTGGAACCATTCTGGTCAATCTCCCCTTAACCTTCTCTGCTCCAAGGAGAACAACCCCAGCTTCTCCAGTCTCTCCACGTAACTGAAGTCCCTCATCCCTGGAACCATTCTGGTCAATCTCCTCTGCACCCTCTCTAAGGCCTTGACATCCTTCCTAAAGTGCGGTGCCCAAATTTGGATAAAAATACTCCAGCTGAAGCCTAAGCAGTGCTTTATAAAGGTTCATCATAACTTCCTTGCTTTTATACTCTAAGCTTTTATGTATAAAGCCAAGAATGCCATACTAGATAACCAAGTTGCCCAATTGAGGGCCTCCAGAGTCTCGATTCTTTAATACTTACGGAACTGCTTTTCAATTATTAATTTATTATAAAGGCTGCAGCTAAACACAAAGGTTCACTTTGTCGAATATACTTCCATGTCTCGCTCTATATCGTCGATACTGGATTAGCTTCATGGAGGGGTGTACCCTCCCTTAGATCAGTGGGTATCTCTCTCGCTTTTGAGTCAGCAAGTCGTGGGTTTGACTCCCACTCCCGCAACTTGAGCTCCATAATCCAGGCCGACACTCCCAGTGCCAGTACTGAGGGAGCACTGCATTGTCGCAGGGGCAGTACTGAGGGAGTGCCGCACTGTCGGAGGGGCAGTACTGAGGGAGCACTGCATTGTTGCAGGGGCAGTACTGAGGGAGTAACGCATTGTCGGAGGGGCAGTACTGAGGGAGCACTGCATTGTTGCAGGGGCAGTACTGAGGGAGTAACGCACTGTCGGAGGGGCAGTACTGAGGGAGTGTCGCAGGGGCAGTACTGAGGGAGCACTGCATTGTTGCAGGGGCAGTACTGAGGGAGTAATGCACTGTCGGAGGGGCAGTACTGAGGGAGCAACGCACTGTCGGAGGGGCAGTACTGAGGGAGCGCTGCATTGTCGGAGGGACAGTACTGAGGGAGCGCTGCACTGTCAGAGGTGCCGTCTTTCAGATGAGACGTTAAACCGAGGCCCCGTCTGCTCTCTCAGGTGGATGTAAAAGATCCCACGGCCACTATTGGAAGAAGAGCAGGGGGAGTTCTCCCCGGTGTCCTGGGGCCAATATTTATCCCTCAATCAACATCACTAAAACAGATGATCTGGTCATTATCACATCGCTGTTTGTGGGAGCTTGCTGTGCGCAAATTGGATGCTGTGTTTCCTACATTACAACAGTGACTGCACTTCAAAAAGTACTTCATTGACTGTAAGGCACTGTGGGACATTCTGAGGTCATGAAAGGCGCTATATAAATGCAAGCCTTTATCTAATCCACGCAGTCACCTGAACACTGCCACGTGGCTCGCCTCATCCGCTCCCCGAGCTTTGGTGCCATGGCCTAAATCCTCAGCGCAGTGTAGCAGGGTGACTGAGGGCTCTGATCCCCGAGTAAGGGTTTGGGCCCTTTAAAGATAATTCCACCTGCAGCGGGCGGAGGCTTTCCCCAACCCGGTGAGCATGAAAGGGTAGGTTCAGGTGAAGGAAGGGTGTGAAAAACATTGGGAGTCGGCGAGCTGAAAGGCGGACTGTGTTGTCTGGCTTTGTGTTACGTGCGTTAAAAAAAAATATTGTTTGGAACTTGCTTTCAAATCCCTCCGTGGCCTTGCCCCCCCCTCCCTATCTCTGTAACCTCCTCCAGCCCCACAACCCTCTGAGATTTCTGAGCGCTTCCAATTCTGGCTTCTTGAGAATCCCCCGATTTTAATCGCTGCACCATTGGCGGCCGTGCCTTCAGCTGCCTGGGGCCCTGAGCTCTGGAATTCCCTCCCTAAACCTCTCCGCCTCTCTCTCCTCCTTTAAGATGTTCCTTAAAACCGACCTCTTTGACCAAGCCAAAGGTCACTGTACCTAATATCTCCTTATGTGGATCAGTGTCATATTTTTCTTTGATAATCGCTCCTGTGAAGCGCCCTGGGACGTTTTACTACGTTAAAGGCGCTATATGAATGCAAGTTGTTGTTGTGGAGCTGTGTGAATATCTGGTTGAAATAGGAGGTGGGGTTTCTAGTTCTGGTTGTGCTGCACAGAACACAATGGATTCTGTGCTGTAAGGGAGGGATGGTATCTGCAGAGGACAATAAGCCAGACTAGATTGTCCATGGTCTGTTGAATGACTGGGCTGGATAGCCCCTTAGAGTCATAGAGTCATAGAGTTATAGAGTTATACAGCACAGAAAGAGGCCCTTCGGCCCATCCTGTCCGCGCCGGCCATCAAGCCCTGTCTATTCTAATCCCATTTTCCAGCACTTGGTCCGTAGCCTTGTATGCTATGGCGTTTCAAGTGCTCATCTAAATGCTTCTTGAATGTTGTGAGGGTTCCTGCCTCTACCACCCTTTCAGGCAGTGAGTTCCAGATTCCAACCACCCTCTGGGTGAAAAAGATTTTCCTCAAATCCCCTCTAAACCTCCTGCCCCTTACCTTGAAACTCTGCCCCCTGGTTATTGACCCCTCTACTAAAGGGGAAAAGTTCCTTTCTATCTACCCTATCTATGCCCCTCATAATTTTGTACACCTCAATCAGGTCCCCCCTCAGCCTTCTCTCCTCCAAGGAAAACAACCCCAGCCTGTCCAGTCTCTCTTCATAGCTGAAGCGCTGCAGCCCAGGTAACATCCTGGTGAATCTCCTCTGCACCCTCTCCAGTGTAATCACATCCATCCTATAGTGTGGCGACCTTCTCATTCTTTGCGTCCCTATCTTGCGGTACTTGGAACCATCTCTGCTGCCTTGAGACTGACGGGGCAACTGGCATCTGCAGCATCAACGGCCTTGCCCTTTAAGCCGGGGCAGCACAGCCTCTGTGATGAAAGAGCGCCGTTCACAACGCGCTCGAGATTGTTTCAGCGCACTGCCTGCTACTGCCCCACTCCAGGACTTTAGCGCCTTAAGAGAAGTGTTTAGCGCGTGATTTAGTGCTCCTCTTCCCTCTTGGAGCGCTAAAACTGAATTACGCGGGAGGCGGGACGCTCCTTAAAACCGACCTCTTTGACCGAGCTTTTGGTTCACCTGCCCCAATAACTCAGCACGTGGCTCGGTGTCAAATTTTGTTCGATAATGGCTCCTGCGAGGCGCCTTTGGGGACGTTTGACTAGGTTAAAGTCGCTATATAAACGCAAGTTGTTGTTGTTGTTCAGGGACGGCGGCTTGCCGAGACAATCGGACCCTGGGAAGGCAGTTTAATCTGCCGGGGAGCGAACCACAACTGCGATGATGCAAGTGACCTTTATTTAACTCACATACAAGTGCGCCCTCATGATAGCCAGATCGGACCGAAGATGACTCGCCAATCGTGACTGGGAGAATTGCCACAAATCTTTCCTGACGACCAAGGCCGATCTTAATGAAACGGTCGGGGGACGAGGAGCGGGGTGGCGGGGGGGGTGGAAAATGAAAGTTCAGAGAGTGGAATTTGAAAGCGGAGCCCTTTAATTTCGCTCGAAATAGTAAAATGAAATGGATTTTTTCTCCTTCCGCCCATTCAGAAGTCTCTCCAATAAGGCCATTTTCTGACTTTGGAGAGATGCGCCGCTAATCTATTATTGATGGGGAATTCAGAATGAGCAGAGACTTAAACCCCTTTTTAAACTCGGCGTGCATCCCTCAACAGAAATTTATGCTGTGGCAAAAATATCAAATGGCTTCAGAATGAAGGTTTTTTTTTCAAATTTACGAGAAAAAAATCACAGGCCGTTTCATCTGAAGAAGACTTGCAAGGAATCTATGAATAATGCAGGTCTCTCGAGAGGGGGTGTCTTGTCTTACTTTGGCTTTCGGTGATGAGCCTCTGTGTCCTCAGCCTTGTTTCCATGGTGTCACTAAGAGATACTAACGCTCGGATTCGATCCCGTTTTCACGCCGTTTTATTCTATCCCTGCGAATTTTCTAATTTGCTGAGGCCTGGGCACTTTCAAATTCAAGCCGCCCATCAAACGCTCCCGGGGCAGGTACAGCACGGGTTAGATACAGAGTAAACATCCCTCTACACTGTCCCCATCAAACACTCCCAGGGCAGGTACAGCACGGGTTAGATACAGAGTAAAGCTCCCTCTACACTGGCCCATCAAACACTCCCAGGGCAGGTACAGCACGGGTTAGATACAGAGTAAAGCTCCCTCTAGACTGTCCCATCAAACTCTCCCAGGACAGGTACAGCACGGGGTTAGATACAGAGTAAAGCTCCCTCTACACTGTCCCATCAAACTCTCCCAGGACAGGTACAGCACGGGGTTAGATACAGAGTAAAGCTCCCTCTACACTGTCCCATCAAACACTCCCAGGGCAGGTACAGCATGGGGTTAGATACAGAGTAAAGCTCCCTCTACACTGTCCCATCAAACTCTCCCAGGACAGGTACAGCACGGGGTTAGATACAGAGTAAAGCTCCCTCTACACTGTCCCATCAAATACTCCTAGGGCAGGTTCAGCACGGGTTAGATACAGAGTAAAGCTCCCTCTACACTGTCCCATCAAACACTCCCAGGACAGGTACAGCACGGGTTAGATACAGAGTAAAGCTCCCTCTACACTGTCCCATCAAACACTTCCAGGGCAGGTACAGCACGGGTTAGATACAGAGTAAAGCTCCCTCTACACTGTCCCATCAAACACTCCCAGGGCAGGTACAGCACGGGTTAGATACAGAGTAAAGCTTCCTCTACACTGTCCCATCAAACACTTCCAGGGCAGGTACAGCACGGGTTAGATACAGAGTAAAGCTCCCTCTACACTGTCCCATCAAACACTCCCAGGGCAGGTACAGCACGGGTTAGATACAGAGTAAAGCTCCCTCTACACTGTCCCATCAAACACTCCCAGGGCAGGTACAGCACGGGTTAGATACAGAGTAAAGCTCCCTCTACACTGTCCCATCAAACACTCCCAGGGCAGGTACAGCACGGGTTAGATACAGAGTAAAGCTCCCTCTACACTGTCCCATCAAACACTCTCTGTCTTGCTACATTCACTCCCTCCCTTCCTCCTTCAACTACAGTTGTGATTCTCCTCTCCTCCTCCCTACTTTTCTGGCTCCCCAGAAAGGGTGGAGGATTCTTCAGGCTTCTCATGGAAAAAGAGGTGGCGGGGGGTGGCGGGGAGCAGATAATGCAACACTGTGGAACTGTTCCTGGGAGTGGGGGGTGAGGAGGGCGACACTCTGGGAAATGATTTCCCAATCGGCCAGTTCAACCTTTGTTCAGCCTGGGTTGCCATCTCTGTTTGGCCGTATTCTTGAAGGTTTCATCACGTGACCTGTGACCTCCAAACGCACCGCCATTGGTCGCTCAACACATCCATCCTCGCCTAGGCCCCTGCCTTCCCAACCAATCGGAAAGCAAATAGACTCTTGGTTACCTGATTGGATGATTCTTGTCTGTCAGTCATTCAGCCATTTTTTCCCCCCATCTCCTCTATCTTAATAATAACTAAGATGTGAGCTCATTGAAACATATAAGATTCTGAGGGGGATTGACAGGGTAGATGCTGAGAGGATGTTTCCCCCTGGCTGGAGAGTCTAGAACAAGGGGTCACAGTCTCAGGATAAGGGCTCGGCCATTTGGGACTGAGATGAGGAGGAATTTCTTCACTCAGAGGGCGGTGAATCTTTGGAATTCTCTGCCCCAGAGGGCTGTGGAGGCTCAGTCGTTGAGTATATTCAAGGTTGAGATCGATAGATTTTTGGACTCTAGGGGAATCGAGAGATATGGGGATCGGGCAGGAAGGTAGAGTTGAGGTCGAAGATCAGCCATGATCTTATTGAATGGTGGAGCAGGCTCGAGGGGCCGAATGGCCAACTCCTGCTCCTATTTCTTATGTTTACTACAATTGTGATGGTTCCGCCCTCATGCTCGAGACAGAACAAGCTTTTGTTACAGAAGGATAGACATTTTTGCAGTAAAGCCCCATTATAGTGAAGCATTATATATGGTGTACAAATTGGTGGTGATCCCTGGATTGTTTCTGCTTTGCTACTTAATGTGATATTAAGTGGATGGTCATTTTGAAGCATGTGGAATAATATACTTGGCTGACTCTTCATTATTCACAGAGTGCGCTTGCCAAAATAATGTTTGGTTTGGATTAGCACCTTGAGAAAATTGTGGTGGAGAGGGGCAACCAACCAATGTTCATGTCTTTGCATCCCAGTAGTTTCAAACTGCAGGGCTCCCTATCTCTGAAACCTCCTGCATGTCCCACAACCCTCCGAGATCTCTGTAACCTCCTCCATGTCCCACAACCCTCCGAGATCTCTGTAACCTCCTCCATGTCCCACAACCCTCCGAGATCTCTGTAACCTCCTCCATGTCCCACAACCCTCCGAGATCTCTGTAAACCCCCTCCATGTCCCACAACCCTCCGAGATCTCTGTAACCTCCTCCATGTCCCACAACCCTCCGAGATCTCTGTAACCTCCTCCATGTCCCACAACCCTCCGAGATCTCTGTACCCTCCTCCATGTCCCACAACCCTCCGAGATCTCTGTAACCTCCTCCATGTCCCACAACCCTCCGAGATCTCTGTAACCTCCTCCATGTCCCACAACCCTCCGAGATCTCTGTAACCTCCTCCATGTCCCACAACCCTCCGAGATCTCTGTAACCTCCTCCATGTCCCACAACCCTCCGAGATCTCTGTAACCTCCTCCATGTCCCACAACCCTCCGAGATCTCTGTAACCTCCTCCATGTCCCACAACCCTCCGAGATCTCTGTAACCTCCTCCATGTCCCACAACCCTCCGAGATCTCTGTAACCTCCTCCATGTCCCACAACCCTCCGAGATCTCTGTACCCTCCTCCATGTCCCACAACCCTCCGAGATCTCTGTAACCTCCTCCATGTCCCACAACCCTCCGAGATCTCTGTACCCTCCTCCATGTCCCACAACCCTCCGAGATCTCTGTAACCTCCTCCATGTCCCACAACCCTCCGAGATCTCTGTAACCTCCTCCATGTCCCACAACCCTCCGAGATCTCTGTAACCTCCTCCATGTCCCACAACCCTCCGAGATCTCTGTAACCTCCTCCATGTCCCACAACCCTCCGAGATCTCTGTAACCTCCTCCATGTCCCACAACCCTCCGAGATCTCTGTAACCTCCTCCATGTCCCACAACCCTCCGAGATCTCTGTAACCTCCTCCATGTCCCACAACCCTCCGAGATCTCTGTAACCTCCTCCATGTCCCAGAACCCCCCGAGATCTCTGTAACCTCCTCCATGTCCCACAACCCTCCGAGATCTCTGTAACCTCCTCCATGTCCCACAACCCTCCGAGATCTCTGTAACCTCCTCCATGTCCCACAACCCTCCAAGATCTCTGTAACCTCCTCCATGTCCCACAACCCTCCGAGATCTCTGTAACCTCCTCCATGTCCCACAACCCTCCGAGATCTCTGTAACCTCCTCCATGTCCCACAACCCTCCGAGATCTCTGTAACCTCCTCCATGTCCCACAACCCTCCGAGATCTCTGTAGCCTCCTCCATGTCCCACAACCCTCCGAGATCTCTGTAACCTCCTCCATGCCCCACAACCCGCCGAGATCTCTGTAACCTCCTCCATGTCCCACAACCCTCCGAGATCTCTGTAGCCTCCTCCATGTCTCACAACCCTCCGAGATCTCTGTAACCTCCTCCATGTCCCACAACCCTCCGAGATCTCTGTAACCTCCTCCATGTCCCACAACCCTCCGAGATCTCTGTAACCTCCTCCATGTCCCAGAACCCCCCGAGATCTCTGTAACCTCCTCCATGTCCCAGAACCCTCCGAGATCTCTGAGACCTCCTCCATGTCCCACAACCCTCCCTATCTCTGTAACCTCCTCCATGTCCCACAACCCTCCGAGATCTCTGTAACCTCCTCCATGTCCCACAACCCTCCGAGATCTCTGTAACCTCCTCCATGTCTCACAACCCTCCGAGATCTCTGTAACCTCCTCCATGTCCCACAACCCTCCGAGATCTCTGAAACCTCCTCCATGTCCCACAACCCTCCGAGATCTCTGAAACCTCCTCCATGTCCCACAACCCTCCGAGATCTCTGTAACCTCCTCCATGTCCCACAACCCTCCGAGATCTCTGTAACCTCCTCCATGTCCCACAACCCTCCGAGATCTCTGTAACCTCCTCCATGTCTCACAACCCTCCGAGATCTCTGTAACCTCCTCCATGTCCCACAACCCTCCGAGATCTCTGTAACCTCCTCCATGTCCCACAACCCTCCGAGATCTCTGTAACCTCCTCCATGTCCCACAACCCTCCGAGATCTCTGTAACCTCCTCCATGTCCCACAACCCTCCGAGATCTCTGTAACCTCCTCCATGTCCCACAACCCTCCGAGATCTCTGTAGCCTCCTCCATGTCCCACAACCCTCCGAGATCTCTGTAACCTCCTCCATGTCCCACAACCCTCCGAGATCTCTGTAACCTCCTCCATGTCCCACAACCCTCCGAGATCTCTGTAACCTCCTCCATGTCCCACAACCCTCCGAGATCTCTGTAACCTCCTCCATGTCCCAGAACCCCCCGAGATCTCTGTAACCTCCTCCATGTCTCACAACCCTCCGAGATCTCTGTAACCTCCTCCATGTCCCACAACCCTCCGAGATCTCTGTAACCTCCTCCATGTCCCACAACCCTCCGAGATCTCTGTAACCTCCTCCATGTCCCACAACCCTCCGAGATCTCTGTAACCTCCTCCATGTCCCACAACCCTCCGAGATCTCTGTAACCTCCTCCATGTCCCACAACCCTCCGAGATCTCTGTAACCTCCTCCATGTCTCACAACCCTCCGAGATCTCTGTAACCTCCTCCATGTCCCACAACCCTCCGAGATCTCTGTAACCTCCTCCATGTCCCACAACCCCCCGAGATCTCTGCGCTCCTCCAATTCCGGCCTCTTGCGCATCCCCCGATTTCCATCGCTCCACCATCGGCGGCCGTGCCTTCAGCTGCCTGGGCCCTAAGTTCTGGAATTCCCTCCCTAAACCTCTCCGCCTCTCTCTCCTCCTTTAAGACGCTCCTTGAAACCGACCTCTTTGACCAAGCTTTTGGTCACCTGCCCTAATATCTCCTTATGTGGCTTGGTGTCAAATTTTGTCCGATATCGCTCCTGTGAAGCGTCTTGGGACGTTTTACTACGTTAAAGGTGCTGTATAAATACGAGTTGGTTTCTAACTTATTTTCTTCTTCATTTGAGGAATCATAGAATGATACAGCACAGAAGGAGGCCATTCGGCCCGGCGTGCCTGTGCCGGCTCTTTGAAAGAGCTCTCCAATTAGTCCCACTCCCCCCTGCTCTTTCCCCGTAGCCCTGCAAATGTTTCCTTATCAAGTATATGTCTACTTTCCTTTTGAAAGTTGCTATTGACTCTACTTCCACTGCCCTTTCAGGCAGTGCATTCCAGACCACAACAACTCATTGCCTAAAGAAATGTATTTTGCCCATTATGTTAAATCTGTGTCCTCTGGTTACTGACCCTCCTGCCAGTGGAAACAGTTTCTCCTGATCTACTCTATCAAAACCCCTCATGATCTTGAACACCTCTATTAAATCTCCTCTTAACCTTCCCTGCTCTAAGAAGAACAATCCCAGCTTCTCCAGTCTCTCCACGTAGTTCTGCCATCCCACACAAATTCGGGTTGTAATCGTTAGCATTTAGAAGGTTAAGGGGTGATCTGATCAAAGTTTTCAGGATATTAAGGGGAACTGATAGGGCAGAGAGAGAGAGAAACTATTTCTGCTGGTTGGGGAGTCTAGGACTAGGGGGCACAGTCTAAAAATTAGAGCCAGACCTTTCAGGAGTGAAGTTAGGAAACACTTCTACACACAAAGGGTGGTAGAAGTTTGGAACTCTCTACCGCAAACGGCAATCGATGCTAGATCAATTGTTAATTTTAATTCGGAGATCGATAGCTTTCTGTTAGCCGAAGGTATTAAGGGATATGGGCCAAAGGCAGGGAGATGGAGTTAGGTCGCAGATCAGCCATGATCTCACTGAATGGGGGAACAGGCTTGATGGGCTGAATGGCCTCCTCCTGTTCCTATGTTGCTTCCTATGTTCCCTGAGTAATAGCTTCTCTTCATTTTGAAGGTTTTAAACTTAAGCTGCATTTTCTTATGGTTCAATGGCTTATTGGTCTGTGCTCAGAATGGCCTGACTGCTACAGAGTGGGTGTGCGGACATCAGAGGCCCCATTGAGCATGGGAAAAGTGCCTCGGAAGAGCAAAGTTGACGCAGCTCATGAATGCGGTGGCCAAGCCTTTGCTTTTTCTGCAATGCCAGCCCAGCGTGAACAAGCTTAAGTTGTGTCGAAATCTCGACTCCGAGTAAGACTCTAAAACACAAGCAGTACCGTCAGATTGTTAGTTTACTTTTACTTGCACAAGGGGAGAGCTGCCTGGACAAAGGCTAGGCCAACAACTCCAAAGAACATCAGTGAATGCAGCATATTTATACACTCAAACAAGTAAGCGTTCCATATATCACGTGTAATGGTATTGTATCAGTTTGCACAAAGACAATCAAAAGGTCAGCAGGACAGAAATATCTCCAGACAAGGTTAGTTAATCATATATCCTGTCAGGAGGTTCTGTCTGAATCTTGTTACCAAAATGATCAGCTTACTTATGTCTGAATCTTGTTACCAAAATGATCAGCTTAATCAATAGTTTTGCTTCTTTGTCTAGCGACAATCATTAATAGTTTATCTATTCTATAGCCTTATGCCTCCCTTGTGCTAGTGAGTCAATACAGCTGTTATCACATCATCAATGTGGGTGGGTATTTTGAAAGGTCTCTTGGTCCTAGACACGTTGTGACACATTTGCTTCTCTGCTTTAACTACAACCTAAGCAAGTTTGTTCTTTTAACCCCTTGATAGCTTATTTCTACTTGGCCATTTTACTTTACCCAGCATGCTAAGTACAATGTCAATTTCCACATTTGCTTCCTTCATTTGAAGATTCATAGGGGGGAGAAATTTGGCATTGCCCCCGCTTGGGGTGCTAAAACATTAAGGCATAAAAATTTGTTTGATTTGTGCCTCCCGTTAGAGGGCGTTAACGGGGCGCAAAGCAGCTAGCGCCTGGGCGTGGCGCTGCCAACGCCTCCCGCGAAATCCAGCGAGAGTTTAGCAGTGGCAGTAACTGTTAACGCCCTGTGGCACTGCACCATCAGCGATGATGTCATCACCGTGCCCAGCGCCCCGCTCACGCCGTGGCCACGATTTCCGTAGCGCCCCTTGACTTACCGCCGGACGCTATGTCCGATAGGGTGAAGGGGGCCTACCTGTGGCCGGGGCGGCGCAAATTAAAGGGGAGGTGCCGTAAGGCCATTTTTGTTGCTGGCCACCTGCCAGCATCTGCCCCCTCTGCCGTCACCGGCCTCCTGAGCAGCCCCCCGCCCCCGCGGAGTGCCGGCTGCTCTCCGTGAGCCCGGCTCTTCTCTTGAGTGCCGGGCTGGTTTCCCGACACTCCCTATCCCTGGTGGCCCAGTTAGGCGCCGGGACGTGCTGCGCCAAACCCCTTCCCTTTAATAAGTGGAGGAAGGCCAGCAGTACCAGCATGGCACTGCAGCACATAGCACCGCGATATTCACTCGCAGCGCCCCAAGAGGGAGGCGGGGCGCTTCCAGTAGCGCCCCGCCTCCCTCTTGGGGCACTACCAGTGAATTTCGGGCACGGGGGTGGTAATTTTAAAGTAGCGCCCCGGCGAAGTTAGTGCCACAAAGGGGGCGCGACCCAATTTTGCCCCCTAAAAGTTGAAAAATGAGCGCCTGGCGCTAATCATTCTCGTCTCCCGCGAAATTCAGTTTTAGTGCTCCAAGAGGGAGCGCTAAATCACGCGCTAAACACTTCTCTTCGGGCGCTAAAGTCCTGGAGCGGGGCAGTAACAGGCAGAGCGCTAAAACAATTTTGAGCGCGTTGTGAACGGCACTCTTTCATCAAAGAGGCTGTGCTTCCCCGGCTTAAAGGGCAAGGCCATTGATGCTGCAGACGCTAGTTGCCCCGCCAGTCCTGTTGAGACTCAAGGCAGCAGAGATTGTTCCAAGTAACGCAAGGCCAATATCACCGCAAGATAGGAATGCAAAGAATGAGAAGGGGCTATCCAGCCCAGTCATTCAACAGACCGTGTACAATCTAGTCTGGCTTATTGTCCTCTGCAGATACCATCCCTCCCTTACAGCACAGAATCCATTGTGTTCTGTGCAGCACAACCAGAACTAGAAACCCCACCTCCTATTTCCACCAGATATTCACACAGCTCCACAACAACAACTTGTATTTATATAGCACCTTTAACGTAGTAAAACGTCCCAAGGCGCTTCACAGGAGCGATTATCGAACAAAATTTGACACCGAGCCACATAAGGAGACATTAGGACAGGTGACCTTAAGCTTGGCCAAAGAGGTTGGTTTTAAGGAGCATCTTAAAGGAAGAGAGAGAATTAGAGAGGTTTAGGGAGGGAATTCCAGAGCTTAGGGCCCAGGTGGCTGAAGGTACGGCCGCCAATGGTGGAGTGATTAAAATCGGGGGATGCTCAAGAGGCCAGAATTGGAGGAGCGCAGAGATCTCGGGGGGTTGGGGGGGGGTTGTGGGGCTGGTGGAGGTTACAGAGATAGGGAGGGGGGCGAGGCCACGGAGGGATTGGAACGCAAGGGGGAGAAATTTAAAATCGAGGCGTTGCCGGATTCAGATGCCAGCAGATTAATGAAGGGGTTAGAGAGAGTAAATAAAGAGAAACTGTTCCCATTGGCTGAAGGCTCGGTAACCAGAGGGCACAGATTTAAGGCGACTGGCAAAAGAACCAGAGGCGACACGAGGAAAAACTTTTTTACGCAGCGAGTCGTGAGGATTTGGAATGCGCTGCCTGATAGGGCGGTGGACACAGATTCACTAGTGGCCTTCAAAAGGGAATTGGATAAATACTGGAAGGAGAAATAATTGCAGGGATATGGGGAGAGAGCGGGGGAGTAGAACTAAGTGGATTGCTCTTCGAAAGAGCCGGCGCAGACTCGATGGGCCGAATGGCCTCCTTCTGTGCTGTACTAGTCTATGATTTGCAGGATCTGAGTATGTATGACTCTTCCTATCTAGACCATGCTTCACTATTGAAGACCAAAGCACCGTGCTTCAATGAGTCCGTTAATTAATCTTACCTCTTACTCGAGATCTTCTTCCTCCCCTCCCAGCTGCATCCAACCACACACAACCACCTTCTACCTACTCCCGTAGAGGCACAAGCAGGTGCAGCGATAGATTGATTGAACTATTTGAAGTGCAGTCACTGTTGTAATGTAGGAAACACGGCAGCCAATTTGCGCACAGCAAGCTCCCACAAACAGCAATGTGATAATGACCAGATCATCTGTTTTTAGTGATGTTGGTTAAGGGATAAATATTGGCCCAGGACACCGGGGAGAACTCCCCCTGCTCTTCTTCCAATAGTGGCCGTGGGATCTTTTACATCCACCTGAGAGAGCAGACGGGGCCTTGATTTAACGTCTCATCTGAGAGACGGCACCTCCGACAGTGCAGCACTCCCTCAGTACTGCCCCTCCGACAGTGCGGCGTTCCCTCAGTACTGCCCATCCGTCAGTGCGGCGCTCCCTCAGTACTGCCCCTCCGACAGTGCGGCGCTCCCTCAGTACTGCCCCTCCGACAGTGCGGCGCTCCCTCAGTACTGCCCCTCCGACAGTGCGGAGCTCCCTCAGTACTGCCCCTCCGACAGTGCGGCGCTCCCTCAGTACTGCCCCTCCGACAGTGCGGCGTTCCCTCAGTACTGCCCATCCGTCAGTGCGGCGCTCCCTCAGTACTGCCCCTCCGACAGTGCGGCGCTCCCTCAGTACTGCCCCTCCGACAGTGCGGCGCTCCCTCAGTACTGCCCCTCCGACAGTGCGGCGTTCCCTCAGTACTGCCCATCCGTCAGTGCGGCGCTCCCTCAGTACTGCCCCTCCGACAGTGTGGCGCTCCCTCATTACTGCCCCTCCGACAGTGCGGCGTTTCCTCAGTACTGCCCCTCCGACAGTGCGGCGCTCCCTCAGTACTGCCCCTCCGACAGTGCGGCGCTCCCTCAGTACTGCCCCTCCGACTGTGCGGAGCTCCCTCAGTACTGCCCCTCCGACTGTGCGGCGCTCCCTCAGTACTGCCCCTCTGACAATGCGGCGCTGCCTCAGTACTGCCCCTCCGACAGTGCGGCGCTCCCTCAGTACCACGCTGGGAGCGTCGGTCTGGATTTGTCGCGCTCCCGTCTCTGGAGTGGGGCTCGAACCCACAATCAAGCTGACTCAGTAGGCGAGGGTGGTGCCCACTGTGCCACGACCGACACCAGCTGTGGCAACAATGCACCACAGTCTGGATCGAAACCCTGGTCCCAGGCTGCATTCAAACCTTGCGGTGTACGGACAAGTCGCTGACCCCCCCGAGCCACCCGTGCCACCCAATGTTCAAAACTGTCCAAATCTGTTTCATGTCCTTCTGGCTCTTGTTATTGTTTGAGCTGAAACGTGACGTTCGTCACATTGGCATGTCCTTTGCAGCATTCCAGCTCCCCCTTTCTCTAAAACTAGCTGCAATTCATTTGATTGTAATACATGGAAACGTGAAATCAGAAAGAGAGATTGAAGGTCGCAGGGACAAAGACAGCCAATGGGTGTCAAATACTCGGTGAAACACTCATTTCAACTGAATGAGAGCATCATTTGGATTCATTTAAGAAGGAAATCGTTGCTCTCCCTAGGGCTGCTGGAGTACAGCCCAGACTTAATCCCCCCGTCCGAGCTATTAAAGACAGACTTGCATTTCTACAGCGCCTATCACAACCTCAGGATGTCCCAAAGCGCTTCTCAGCCAATGAAGTACTTTTTGAAGTGTGGTCACTGTTGTAAAGTGGGAAACGCGGCAGCCAATTTGCGCACAGCAAGCTCCCACAGCAGCAATGTGATAATGACCGGATCATCTGTTTTAGTGATGTTGATTGAGGGATAAATATTGGCCCCAGGACACCGGGGATAACTCCCCCTGCTCTTCTTCCAATAGTGGGCGTGGGATCTTTTACATCCACCTGAGAGGGCAGACGGGGCCTCAGTTTAACGTCTCATCCAAAAGACGGCACCTCCGACAGTGCGGCACTCCCTCAGTACTGCCCCTCCAACAGTGTGGCACTCCCTCAGTACTGCCCCTCCGACAGTGCGGCGCTCCCTCAGTACTGCCCCTCCGACAGTGCGGCGCTCCCTCAGTACTGCCCCTCTTACAGTGCGGCGTTCCCTCAGTACTGCCCCTCCGACAGTGCGGCGCTCCCTCAGTACTGCCTCTCTGACAGTGCGGCGCTCCCTCAGTACTGCCTCTCCGACAGTGTGGTGCTCCCTCAGTACCACCCCTCCGACAGTGCGGCGCTCCCTCAGTACTGTCCCTCCGACAGTGCGGCGCTCCCTCAGTACTGCCCCTCCGACAGTGCGGCACTCCCTCAGTACTGCCCCCCCGACAATGCGGTGCTCCCTCAGTACTACCCCTCCGACAGTGCAGCGTTCCCTCAGTACTGCCCCTCCGACAGTGCGGCACTCCCTCACTACTGCCCCTCCAACACTGCGGAGCTCCCTCAGCTCTGCACTGGTGTGTCAGCCTAGCTTTATGTGCTTAAGTCCCTGGAGTGGGACTTGAACCCACAACCTTCTGACTCAGAGGCGATGGTGCTGCCAAATGAGCCACGATTAGCTGAACCTCAGGAAGGGCAGTGCTCCAGAAGGTGCAGTTGGCTTCAGTGGTGAAGCTATGTCAGCCGTGGCTCAGTGGGTCACTCTCTCTCTCTCGCTCGGAGCCAGAAGGTTGTGGGTTCAAGTCCCACACCAGAAGACCTGAGCACAAAAATCCAGGCTGACGCTCCCAGTGCCAGTACTGAGAGAGCGCCGCACTGTCGGAGGGGCAGTACTGAGGGAGTGCCGCACTGTCGGAGGGGCAGTACTGAGGGAGCGCCGCACTGTCGGAGGGACAGTACTGAGGGAGCGCCGCACTGTCGGAGGGACAGTACTGAGGGAGCGCTGCACTGTCAGAGGGGCAGTACTGAGGGAGTGCCGCACTGTCGGAGGGGCAGTACTGAGGGAGCACCGCACTGTTGGAGGGACAGTACTGAGGGAGTGCCGCACTGTCGGAGGGGCAGTACTGAGGGAGCGTCGCACTGTCGGAGGGGCAGTATTGAGGGAGCGCCGCACTGTCGGAGGGGCAGTACTGAGGGAGCACTGCACTGTCGGAGGTGCCGACTTTCGGATGAGACGTTAAACCGAGGCCCCGTCTGCCTCCTCGGGTGGACGTAAAGGATCCCACGGCCACTATTGGAAGAAGAGCAGGGGGAGTTCTCCCCGGTGTCCTGGGCTAAAATTTATTCCTCAATCAATATCGCTAAAAATAGATTATCTGGTCATTGCCATGTTGCTGTTTGTGGGAGCTTGCTGTGCGCAAATTGGCTGCCGCGTTTCCTACATTACAATAGTGACTGCACTTAAAGTCTGGACACCAGGATCTGAGGTGGCCATGATGGAGTTGGTCGGGTACATTTTTTTAACCCTAACCCTATTATCATTGCCACTTGCTGTCCAGGGAGCTAGGCTGATTGTAACATTTTGGGACACAGTATGTGAGTAACTTGAGAGAAGACGTCTGGTGAGTGCAGCGTGCACGGGAGGAACAGGTGACTTTGGCCCAAGGTATCCAACGCTCTCCACCACTGGGGGTTTCCTAGCCTCATAGAAACATAGAAACATCGGAGCAGGGGTCGGCCATTCGGCCCTTCGAGCCTGCTCCGCCATTCAATATGATCATGGCTGATCCTCTATCTCAATACCATATTCCCGCTCTCTCCGCATACTCCTTGATGCCTTTTGTGTCTAGAAATCTATCTATCTCCTTCTTAAATATATTCAGTGACTTGGCCTCCACAGCCTTCTGTGGTAGAGAATTCCACAGGTTCACCACCCTCTGAGTGAAGGCATTTCTCCTCATCTCAGTCCTAAATGTCCTACCCCGTATCCTGAGACTGTGACCCCTCGTTCTAAACCCCCCCAGCCAGGGGAAACATCCCCCCTGTATCCAGTCTGGCTAGCCCTGTCAGAATTTTACACGTTTCAATGAGATCCCCTCTCATTCTTCTAAACTCTAGTGAATACAGGCCTAGTCGACCCAATCTCTCCTCACACGACAGTCCTGCCATCCCAGGAATCAGTCTGGTGAACATTCGCTGCACTCCCTCTATGGCAAGTATATCCTTTCTGAGGTAAGGAAACCAAAACTGTACACAATACTCCAGGTGTGGTCTCACCAAGGCCCTGTATAACTGTAGTAAGACATCCTTGCTCCTGTACTCAAATCCTCTTGCAATGAAGGCCAACATACCATTTGCCTTCCTAACTGCTTGCTGCACCGCCAATGAAGTGCTTTTGAAATGTTGTCACTGCTGTAATGTAGACGAATTGATGGAGACTGATTGGTCAACAGCTCCAGTATTGTTGTATCACGCAACTACCAGGATGGTTGAGGGCCAACTCGGTGGACCTTGGTCTTTCTTTGTCTGGGAGTTCCTGTGGTCCTCAAACATGGCCTCGGGCGACCACACATTCAGGTTCAGGCACAGTGTCCTTGTACACGGATCACTGAAAGTTAACATGCAGGTACAGCAAGCAATTAGGAAAGCAAATGGTTTGTTGGCCTTTATTGCAGGAGAATTTGAGTATAAGAGTAAAGACGTCTTACTGCAATTATATAGGGCCCTGGTGAGACCACACCTGGAGTATTGTGTACAGTTTTGGTCTCCTTACCTAAGGAAGGATATACTTGCCATAGAGGGAGTGCAACGAAGGTTCACCAGACTGGTTCCTGGGATGGGGGGGATTGTCCTATGAGGAGAGATTGAGTAGACTAGGCCTATATTCTCTGGAGTTTAGAAGAATGAGAGGTGATCTCATTGAAACATACAAAATTCTTACAGGGCTTGACAGGGTAGATGCAGGGAGGATGTTTCCCCTGGCTGGGGAGTCTAGAACCAGGGGTCACAGTCTCAGAATAAGGGGTCGGCCATTTAGGACTGAGATGAGAAATTTCTTCACTCAGAGGGTGGTGAATCTTTGGAATTCTCTGCCCCAGAGGGCTGTGGAGGCTCAGTCGTTGAGTATATTCAAGACAGAGATCGATAGATTTTTGGATATTAAGGGAATCAAGGGATATGGGGATAGGGCGGGAAGGTGGAGATGAGGTAGAAGATCAGCCATGATCTTATTGAATGGTGGAGCAGGCTTGAGGGGCCGAATGGCCTCCTCCTGCTCCTATTTCTTATGTTCTTATGTGCCCCGATGGTAAATAGCCTGGTCAACACTCACAGTTTAGGCTTGTGCGTAGAATGGTCACTCGGGTGAGATACCAGAGCATGACTGGCCTCACTATGAGGGGGGAAAACAGTCAGGAAGAAAAGGAAATACTACCTCGGCGTTCAACTTTTGAGGGAAGCCTTGGATCTGGGATTGTGATAGTTACTTCCCACATCTCCCATCACCTCCTCCAGCCCTACAACCCCCCCGAGATCTCCGCCCCCTTCCAATTCTGGCCTCTTGCGCATCCCCCACGATTTTAACCGCTCCACCATTGGCGGCCGTGCCTTCAGCTGCCTGGGGCCTAAGCTCTGGAATTCCCTCCCTAAACTTCTCCACCTCTCCCTCCTCCTTTAAGATTCGCCTTAAAACCTCCCTCTTTGACCAAGCTTTTGGTCATCAGTCCTGATATCTCCTTCTGTGGCTCGGTGTCAAAAATGTATTTATTGATATTGCTCTTGTTAAGTGCCTTGGGATGTTTTGCTACTTGAAGGTAATGGTTGCATAGTGGTAATGTTGCTGGACTAACAGCCCAGGGGTCTGGACTAATGATCCGGTAAGACATAAGTTCAAATATCACCATGGCAGCTGGGGAATTTAAATTCAGTTAATTAATTAAATCTGGAATAAAAAACTAGTATCAGTAATGGTGACCATGGAAAACTACCAGATTGTTGCAAAAACCCACCTGGTTCACTAATGTCCTTTAGGGAAGGAAATCTGCTGTCCTTACCCGGTCTGGCCGATATGTGACTCCAAATCCACAGCAATGTGGTTGACTCTGAAATGGCATTGCAAGCCACTCGAGGGCAATCAGGGATGGGCAATAAATGCTGGCCTTGCCAACGATGCCCACATCCTGTGAACAATTTTTTTTTTAAAGGCGCTATATAAATGTAGGCTGTTGACAACAGCATTTAGTGATTACCCCGCGCTCGCTGGGACCTTGGAATGGAGTTTGGCCCTTGCGAGGACCACAGGAGTGTGCGGTCAGTGGTGTAAATCTGTAGGGCGGGTTGTAGCGTTCGATTGCTGCCCCGGAGCGCGAGATATGTCTCGAGTTGTGTTCGGTCGGCGCTCAACTCAACGCTATGAGTTGGCCCAGGTCCAAATTGACTTGTCGCTTCGAAGAACTGGGCTGGATTGACGAGCTGACCTTTTGTCACTCCACACTTTCTGTTGTGTATTTAGCTGAGAGCTTGGATGTTTTCCAGCCCTACGCTGAGCGCTGCGAAAACAAAGATAGTCCAGGTCAATAGCTGCTAATGGATTTCCACCCACCTCGTGATGGCACTGAGCGGCAAGGGTGCACGAGCCTGGGAATTATTTTTTTTTTTGCTTTTTAAATTAATGACGTCCGAGGCGGTCTGTCCCCTTTTTATGGCTGCCGTCTCCCTGATGATTTCCTAAGTGCTGGGGGGGCCGCTATTTGAGCCACACGGACTTGGGGGATTCCACGTCTGTTCCTGACGTCAGCGAGTTCAGTTAGACTAGCTGTAGGGGCGCTGCAGTTGGCTGCCACCAGCGTTCCCATTCCTGATCACCGTAGCAGGAAAAACTTGCATTTATATAGCGCCTCTCATGACCTCAGGATGTCCCAAAGCGCTTTACAGCCAATGAAGTACTTTTTGAAGTGTGGTCACTGTTGTAATGTAGAAAACGCAGCAGCCAATTTGTGCACAGCAAGCTCCCACAAACAGCAATGTGATAATGACCAGATCATCTGTTTTAGTGATGTTGGTTGAGGGATAAATATTGGCCCCAGGACACCGGGCAGAACTCCCCCTGCTCTTCTTCCAATAGTGGCCGTGGGATCTTTTACATCCACCTGAGAGAGCAGACGGGGCCTCGGTTTAATGTCTCATCCTTGTTTTCAAATCCCTCCATGGCCTTGGCCCCTCCCTAACTCTGTAACCTCCTCCAACCCTAAAACCCTCCAAGATATCAGCGCTCCTCCAATCCTGGTAACTTGAGCATCCCCGATTTTAATCGGTCCACCATTGGTGGCCGTGCCTTCAGCTGCCTGGGCCCTAAGCTCTGGAAGTCCCTCCCTAAACCTCTCCGCCTCTCTCTCCTCCTTTAAGACGCTCCTTAAAACCGACCTCTTTGGCCAAGCTTTTGGTCACCTTCCCTAACATCTCCTTATAAGAACATAAGAAATAGGAGCAGGAGTAGGTCATTCGGCCTCTCGAGCCTGCTCCGCCATTCAATAAGATCATGGCTGATCTGATCTTGGCCTCAACTCCACTTCCCTGCCCGTTCCCTATAACCCTCGACTCCCTTATCGTTCAAAAATCTGTCTATCTCCACCTTAAATATATTCAGTGACTCCGCCTCCACAGCTCTCTGGGGAAGAGAATTCCAAAGATTCACCACCCTCTGGGAGAAGAAATTCCTCCTCATCTCCGATTTAAATGGGTGCCCCCTTATTCTGAAATTATGCCTCCGAGTTCTAGATTCCCCCACGAGGGGAAACATCCTCCCTGCATCCACCCTGTCAATCCCCCTCAGAATCTTATATGTTTCAATAAGATCGCCTCTCATTCTTCTAAACTCCAATGAGTTTAGGCTCGGTGTCAAATTTTGTTTGATAACGCTCCTGTGAAGCGCCTTGGGACAATTTGATACGTTAAAGGCGTTGGATAAATGCAGGTTGTGGCCGTTGCTGTCGGATGGAAATCTATTTGATTCTTTTCTGGTTCATGTCGTTGTTTATCTTGTGGTGGCTTTAACAGGAAATTTGGCTTTTTTATGATGTGTAGGCGTATAAAGTTCCACAGCTCCGAACCAGCAACGCAGTCGCAAAGGGCTGATCTTATCTGAGCTGTGGGTTGGAGTCAGGCCAACGTAAACATCACACTTACAAGCCCCTTAAGTAACCCTGACTGGTCCTTTTACCTTAAAGTCCGCACGGTAGGATTGCTCCATCTCAGGGCTGGATTTTGCCAATGGGGAGCGTTTGGAGGCGGGCCTCCCACTTGTTGGGTTTCAGTCCCGCCTCGCATCGACTTCACAGAAATCACAGAAATCACAGAAACCCCACAGTGCAGATAGAGGCCATTTCGGCCCATCGAGCCTGCACCGACACATATCCCACCCAATCCCCGTAACCCCTACACCAACACATATCCCACCCTATCCTTGTAACCCCACGTATTTAATCCCCCTAACACTAAGGGTCAATTTATCATAGCCAATCAACCTAACCCGCACATCTTTGGACTGTGGGAGGAAACCGGAGCACCCGGAGAAAACCCACGCAAACACGGGGAGAATGTGCAAACTCCACACAGACAGTCGCCCGAGGCCGGATTCGAACCCGGGTCTCTGGCGCTGTGAGGCAACAGTGCTAACCACTATGCCACCGTGCTGCCCAACTGGCCAACACATGTTATTTTCCCTTGATTGACCTCGTTAAGCCCGCCCAGCGGCAGTTAAGTGGCTTTAACCCCTTCCCGCCTCCAAGGAGACGGGACCCGGCATGGGTCGGCTACCCGCCTCCTGGCAAGATGGCACGGAGTCCCACCTCCAAATCCGCCTCCCCAGGGCTGGCAAAATCCGGCCCTAAGTGTCGCGAGCAGCAGAAATAATGATTCCGGTTCAGAGAGCAGTGCAGTGCAGCATGTACAGGAAACTTTTTTTTATCCGGCACCGACGGGACCGGCGTGGTGCTGGTTCATCAAAAATTCCGGATAACTGAAAGCTATAGTAAAAGATACGGAGCTGAGAGCTCCGTATAAAGCAACAAACCCTGTTGCTTAGCAACAGGTTCAGAACAATGGCCACAAGCTCCAAGCGTCTCTGTAGCTTAGCAACAGCTGCAGCCACACCCTTGCACAGCAACAGATCGAGGAAGGCAAGTAATAAAACTTACCTGAACCTACTCCTGAATTTTGCTGGTTAACCGAGATTTCCGGTTATTTAGGTGCCGGTAAATCGAAAGTTTCCTGTATTCTGAAGATTCACGGTAAAAATGTGTGGAGTAAGAAAAAAGAGAGGATTGCATTTTTGCGAGCCAACAGTATTAAGGGATTATGGAGCCAAGGCAGGTGGATGGAGTTAGGTCACAGATCAGCCATGATCTCATTGAATGGCGGAACAGGCTCGAGGGGCTGAATGGCCTCCTCCTGTTTCAATAGTGCCTTTCACGGCCTCAGGATGTGCCAAAGCACTTTACAGCCAATGAAGTACTTTTGAAGTGAAGTCACTGTTGTAATGTTGGAAACGCGGCAGCCAGCTTGCGCACAGCAAGCTCCAACAAACCGCAACGTGATAATGACCAGATCATCTCTTTTTACCCATTGGTCGGAGGGGTAGTACTGAGGGAGTGCCGCACTGTCAGAGGGGCACTACTGAGGGAGCGCCGCACTGTTGGAGGGGCAGTACTGAGGGAGCGCCGCACTGTCGGAGGGGCAGTACTGAGGGAGCGCCGCACTGTCGGAGGGGCAGTACTGAGGGAGCGCCGCACTGTCGGAGGGGCGGTACTGAGGGAGCGCGGTACTGTCGGAGGGGCACTACTGAGGCAGCGCCGCACTGTCGGAGGGGCAGTACTGAGGGAGCGCCGCACTGTCGGAGGGGCAGTACTGAGGGAGCATCACACTGTCGGAGGGGCAGTACTGAGGGAGCGCCGCACTGTTGGAGGGGGAGTACTGAGGGAGCGCCGCACTATCGGAGGGCAGTACTGAGGGAGCGCCGCACTGCCGGAGGGGCAGTACTGAGGGAGCGCCGCACTGTCGGAGGGGCAGTACTGAGGGAGCGCCGCACTGTCGGAGGGGCAGTACTGAGGGAGTGCCGCACTATCGGAGGGCAGTACTGAGGGAGCGCTGCACTGTCGGAGGGGCAGTACTGAGGCAGCGCCGCACTGTCGGAGGGGCAGTACTGAGGGAGCGCCGCACTGTCGGAGGGGCAGTACTGAGGGAGCATCACACTGTCGGAGGGGCAGTACTGAGGGAGCGCCGCACTGTTGGAGGGGGAGTACTGAGGGACTGCCACACTGTCGGAGGGGTAGTACTGAAGAAGCACTGTCGGAGGGGCTGAGATCCCATCTGTTGTCTCAGGTGGACGTAAAAGATCCCACGGCCACTATTGGAAGAAGAGCAGGGGGAGTTCTCCCAAGTGTCCTGGGGCCAATATTTATCCCTCAACCAACATCTAAAACAGATGGTCGTTATCACATTGATATTTGTGGGAGCTTGCTGTGCGCAAATTGGCTACTGCGTTTCCTACATTACAACAGTGACCACACTTCAACAAATGACTTCATTGGCTGTAAAGCGCTTTGGGACCTCCTGAGGTGGTGAAAGGGGCTGGAGAAACGCAAGTCTTCCTTTCTTTTGCCGCTCATCAGTGATGGTGTTGCCTGGGGGTGGAATAAACCCCCCTCCGCTCACCGAGCAGGTTCTGGGCTCCCGCTGAAGCAGTCGCCGGGACTCATATAGAGCGCCGCCGCCGCCGCTGGGCACCGCAAGGGGTGTGACACAATGGGGGCAGAAGATGTGTCGAGTCTCTCAGCTGTGTGTTTAGAATAAACATGTTTGGTAGCAAATTAGCTGAGGTGCGACAACACCATTTATATTTATTTTCTCGCAAGAAAAATGATTCTGCTAAGTGATTTTCACAAATTACAATTAGGAGCGCTTTGTACATGCCGCCCTGAGTCACATCTTCCGCGGCTGCGATCGTCGCTCCGAATAGGCTGAGGAAATTGAGCTGTGCGCTTGCCTTGATGCAGAGTATTGCACCGCCTTCCACCCCTGCCTTTCTTTTCTCCCAATAGTCCCCTTTTTTAGGTGTCAGCTGTGGCTCAGTGGGCAGCACTCTCTCTCTTGCCTGAGTCAGAAGGTTGTGGGTTCAAGTCCCACTCCAGAGACTTGAGCTCAAAAATCTAGGCTGACACTCTCAGTGCAGTACTGAGGGAGCGCTGCACTGTCGGAGGGGCAGTACTGAGGGAGCGCCGCACTGTCGGAGGGGCAGTACTGAGGGAGCGCTGCACTGTCGGAGGGGCAGTACTGAGGGAGCGCCGCACTGTCGGAGGGGCAGTACTGAGGCAGCGCCGCACTGTCGAAGGGGCAGTACTGAGGGAGCGCCGCACTGTCGGAGGGCCAGTACTGAGGGAGCGCCGCACTGTCAGAGGGGCAGTACTGAGGGAGCGGCGCAATGTTGGAGGGGCAGTACTGAGGGAGCGCCGCACTGTCGGAGGGGTGGTACTGAGGGAGCGCCACACTGTCGGAGGGGCAGTACTGAGGGAGCGCCGCAATGTTGGAGGGGCAGTACTGAGGGAGCGCTGCACTGTCGGAGGGGCAGTACTGAGGGAGCGCCGCACTGTCGGAGGGGCAGTACTGAGGCAGCGCCGCACTGTCGAAGGGGCAGTACTGAGGGAGCGCCGCACTGTCGGAGGGCCAGTACTGAGGGAGCGCCGCACTGTCAGAGGGGCAGTACTGAGGGAGCACCGCAATGTTGGAGGGGCAGTACTGAGGGAGCGCCGCACTGTCGGAGGGGTGGTACTGAGGGAGCGCCACACTGTCGGAGGGCCAGTACTGAGGGAGCACTGCACTGTCGGAGGGGCAGTGCTGAGGGAGTGCCGCACTGTCGGAGGGACACTACTGAGGAAGCGCCGCACTGTCGGAGGGGCAATACTGAGGGTGCGCCGCATTGTCGGAAGGGCAGTGCTGAGGGAGCGCCGCACTGTCAGAGGGACAGTGCTGAGGGAGCGCCGCACTGTCGGAGGGACACTACTGAGGAAGCGCCGCACTGTTGGAGGGGCAGAACTGAGGGAGTGCTTCATTATCTGAGGAGTTGTGAATGGCACTGAACACTGAGCAGTCATCAGCGAACATCCCTATTTCTGACCTTATGTTGGAGGGAATGTCATTGATGAAGCAGCTGAAGATGGATGGGTCTAGGACACTGCCCTGAGGAACTCCTGCAGCGATGTCCTGGGGCTGCGATGATTGACCTTCAACCACCACAACCATCTTCCTTTGTGCTAGGTATGATTCCAACCAATGGAGAGTTTTCCCCCCGATTCCCATTGACTTCAGTTTTATAATAATCATAATCATAATCATAATCTACTTTTATTGTCATTGTTAGTGCACAAGCGCAGTACAACGAAATGTAGGCTTGCGGCTCCCGAGAGTGTACATTTAGATTAAGACATTTAAACATTCAACATACATTTGGCTTGTAATACATTAACATAAACATAACCATAATAAAGTGCATTGGCAGATTTGCAGGCTTTAGAGTTTATTTGTGGAGTTCAGTAGGATGACAGCCCTGGGAAAGAAGCTGTTCCTAAATCTGGTCGTTCGGGTGCGAATGCATCTGTAGCGTCTCCCAGATGGCAGGAGGGCGAACAGACTGTGGCTGGGGTGGGTAGGGTCTTTGATGATGGTCCGTGACCTCCGTAAACAGCGTTTCTGGCATATGTGCTCTATGGTCGGTAGCCGGGTGCCGGTAATGCGTTGGGCAGTTTTGACTACCCGCTGCAGGGCTTTCCGGTCATAGTAGCTACAGCTGCCATACCATACTGTGATACAGTTTGTCAGGATGCTCTCTATTGTGCAGCGGTAAAAGTTAGAGAGGATCGGGGTAACAGGTTACATCCCTTCAGCCTCCTTAGGAAATATAGGCGCCGCTGGGTCTTCTTCACCAGAGAGGAGGTATTGAGGGACCAGGAGAGGTCTTCCGTGATGTGGACTCCGAGGAACTTAAAGCTGGCCACCCTTTCCACCACAGCCCCATGGATGTGGATGGGGGTGTGACTTCCGCCTTTAGACTTCCTGAAGTCCACAATGATTTCTTTGGCTTTCTTGATGTTAAGGGCCAGGTTGTTATCGGCGCACCACTTCACGAGATGCTGGACCTCCTCCCTGTAGGCTGACTCATCATTGTTGGTGATCTGGCCTACTACCGTGGTATCATCCGCAAACTTGATGATGGTGTTGGAACCATGAACAGCCCCACAGTCGTGGGTGAAGAGGGAGTAGAGGAGGGGGCTCAGCACACATCCTTGTGGGGCCCCCGTGTTCAGGGTCGGGGGGGGGGAGGTGTGGTTACCTAATTTGACAGACTGGGGTCTGTTTGTTAGGATGTCCAGGGTCCAGTTGCAGAGGGAAGTGTTCAGGCCAAGAGTGTGGAATTTGGTGGCCAGCTTGTTGGGGATGATGGTGTTGAATGCTGAGCTGTAGTCTATGAACAGCATTCTGATGTAGTTCTCTTTACCATCTAAGTGATTCAGTGCAGAGTGTAGAGCAGTTGTGATTGCATCCTCCGTTGATCTGTTTGCACAATAGGCAAACTGGTGTTGGTCAAGAGAGGCGGGAACACTGGCTTTGATGTGAGCCAGGACCAGTCTCTCGAAACACTTCATTATGATGGGTGTGAGTGCGACAGGTCGACAGTCGTTCAGGCACGTCACAGCCATTTGCTTTGGCACAGGAATAATGGTAGCGGTCTTGAAGCATGTAGGGACTACTGCTTGGGCCAATGACAGATTGAAGATGGCGGTGAAGACATCAGCCAGCTGATCAGCACACTCCTTGAGTACCCGTCCAGGGATGCTATCCGGTCCAGCAGCCTTTCGTGTGTTCACTCCGCGTAGAACACCCCTTACGTTGGAGGTCGACAGAGTGAGCACCTGGTCTTCCGGGGGTGGCAAGGCTTTGGTAGCCGGCTCCCTGTTGTCCCTGTCGAAGCGAGCGTAGAAGTTGTTAAGCTCCTCCGGAAGGGAGGCATTGCTAGTGTTTTTGCTGGTGTTTTTGCTCTTGTAGTCAGTGATGGACTGGATGCCTTGCCACATGCGCCGGGGGTCCGAGTTGTTGTGGAAATGATCCTCTATCCGCAGTTTCTGTTTCCTTTTGGCAGTCCTCATACCCTTTTTTAGGTTGGTCCTAGCTGCACTGTAAGCCGCCGCGTCGCCAGATTTAAATGCTGCGTCGCGTGCTTTCAACAGCGAGCGGACCTCTCCGTTCATCCAGGGTTTCTGGTTGGGGTATGCCCTGATATTTTTATGGGTCGTGACGACCTCGACGCAACTGTTAATGTAGAATAGCACTGTGGATGCGTATTCCTCGATGTCATTATGGGCAAACATGCCCCAATCAGTGCGTTCGAAGCAATCCTGAAGCTCCGAGACTGCCCCCTCTGGCCATACTTTCACTGATCTCACTGATGTTCTCACTCTTTTGATGAGCGGTTTGTATGCCGGGGCTAGAAACAGGGAGAGGTGGTCAGACTTCCCAAGGTGGGGGCAGGGAATGGCCTTATAAGCATCTACAATGCTCGTGTAGACTTGATCCAGTGTGTTCTCCCCTCTTGTGCGGCAGGAAACATTCTGGTGGAATTTCGGTAGTACAGATTTTAGGTTTATGTGATTGAAGTCCCCTGCGACGATAAAGGCTCCGTCTGGGTGCGCAGTTTGTTGTTCGCTGATGGCCCTGTAGAGGTCCTTCAGTGCTAGTTTGGCTAGGGCTAGTTTGGCCCAGGCAGTAGTCCCCACATGCTTCAAGACCGCTACCATTTTACTAGGGCTCCTTGATGCCACACTCGGTCAGATGCTGCCTTGGTGTCCAGGGCAGTCACTCTCACCTCACCTCTGGAATTCAGCTCTTTTGTCCATGTTTGGACCAGGGCTGTAATGAGGTCTGGAGCCGAGTGGTCGTGGCGGGATCCAAACTGGGCATCAGTGAACAGGTTATTGGTGAGTAAGTGCCGCTTGATAGCACTGTCGATGACACCTTCCATCACTTTGCTGATGATTGAGAGTAGACTCATGGGGCGGCAATTGGCTGGATTGGATTTGTCCTGCTTTTTGTGGACAGGACATTCCTGGGCAGTATTCCACATTGTCGGATAGATGCCAGTGTTGTAGCTGTACTGGAACAGCTTGGCTAGAGACGCAGCAAGTTCTGGAGCACAAGTCTTCAGCACGATAGCCAGGATGTTGTCGGGGCCCATAGCCTTTGCTGTATCCGGTGCGCTCAGCCGTTTCTTGATATCAGGTGGAGTGAATTGAATTGGCGGAAGACTGGCTTCTGTGATGGTGGGGACCTCAGGAGGAGGCCGATATGGATCATCCACTCGGCACTTCTGGCTGAAGAAGGTTGCAAACGCTTCAGCTTTGTCTTTTACACTCACGCGCTGGGCTCCACCATCATTGTGGATGGGAATATTCATGGAGCCTCCTCCTCACGTTAGTTGTTTAATGGTCCACCACCATTCACGACTGGATGCGGCAGGACTGCAGAGCTTTGATCTGATCCGTTGATTGTGAGATCGCTTAGCCCTGCCTACAGCAGGGATAAATACTGGCCCAGGACACCAGGGGGAACTCCCCCTGCTCCTCTTCCAATAGTGGCCGCAGGATCTTTTACGTCCACCTGAGAGAACGGACGGGAACTCGGTTTAACGCCTCGACCGAAAGACAGCACCTCTGACAGTGCGGTGCTCCCTCAGTACTGCCCCTCCAACAGTGCGATGCTCCCTCAGTAATGCCCCTCCAACAGTGCGACTCTCCCTCAGTACTGCCCCTTCGACAGTGCGAGGCTCCCTCAGTACTGCCCCTCCGACAGTGCAGCTCTCCCTCAGTACTGTCCCTCCGACAGTGCGAGGCTCCCTCAGTATTGCCCCTCCGACAGTGCAGCGCTCCCTCAGTACTGTCCCTCCGACAGTGCCACGCTCCCTCAGTACTGCACCTCCGACAGTGCGACGCTCCCTCAGTGCTGCCCCTCCGACAGTGCAGCGCTCACTCAGCACTGCCCCTCCAACAGTGCGGCGCTCCCTCAGCACTGCCCTCCGACAGTGTGGCACTCCCTCAGTACTGTCCCTCTGACAGTGCAGCGCTCCATCAGTACTGCCCCTCCGACAGTGCGGCGCTCCCTCAGTACTGCCCCTCCGACAGTGCGGCGCTCCCTCAGTACTGCCCCTCCGACAGTGCGGCGCTCCCTCAGTACTGCCCCTCCGACAGTGCGACGCTCCGTCAGTACTGCCCTTCCGACAGTGCAGCGCTCCCTCAGTACTGCCCCTCCGACAGTGCAGCGCTCCCACAGTACTGCCCCTCCGACAGTGCGGCGCTCCCTCAGTACTGCCCTCTCTGACAGTGCGACGCTCCCTCAGTACTGCCCCTCCGACAGTGCGGCGTTCACTCAGCACTGCCCCTCTGACAGTGCGGCGTTCCCTCAGCACTGCCCCTCCGACAGTGTGGCGCTCCCTCAGTACTGTCCCTCTGACAGTGCAGCGCTCCCTAAGTACTGCCCCTCCGACAGTGCAGCGCTCCCTCAGTACTGCCCCTCCAACAGTGCGGCGCTCCCTCAGTACTGCCCCTCCGACAGTGCGGCGCTCCCTCAGTACTGCCCCTCCGACAGCGCGGCGCTCCCTCAGTACAGCCCCTCCGACAGCGCGGCGCTCCCTCAGTACTGCCCCTCCGACAGCGCGGCGCTCCCTCAGTACTGCCTCTCCGACAGTGCGGCGCTCCCTCAGTACTGCCCCTCCGACAGTGCGGCACTCCCTCAGTACTGCCCCTCAGACAGTGCGGCGCTCCCTCAGTACTGCCCCTCCGACAGTGCGGCGCTCCCTCAGTACTGCCCCTCCGACAGTGCGGCGCTCCCTCAGTACTGCCCCTCAGACAGTGCGGCGCACCCTCAGTACTGCCCCTCCGACAGTGCGGCGCTCCCTCAGTACTGCCCCTCCGACAGTGCGGCGCTCCCTCAGTACTGCCCCTCCGACAGTGCGACGCTCCGTCAGTACTGCCCTTCCGACAGTGCAGCGCTCCCTCAGTACCGCCCCTCCGACAGTGCAGCGCTCCCACAGTACTGACCCTCCGACAGTGCGGCGCTCCCTCAGTACTGCCCTCTCTGACAGTGCGACGCTCCCTCAGTACTGCCCCGCCGACAGTGCGGCGTTCACTCAGCACTGCCCCTCCGACAGTGTGGCGCTCCCTCAGTACTGTCCCTCTGACAGTGCAGCGCTCCCTAAGTACTGCCCCTCCGACAGTGCAGCGCTCCCTCAGTACTGCCCCTCCAACAGTGCGGCGCTCCCTCAGTACTGCCCCTCCGACAGTGCGGCGCTCACTCAGCACTGCCCCTCCGACAGTGCGGCGCTCCCTCAGCACTGCCCTTCCGACAGTGCGGCGCTCCCTCAGTCCTGCCCCTCCGACAGTGCAGTGCTCCCTCAGCACTGCCCCTCCGACAGTGCAGCGCTCCATCAGTACTGCCCCTCCGACAGTGCGGCTCTCCCTCAGTACTGCCCCTCTGACAGTGCGGCGCTCCCTCAGCACTGCCCTTCCGACAGTGCGGCACTCCCTCAGTCCTTCCCCTCCGACAGTGCAGTGCTCCCTCAGCACTGCCCCTCCGACAGTGCAGCGCTCCATCAGTACTGCCCCTCCGACAATGCGGCGCTCCCTCAGTACTGCCCCTCCGACAGTGCGGCGCTCCCTCAGTACAGCCCCTCCGACAGTGCGGCGCTCCCTCAGTACTGCCCCTCCGACAGCGCGGCGCTCCCTCAGTACTGCCCCTCCGACAGCGCGGCGCTCCCTCAGTACTGCCCCTCCGACAGCGTGGCGCTCCCTCAGTACTGCCCCTCCGACAGCGCGGCGCTGCCTCAGTACTGCCCCTCCGACAGTGCGGCGCTCCCTCAGTACTGCCCCTCCGACAGTGCGGCACTCCCTCAGTACTGCCCCTCAGACAGTGCGGCGCACCCTCAGTACTGCCCCTCCGACAGTGCGGCGCTCCCTCAGTACTGCCCCTCCGACAGTGCGGCGCTCCCTCAGTACTGCCCCTCAGACAGTGCGGCGCTCCCTCAGTACTGCCCCTCCGACAGCGCGGCGCTCCCTCAGTACTGCCCCTCCGACAGCGCGGCGCTCCCTCAGTACTGCCCCTCCGACAGCGCGGCGCTCCCTCAGTACTGCCCCTCCGACAGCGCGGCGCTCCCTCAGTACTGCCCCTCCGACAGCGCGGCGCTCCCTCAGTACTGCCCCTCCGACAGTGCGGCGCTCCCTCAGTACTGCCCCTCAGACAGTGCGGCGCTCCCTCAGTACTGCCCCTCAGACAGCGCGGTGCTCCCTCAGTACTGCCCCTCACACAATGCGGCGCTCCCTCAGTACTGCCCCTCCGACAGTGCGGCGCACCCTCAGTACTGCCCCTCCGACAGTGCGGCGCTCCCTCAGTACTGCCCCTCCGACAGTGCGGCGCTCCCTCAGTACTGCCCCTCAGACAGTGCGGCGCTCCCTCAGTACTGCCGCTCAGACAGTGCGGCGCTCCCTCAGTACTGCCCCTCCGACAGTGCGGTGCACCCTCAGTACTGCCCCTCAGACAGTGCGGCGCTCCCTCAATACTGCCCCTCAGACAGTGCGGCGCTCCCTCAGTACTGCCCCTCAGACAGTGCGGTGCTCCCTCAATACTGCCCCTCCGACAGTGCGGCGCACCCTCAGTACTGCCCCTCAGACAGTACGGCGCTCCCTCAGTACTGCCCCTCAGACAGTGCGGCGCTCCCTCAGTACTGCCCCTCAGACAGTGCGGCGCTCCCTCAGTACTGCCCCTCAGACAGTGCGGCGCTCCCTCAGTACTGCCCCTCAGACAGTGCGGCGCTCCCTCAGTGCTGCCCCTCAGACAGTGCGGCGCTCCCTCAATACTGCCCCTCAGACAGTGCGGCGCTCCCTCAGTACTGCCCCTCAGACAGTGCGGCGCTCCCTCAGTACTGCACTGGGAGTGTCAGCCTAGATTCTGATGCTCAAGTCTCTGGAGCGGGACTTGGACCCACGACCTTCAGAGGCGAGCGCGCTACAGACTGAGCCATGGCTGACAATGGGTGCAACCAACTGTGTTGCATCTTGCGGGAGGGCTGTACCGGTGCAGTACAGTGGCAGATGGAGAAAATCTCCTTCGACTTGAAAAGTGGAGAAGTTATTTTGAAATATAAACAGAAAATGCTGGAGACACTCAGCATGTCAGGCAGCATCTGTGAAGAGAGAAACAGAGTTAACGTTTCAGGTCGATGACCTTTCGTCAGAGTTCTGACGAAAGGTCATCGACCTGTAACGTTAACTCTGCTGCCTGACCTGCTGAGTATCTCCAGCATTTTCTGTTTTTATTTCAGCTTTCCAGCATCTGCAGTATTTTCTTTTTGAAGTTATGTTGAACTTGTGTGCAACGTTGGGTGGGCCACGCCTGTGAGTGCTGTGCGCGGTTCTGGTCTCCATATTGTGGGAGGGAATGTGGAGGCGCTGGACAGCGTACAAGGGAACTTTGCTGGAGTGATGCCAGAACTGCGAGGTTTATACCCATCAGGAAAGATTGAACAGGCTGGGACTCATTGCCCCAGAAAAGAGAAGGCTGAGGGGTGACCTGATCGAGGCCTTTAAGATTATGAAGGGGTTCAATAGGGTAGACGTAGAGAAGGTGTTTCCACTTGTGGGGGAGACCAGAACTAGGGGCCATCAATATAAGATAGTCACTGATAAATCCAATCGGGAATTCAGGAGAAACTTCTTTACCCAGAGAGTGGTGAGAATGTGGAACTCGCTACCACAGGGAGTGGTTGAGGCGAATAGTATAGATGCATTTAAGGGAAAGCTAGTTAAACACATGAGGGAGAAAGGATCGGACAAAGTCAACATGGATTTTCAAAAGGTAAATCATGCTTGACTAATCTACTGGAATTTTTTGAGGATGTAACTGGTAGAATAGGTAAGGGAGAACTAGTGGATGTGGTTAAGGGGTGAGCCATTTGCAGAATCCCCACAGTGCAGATAGAGGCCATTTCGGCCCATCGAGCCTGGACCGACACATATCCCACCCTATCCCCGTAACCCCACGTATTTAATCCCCCTAACACTAAGGGTCAATTTATCATAGCCAATCAACCTAACCCACACATCTTTGGACTGTGGGAGGAAACCGGAGCACCCGGAGGAAACCCACGCAAACACGGGGAGAATGTGCAAACTCCACACAGACAGTCGCCCGAGGCCGGATTCGAACCCGGGTCCCTGGCGCTGTGAGGCAACAGTGCTAACCACTATGCCACCGTGCTGCCGGATTTAGGACTGAGATGAGGAGGAATTTCTTCATCCAGAGAGTGGTGAACCTGTGGAATTCTCTACCACAGAAGGCAGTGGAGGCCAATTCATTCAATATATTCAAGAAGGAGTTTGTTAAGTCTGTGTGTTATAGTGATAATTACTACACAGACTAAGAGAGTAAATTCAACAGGTCTTTACAGGTTGGAGGTCGGGACTATATTGAGTACAATATTACTACACAGTGCTTATATACCGGTGTGGTCACCACCGGTATTACGTATACAGCAGCCAGAGAAAGTAGTACATCTCTTAAGGTGGAACAGGCTTAAGTTCTCTTAAGGTGGAACAGGTTACATACACCACAATCCTCCCTTTTTAGCTTAACAGTCATATCCCCATTTAACATAACATAATAACATATATACATATATAACTTCAGGTATAACAGTTCAAAGGTTCAGTCTCTCAGGAGGCTTTCTGATGCGGCTTGGATAACGCCTCTCAGTAGTCTCTGATTCTTGTTGTTGAGGTGCCTCCTCTATTTGGTTTCCAATGTATTGGGTGTCATCATCATCAAGTACATTCCCTGCCGAGGTAGATGCTTCAGGTTCATTAACGTCTTCCACAGTTGTCTCTGTCACAACCATGGGTTCGACCCTTGCTCTCGACTCTACCAGTTGATCCGCATGACGCCTTATCACATTATGACCAATATCTACTGTGTACATCAGAGGTCCTTGTCTGGCCCGAATTGTTCCGGACTGCCATTTTTCGTTTCCATAGCCCCTTGCCAACACTGGTTGTCCTACGTCGAAAGTTCGAGTGGTCTTGTTGTTAATATGCCGAAACTGTTTGTTTTCCACTTCCCTCCGCACATTTGGTTTTAACAAGTCCAACTTGGACCGCAACCTCCTGTTATAAAATATCATGGCAGGACTTTGGTTAGTCACTGCATGATCGGCGTTTCGATATGACATCAGGAACTTGTCGACCTTGTGTTGCAGCGGAATCTGATCATCGTTCATGGCCTTAATTGCCTTTTTGAATGTCTGGACAAATCTTTCAGCCAACCCGTTTGTCGCCGGATGATATGGGGCAGAGGTATAATGTTTTACTCCATTCTTCTTTAAGAATTGTCGGAATTCTTCCGATACAAACTGTGGTCCGTTGTCCGAACAGATCTGTTCTGGCAATCCGTTCCTTGCGAATATTGTTCTTAACACCGCAATTGTCTTTTCTGAAGTAGTGGTATTCATCTTGATGACTTCTGGCCATTTGGAATGTGCGTCCACTGCGATTAGGAACATGGAGTCCATGAATGGACCAGCAAAGTCAATGTGTACGCGTTGCCATGGGGCTGAAGGCCATTCCCATGGGTGTAGCGGTGCTATCGGAGGTGCATTTTGCACTTTTTGGCACCCAGCGCAGCTTTTCGTTAACTCCTCAATCTGTTGGTCAATACCCGGCCACCATACATAAGCCCTAGCAAGACTTTTCATTTTAACTCCCCCCAGATGACCTTCATGCAGTTCGTTTAACACTCTTTCCTTTAACTTGGGAGGAATAATCACTCTTGTCCCGTACATCAAGGTACCATGGCAGACGGACAGCTGGTCTCGCCTTGCCGAAAATGCCGGTAATAGAGGATCACCCCGTGTTGGCCATCCTTTCTCTGTCACCTCATAGACTCTGGACAGTGTCGGGTCGTTCCTGGTTTCTCTTTCAATACTTGCATTGGTGACTGGTAAACACTCGATGATGGTCGAATGAAATAACTCAACAGGGTCAACTTTCGTCGTGTCTTCTTCTTCAGGTAGTGGCAGGCGCGACAGCCCATCAACATTGCCATGCAGTTTCGTACCTTTGAATTCTATTTGACATTGATGTGCCCCTAGGAAAAGAGACCATCTCTGGAGACGCTGCGCTGTCATCACCGAAACACCCTTCTTAGGGTTAAAAATGGATACCAACGGTTGATGGTCTGTCAGAAGTGTGAATTTTTGGCCCTGCAGGTAATGATTAAACTTCTTCACTCCCCATACAAGGCTAAGAGCCTCCCTATCGATCTGCGCATAGTTGCGCTCAGCGGAGGTCAATGATCTGGATGCAAACGCGACTGGCCTTTCCGTGCCATTTGGCAACTTGTGTGAGAGTACTGCCCCAATACCATATGGGGAAGCATCACAAGCCAACCGAATAGGCAGTGTCGGGTTGAAGTGAGCCAACACTTCCTCTGAGGTGATCAATTCTTTGCTTTTGCGAAATGCCTTCTTACAGTTTTCGCCCCATTCCCATGGTACCTCTTTCTGTAAAAGAGCGTTTAACGGGTGCAGTACCGTGGATAGATTTGGCAGAAATTTATGGTAATAGTTAATTAATCCTAGAAACGACCTCAACTGAGAGACATTCTCCGGAGCGGTAGCCTTTACAACTGCCTCAATCTTGTCAGGAGACTTATGAAGCCCCTCCCGGTCAATGACATGGCCACAGTACGAGATCCGCTTCTGGAAGAACTCACATTTCTGCCGATTTACTCTAAGTCCATACTCTTTCAGTCTGTTGAGCACCAGTTCCAAGTTTGCGAGATGTTGTTCATCACCATCACCTGTGATCAGAATATCGTCCAGGTAACATTGTGTGCCTGGAATTCCCTGTAATACCTGCTCCATGGCCCTCTGCCAAATTGCTGGAGCCGATGCCACTCCAAAAACCAGTCTTTTGTACCGGTACAACCCTCGATGCGTGTTGATCGTGAGGTATTGGCGTGACTTTTCCTCAACCTCCATCTGCAAGTACGCCTGCGCCAGGTCTATCTTGGTGAAGTGTTTCCCGCCAGACAATGAAGCGAAAATATCCTCAATCCGTGGAAGCGGATACTGCACCGTGTGAAGCACCGGATTAACGGTGATTTTGAAATCTCCACAGATGCGAACCTTCCCTGGATCTCCTGGCTTGTTGCTCGCAGGACGTTTCATAACGGGAACAATGGGCGTAGCCCACTCACTCCAATCTACCTTAGACAGTACACCTGAACGTTCTAGTGCTTCCAGTTCCGCTTCAACAGTAGGACGTATTGCATAGGGTACCGGTCTGGCTTTAAAAAATTTTGGTTGTGCATGTTCATCAATCTTGATGTTTGCCGTAATTCCTCTCAGTGTTCCCAGTCCCTGCTGGAACACTTCTTTAGCATCATCCAATATTCTGGACAATCGTTTAGGTTTGACATCTGTTTCCCCGGAATCTACCGTTAGTGCCTTCAAGGAGTGCCAGTCCATATTCATTTTCCTAATCCACTCCCGTCCTAGTAGTGGTGGACCTCCTTCAGGTAGCACATATAAGTCCATTACTTGGCTTTCTTCGCCCTTGTGGACCACTTCTACCTCTATTTTTCCGATGGGGTACACTCTTTGCCCCGTGTATGTTTTCAATATAATCTCCGTATCCTGTAGGGGAATATGTTGGAATAACCTTCTGTAATCTTTCTTATTCATGACCGTCAATGCCAATCCAGTGTCCAATTCCATTTTTACTTGGACTCCTGCTATCTGAAGAGTGACCCAAATTGTCTGGAGATCTGCATCCTTACCAACGTTGTGTACTCTTAAGCTATCCAGTTCATTACTGCTAGCGTCTGAATCTGACTTCTGTTCGGTCAAACTGTTCTTTGTCACCTTGTGTACTTTTGCGTATTTTCCTTGCGGTGACTTTTTGTTGCTGGTCTTCTTTCCTGACCGGCATACTTTAGCTATGTGGCCAAGCCTGCCACACGTTCTGCATTCTTGGTTTTTAAACCAACACTGGTTCTGATCGTGCGTTGTCTTTCCACAACGATAACATTTGACAGAACTCAAACCCAATTTGTTTGTACCGAGTTCCGGTGACCGTAGCTGCATTACTGCTGTGCCTCTCGCTGCGGTTTCATGTGTTGCTGCCATAGTGACCGCCTTCTCAAGCATCAGCTCATTCTCCTCGAGCAGTCGCTTTTGTGTATCCTGTTTAAATAAACCACACACAAATTTATCTCGTAGTGCCTCTGTCAGTCCCGTTCCAAACTGACAATATTTTGCTAGCTTACGTAATTCCATCAAATATTCAGCATTGCTTTCATTCTGCAGCTGCCTTCTGTCGTAAAATTTAAATCGTTCCGCTAGCATCAGCGGCGTGGGGTTTAGATGATTTTTCAGGACAGTAACAATCTCATCGAACGTCTTGTCCGCCGGTTCATCTGGTGATAACAGGTGTTTCAATTGCCCGTATGTCTTCGCACCCATTAAATTTAATAATGTTAGTGCTTTATCTGCATCAGGAATTTTATTTGCCTTGCAATAATTTTGTATGCGTTCTACATACATGGCCCAATCTTCGATGTCACTATCAAAGGTATTAATGTTCCCATGTTTAGGCATCGTTGCAATTTATTGTATTTTTATGTTATCCAAGATGGCGGCTTCCCGCTCTTTGTCGTCGTCCTACGCCCACAAAATGGCGGTTTTCCCGCGCTTGGCGGTCTTCAACCGTCCCCCGACGCTGTCTCCGCTTCACCACGGCTCTCGCGCCTTCAGTTTCCCCAGACGCTGCGCCTTTTAGCCCGAATGCGGCCCTTATCTCCGGTCGCGGTCGATGTCCCCGCGCTGCGCCTCTCGCTCGAAAGCGGCCCGGCCCTTATCTCCGGTCGCGAGCGATCTCACCGCCCTTATCCCTCCGTCTTCCCAGCCCCGTCTGTACAGCCAACGCGGTTGACTTTCTGTCGCGTCGCTGCCCGGCTTACCCACCACCGAGGTGGAAGAAGAAAGCTGACAGTCGCTGATGGAGGCTTCGAGGTCAGGATGTCTTCTGCACTCCGGTTTCTCGATGCCTGCCGCTCGACGTGTCTTCCAGTAGGGTGATGAGGATGGAAACCTCTCTTCGACGTCCTGTCTGTGGACGAAGCCGCCGTGGAAATAACTGCCGCAGGGTAAGAATCGGACTCGTCGCCACTGTTAAGTCTGTGTGTTATAGTGATAATTACTACACAGACTAAGAGAGTAAATTCAACAGGTCTTTACTGGTTGGAGGTCGGGACTATATTGAATACAATATTACTACACAGTGCTTATATACCGGTGTGGTCACCACCGGTATTACGTATACAGCAGCCAGAGAAAGTAGTACATCTCTTAAGGTGGAACAGGCTTAAGTTCTCTTAAGGTGGAACAGGTTACATACACCACAGAGTTTGATATATTTCTTAAGGCTAAAGGGATCAAGGGATATGGGGAGAAAGCAGGGACAGGGTACTGAATTTGGATGATCAGCCATGATCTCATTAAATGGCGGAACAGGCTCGAGGGGCCGAATGGCCTACTACTGCTCCTATCTTCTATGTTTTTATGAATAGTAGGATTTGTTGATGGGATGAGACGAAGAGGGGCGGGAGGAGGTTCGTGTGGAGCAGAAACACCGGCACGGACCAGTTGGGCCTGTTCCTGTGGTGTAAATGCTGTGTAATACTCGACCGCAGTCTCATGACTCATTCCCCAGCCTCAGTATGACCTCCCAACCCTTACTGCAGCAGCCTGTCACGGCTCCACCCCCTCCACCCTGGTTGCATCTCTGAATGAGATTAGCCGTTGCGGGCACTGACGTGTGGCGGGCCCATTAGGGGGACTGGAAGATCAGAGTCCATCCCCCAAACCCCTTTCATGTAGCCCGCTGCTGGAACCTTGAAAGGAAGTCCAGGTAGCCCAGGAAGCTGGGGGCTCCCGGACACGCGGGCGCAACATGTACAGGAGGCAGCGTTAGAAACCGACACATCATGAGTCCAGTCAGTGTGCAAGATAATGTAATCTATAGGCAGTCTCCCCACAGCATTGAATTCAGACTCTGTGTAGTTGTCTGTTGTGCCTTGACTAGAACACTTTAATATCTGATGCCTGAGGTAATTATTCCAGCATTCCCATCCTATTAAAATCTATGTGCGCTGTCATCTTAAAGTTACTGGTGCCTCTACTTATATCATTTCATATTTCACTAATACACTTAACTGTCAGACCCACTTACCCCTCTGACTAAGCTCTGGCGAAGCCTTGGACTTAGAGGAAGCTTTGACTGCTTGGCTATTTGTCCTCTGTTCCAGCTGGTTTCTCCCCTCACCCCACCCACCGCTCCGCCGGCCAAGTACGTCAAGTGAGGCGTGAATCTACGGGGTGCGTGCGTGGCGATTGCGATTTTTTAAAAAAATTCGTTTTTATGGCACGTGGGAGTCGCTGGCAAGGCCCAGCATTTATTCCCCATCCCTAGTTGCCCCTTGAGAAGGCGGTGGTGAGCCGCCTTCTTGAACCACTGCAGTCCCGTGTGGTGAAGGTGCTCCCACAGTGCTGTTAGGGAGGGAGTTCCAGGGTTTTGACCCAGCGACGATGAAGGAACGGCCGATATACACTCGCTGCAGAATACCCAGCCTCTGACCTGCTCTTGTTGCCACAGTATTTATGTGGCTGGTCCAGTTAAGTTTCTGGTCAATGGTGACCCCCAGGAAGTTGATGGTGGGGGATTCGGCGATGGTCATGCCATTGAATGTCATGGGGAGGTGGTTAGACTCTCACTTGTTGGAGATAGTCATTGCCTGGCACTTGTGTGGCGTGAATGTTACCTGCCACTTATCAGCCCGAGGCTGAATGTCGTCCGGGTCTTGTTGCATGCGGGCATGGACTGCTTCATTATCTGAGGAGTTGTGAATGGCGCTGAACACTGTGCAGTCATCAGCGAGCATCCCCACTTCTGACCTTATGATGGAGGGAAGGTCATTGATGAAGCAGCTGAAGATGGTTGGGCCTAGGACACTGCCCTTCCCTTTCAGAGATGGGAGCGGCCTGTGTGATTAAAGAGCGCCGTGTGGACTGCGCATTATTGCTCTGCCCGTAGCGTCCCGCTCTCAGAGCTTAGCGCCCTAGGTTAGGAGTGTAGCGCTTGATTTAACGCGCCACTTCCCACTTGGAGCGCGAACAATGAATTTCGCGGGAGTCGACCGTGATTAGCGCCTGGCGCTCATTCTTCAACTTTTAACGTTTCAGCGCCCCAGACGGGGCGATACCGAATTTCCTCCCCATATTTCTACAGCACCTTTCATGACCTCAGGACGTCCCAAAGTGCTTTCCAGCCAATGGGCTCCCGGTTAAGCAACGCCTCGATTTTAAAATCCTCATCCTTCTTTTCAAATCCCTCCTCACCTCCTCACTATCTCTGTTACCTCCTCCAGCCCCTACAACCCTCCCCCCACGCCCCCCCCGAGATCTCTGCGCTCCTCCAATTCTGGCCTCTTGACCATCCCCTGATTTTAATCGCTCCACCATTGGCGGCTGTGCCTTCAGCTGCCTGGGGTCCTAACCCCTGGAATTCCCTCCCTAAACCTCTCCGTCTTTCTCTCCTCCTTTAAGACGCTCCTTAAAACCGACCTCTTCGACCAAGCTTTTGGTCACCTGTCCTATTATCTCCTTATGTGGCTCGGAGTCAAATTTTGTTTGATAATCGCTCCTGTGAAGCGCCCTGGGACCTTTTACTATGTTAAAGGTGCTGTATAAATGGGAGCTGTTGAAGTACTTTTTGAAGTGTGGTCACTGTTGAAATGTAGGAAACGCGGCTGCCAATTTGTGCACAGCAAGCTCCCACAAACAGCAAATGTGATAATGACCAGATCATCTGTTTTAGTGATGTTGATTGAGGGATAAATATAGGGCCCAGGACACCGGGGGGGATCTCCCCCTGCTCGTCTTCAAAATAGTGGCCATGGGATCTTTTACGTCCACCTGAGAGAGCAGACGGGACCTCGGTTTAACGTCTCATCCGAAAGACGGATAGAAGGATATGTTGATGGGGTGGGATGAAGAGGGGTGGGAGGAGGCTCGTGTGGAGCAGAAACACCGGCACGGAGCAGTTGGACCGAATGGCCTGTTTCTGTAAATGCTATGTAATATTTTCAGTAGCGTGCCACAATATGTTTTTGCATAATTGCTTTACGTATATACGAACATACGAATGAGGAGCTGGAGTAGGCCCACTCGGCCCCTCGAGCCTGCTCCGCCATTCAGTAAGATCAGGGCTGATCCGATTACTCCACATTCCCACCTACCCCCCGATAACCTTTCACCCCCTTGCTCACCAAGAATCTATCTGCCTCTGCCTTAAAAATATTCAAAGACTCTGCTTCCACCGCCCTCTGAGGAAGAGAGATCCACAGACTCACCACCCTCTGTGAGAAAAAATGTCTCCTCATCTCCGTCTTAAATGGGTGACCCCTTATTTTTAAACAGTGACCCCCTGGTTTGAGATTCTCCCACAAGAGGAAACATCCTCCCCACATCCACCCTGTCCAGACCCCTCAGGATCTTATGATGGAAAACTTTGGTTGGTTTGCGCCTCCCATTAGCGCTTTAAGAGGGCACTAATGGAGCATAAAGCAACTAGCGTCTGTGCGCGGCGATGTTAGCGCCGCTCACGAAATTAACTAGACATTTTGCGGCGGCGCTAAACACTACCGCCACGATCTCCTGCGCCGGCAGATCGTGACGTCAGTCGAGCGTGCAGCGCCCCGGACCGAATATTGAGTGGCGCCCCCTGTCTTACCGCCTGCTGCTAGCAAAGACAGGTTGAGGGGAGCGTTTTGCAGTCGGGAAAGGACTGGGGAGAGCTCTATAAAGGCGACCGCTTCCTGCCTTTTTTTGTCGGCGAAATTTTTGCACCACGCACTCTGAGTGAGAGAGAGAGACTTCTGGAGAGATTCAACGCTGTGTGAAGGAGTTTTGGGTACTGAGCAGCACTTTGCAGGTTCATTCTGATTTGACCTTGTATCGATTTAGAAGAGACTATGGGGGCTGCACTCTGAGCTCTTTCCCTGGGCCTCTCCATTGTTCTTTCCAGCAGATTTGATGTACAGGTCTCTCCAGGCCGTGATTCAAGGCTGCAATGAGCAGGGTGTGGATGGAGAGCAAAATCGACCCTCTCCTTTAAGAACTGTCTGGCGCCAGTGTGTCTGTGTTCCATTGCTGACTGACATCACATGAGCTTCGCCAGCGCTCTGAGGTAGCGCCTCACCCCTCGGCCTTTGCGTCTTAAGACAGGTGTGCAGCACCTGATTTAGCGCTCCAATCACCTCCAGGGGTGATAGACGCCAAGTTTGCAGTCGGAGGCGATAATTAGCGCCAGGCGCTAATCTTTGCGCCCGGCCGATAATTGCGCCCCAAATGGGGCGATACTGAATTTCTCCCCCTATAAGTTTCAATCAAGTCACCTCTTACTCTTCTAAACTCCCTCTCTGCAGGCCGTTTTTGACCGTGCACTCGCACTGCGGACTCATGTAAGCGATCAGGTCTTTGACAGAGGTCTCTTCGCGGAGAGAGTGAAGGGGGCTTTGCGGTCAGCGCAGAACGGAGCCGCTCTTTCCTGGTGTGGGGGGGTGGCGGGGGTGGTGGGGCGGACAGAGAGAGGCAGGCTCTAATTGAACACGGCCGGCGGGAACTGATTCCAAAGAGACCGTCAACACAGGAATCAAATGTAGGTCATCACTTGATACCAGTGAATGCAGCTGCCTTGATATGTAAAGCCACTGCGAACAAGTTAAGCTCTGCAGTAGGCTGAGTTTGCGAGGAATCACAGCGTAATGTGCCCGATTTCACCTGATAAATCATAACCAATAATTGAATTGCACCCCTATAATGGATATTGTTAGTCAGACCCCAAGACCCATCTATTTATCATCT